>NW_027223039.1:315454-630909 GCF_043380555.1 Nothobranchius furzeri
GCTGGCTGCTGCTCCTCCACCCCGCCATCACCAGCTGGAGGCTGGCTGAAGCTCCTGCACCCCTCCATCAGCTGCTGGAGGCTGCCTGCAGCTCCTGCACCCCGCCATCAGCTGCTGGAGGCTGGCTGCTGCTCCTGCACCCCGCCATCAGCTGCTGGAGGCTGGCTGCTGCTCCTCCACCCCACCATGACCTACTGGAGGCTGGCTGCAGCTCCTCCACCCCGCCATCATCTTCTGGAGGCTGCCCTCAGCTCCTGCACCCCGCCATCAGCTGCTGGAGGCTGCCTGCAGCTCCTGCACCCCGCCATCAGCTGCTGGAGGCTGGCTGCAGCTCCTCCACCCCGCCATCAGCTGCTGGAGGCTGGCTTCTGCTCCTCCACCCCGCCACCAGCTGCTGGAGGCTGGCTGCTGCTCCTGCACCCCACCATGACCTACTGGAGGCTGGCTGCAGCTCCTCCACCCCGCCATCAGCTGCTGGAGGCTGCCTGCAGCTCCTGCACCCCGTCATCAGCTCCTGGAGGCTGCCTGCAGCTCCTGCACCCCGCAATCAGCTGCTGGAGGCTGGCTGCAGCTCCTCCACCCCGCCATCAGGTGCTGGAGGCTGGCTTCAGCTCCACCACCCCGCCACCAGCTGCTGGAGGCTGGCTGCTGCTCCTGCACCCCGCCATCAGCTGCTGGAGGCTTCTGTTTTTCCACCCCGCCATCAGCAGCTGGAGGCTGGCTGCTGGAGGCTGGCTGCTGCTCCTCCACCCCGCCATCAGCTGCTGGAGGCTGCCTGCAGCTCCTGCACCCCGCCATCAGCTGCTGGAGGCTGGCTGCTGCTCCTGCACCCCGCCATCAGCTGCTGGAGGCTGGCTGCTGCTCCTCCACCCCACCATGACCTGCTGGAGGCTGGCTGCAGCTCCTGCACCCCGCCATCAGCTGCTGGAGGCTTCTGTTCCTCCACCCCGCCATCAGCAGATGGAGGCTGGCTGCTGGAGGCTGGCTGCTGCTCCTCCACCCCGCCATCACCAGCTGGAGGCTGGCTGCAGCTCCTGCACCCCGCCATCAGCTGCTGGAGGCTGCCTGGAGCTCCTGCACCCCGCCATCAGCTGCTGGAGGCTTCTGTTCCTCCACCCCGCCATCAGCAGCTGGAGGCTGGCTGCTGGAGGCTGGCTGCTGCTCCTCCACCCCGCCACCACCAGCTGGAGGCTGGCTGCAGCTCCTGCACCCCGCCATCAGCTGCTGGAGGCTGCCTGCAGCTCCTGCACCCCGCCATCAGCTGCTGGAGGCTGGCTGCTGCTCCCGCACCCCGCCATCATCTGCTGGAGGCTGGCTGCTGCTCCTCCACGCCACCATGACCTGCTGGAGGCTGGCTGCAGCTCCTCCACCCCGCCATCAGCTGCTGGAGGCTGGCTGCAGCTCCTCCACCCCGCCATCAGCTTCTGGAGGCTGCCTGCAGCTCCTGCACCCCGCCATCAGCTGCTGGAGGCTGCCTGCAGCTCCTGCACCCCGCCATCAGCTGCTGGAGGCTGGCTGCAGCTCCTCCACCCCGCCATCAGCTGCTGGAGGCTGGCTTCTGCTCCTCCACCCCGCCACCAGCTGCTGGAGGCTGGCTGCTGCTCCTGCACCCCACCATGACCTACTGGAGGCTGGCTGCAGCTCCTCCACCCCGCCATCAGCTGCTGGAGGCTGCCTGCAGCTCCTGCACCCCGTCATCAGCTCCTGGAGGCTGCCTGCAACTCCTGCACCCCGCAATCAGCTGCTGGAGGCTGGCTGCAGCTCCTCCACCCCGCCATCAGGTGCTGGAGGCTGGCTTCAGCTCCACCACCCCGCCACCAGCTGCTGGAGGCTGGCTGCTGCTCCTGCACCCCGCCATCAGCTGCTGGAGGCTTCTGTTTTTCCACCCCGCCATCAGCAGCTGGAGGCTGGCTGCTGGAGGCTGGCTGCTGCTCCTCCACCCCGCCATCAGCTGCTGGAGGCTGCCTGCAGCTCCTGCACCCCGCCATCAGCTGCTGGAGGCTGGCTGCTGCTCCTGCACCCCGCCATCAGCTGCTGGAGGCTGGCTGCTGCTCCTCCACCCCACCATGACCTGCTGGAGGCTGGCTGCAGCTCCTGCACCCCGCCATCAGCTGCTGGAGGCTTCTGTTCCTCCACCCCGCCATCAGCAGATGGAGGCTGGCTGCTGGAGGCTGGCTGCTGCTCCTCCACCCCGCCATCACCAGCTGGAGGCTGGCTGCAGCTCCTGCACCCCGCCATCAGCTGCTGGAGGCTGCCTGGAGCTCCTGCACCCCGCCATCAGCTGCTGGAGGCTTCTGTTCCTCCACCCCGCCATCAGCAGCTGGAGGCTGGCTGCTGGAGGCTGGCTGCTGCTCCTCCACCCCGCCACCACCAGCTGGAGGCTGGCTGCAGCTCCTGCACCCCGCCATCAGCTGCTGGAGGCTGCCTGCAGCTCCTGCACCCCGCCATCAGCTGCTGGAGGCTGGCTGCTGCTCCCGCACCCCGCCATCATCTGCTGGAGGCTGGCTGCTGCTCCTCCACGCCACCATGACCTGCTGGAGGCTGGCTGCAGCTCCTCCACCCCGCCATCAGCTGCTGGAGGCTGCCTGCAGCTCCTGCACCCCGCCATCAGCTGCTGGAGGCTGCCTGCAGCTCCTGCACCCCGCCATCAGCTGCTGGAGGCTGGCTGCAGCTCCTCCACCCCGCCATCAGCTGCTGGAGGCTGGCTTCTGCTCCTCCACCCCGCCACCAGCTGCTGGAGGCTGGCTGCTGCTCCTGCACCCCGCCATCAGCTGCTGGAGGCTTCTGTTCCTCCACCCCGCCATCAGCAGCTGGAGGCTGGCTGCTGGAGGCTGGCTGCTGCTCCTCCACCCCGCCATCACCAGCTGGAGACTGGCTGCAGCTCCTGCACCCCGCCATCAGCTGCTGGAGGCTGCCTGGAGCTCCTGCACCCCGCCATCAGCTGCTGGAGGCTTCTGTTCCTCCACCCCGCCATCAGCAGCTGGAGGCTGGCTGCTGCTCCTCCACCCCGCCATCACCAGCTGGAGGCTGGCTGCTGCTCCTGCACCCCGCCATCAGCTGCTGGAGGCTGGCTGCTGCTCCTCCACCCCACCATGACCTGCTGGAGGCTGGCTGCAGCTCCTCCACCCCGCCATCACCAGCTGGAGGCTGGCTGCAGCTCCTACACCCCGCCATCAGCTGCTGGAGGCTGCCTGGAGCTCCTGCACCCCGCCATCAGCTGCTGGAGGCTTCTGTTCCTCCACCCCGCCATCAGCAGCTGGAGGCTGGCTGCTGCTCCTCCACCCCGCCATCACCAGCTGGAGGCTGGCTGCAGCTCCTGCACCCCGCCATCAGCTGCTGGAGGCTGCCTGCAGCTCCTGCACCCCGCCATCAGCTGCTGGAGGCTGGCTGCTGCTCCTGCACCCCGCCATCAGCTGCTTGAGGCTGGCTGCTGCTCCTCCACCCCACCATGACCTGCTGGAGGCTGGCTGCAGCTCCTCCACCCCGCCATCAGCTGCTGGAGGCTGCCTGCAGCTCCTGCACCCCGCCATCAGCTGCTGGAGGCTGCCTGCAGCTCCTGCACCCCGCCATCAGCTGCTGGAGGCTGGCTGCAGCTCCTCCACCCCGCCATCAGCTGCTGGAGGCTGGCTTCTGCTCCTCCACCCCGCCACCAGCTGCTGGAGGCTGGCTGCTGCTCCTGCACCCCGCCATCAGCTGCTGGAGGCTTCTGTTCCTCCACCCCGCCATCAGCAGCTGGAGGCTGGCTGCTGGAGGCTGGCTGCTGCTCCTCCACCCCGCCATCACCAGCTGGAGGCTGGCTGAAGCTCCTGCACCCCTCCATCAGCTGCTGGAGGCTGCCTGCAGCTCCTGCACCCCGCCATCAGCTGCTGGAGGCTGGCTGCTGCTCCTGCACCCCGCCATCAGCTGCTGGAGGCTGGCTGCTGCTCCTCCACCCCACCATGACCTACTGGAGGCTGGCTGCAGCTCCTCCACCCCGCCATCAGCTTCTGGAGGCTGCCTGCAGCTCCTGCACCCCGCCATCAGCTGCTGGAGGCTGCCTGCAGCTCCTGCACCCCGCCATCAGCTGCTGGAGGCTGGCTGCAGCTCCTCCACCCCGCCATCAGCTGCTGGAGGCTGGCTTCTGCTCCTCCACCCCGCCACCAGCTGCTGGAGGCTGGCTGCTGCTCCTGCACCCCACCATGACCTACTGGAGGCTGGCTGCAGCTCCTCCACCCCGCCATCAGCTGCTGGAGGCTGCCTGCAGCTCCTGCACCCCGTCATCAGCTCCTGGAGGCTGCCTGCAGCTCCTGCACCCCGCAATCAGCTGCTGGAGGCTGGCTGCAGCTCCTCCACCCCGCCATCAGGTGCTGGAGGCTGGCTTCAGCTCCACCACCCCGCCACCAGCTGCTGGAGGCTGGCTGCTGCTCCTGCACCCCGCCATCAGCTGCTGGAGGCTTCTGTTTTTCCACCCCGCCATCAGCAGCTGGAGGCTGGCTGCTGGAGGCTGGCTGCTGCTCCTCCACCCCGCCATCAGCTGCTGGAGGCTGCCTGCAGCTCCTGCACCCCGCCATCAGCTGCTGGAGGCTGGCTGCTGCTCCTGCACCCCGCCATCAGCTGCTGGAGGCTGGCTGCTGCTCCTCCACCCCACCATGACCTGCTGGAGGCTGGCTGCAGCTCCTGCACCCCGCCATCAGCTGCTGGAGGCTTCTGTTCCTCCACCCCGCCATCAGCAGATGGAGGCTGGCTGCTGGAGGCTGGCTGCTGCTCCTCCACCCCGCCATCACCAGCTGGAGGCTGGCTGCAGCTCCTGCACCCCGCCATCAGCTGCTGGAGGCTGCCTGGAGCTCCTGCACCCCGCCATCAGCTGCTGGAGGCTTCTGTTCCTCCACCCCGCCATCAGCAGCTGGAGGCTGGCTGCTGGAGGCTGGCTGCTGCTCCTCCACCCCGCCACCACCAGCTGGAGGCTGGCTGCAGCTCCTGCACCCCGCCATCAGCTGCTGGAGGCTGCCTGCAGCTCCTGCACCCCGCCATCAGCTGCTGGAGGCTGGCTGCTGCTCCCGCACCCCGCCATCATCTGCTGGAGGCTGGCTGCTGCTCCTCCACGCCACCATGACCTGCTGGAGGCTGGCTGCAGCTCCTCCACCCCGCCATCAGCTGCTGGAGGCTGCCTGCAGCTCCTGCACCCCGCCATCAGCTGCTGGAGGCTGCCTGCAGCTCCTGCACCCCGCCATCAGCTGCTGGAGGCTGGCTGCAGCTCCTCCACCCCGCCATCAGCTGCTGGAGGCTGGCTTCTGCTCCTCCACCCCGCCACCAGCTGCTGGAGGCTGGCTGCTGCTCCTGCACCCCGCCATCAGCTGCTGGAGGCTTCTGTTCCTCCACCCCGCCATCAGCTGCTGGAGGCTGCCTGGAGCTCCTGCACCCCGCCATCAGCTGCTGGATGCTTCTGTTCCTCCACCCCGCCATCAGCAGCTGGAGGCTGGCTGCTGGAGGCTGGCTGCTGCTCCTCCACCCTGCCATCACCAGCTGGAGGCTGGCTGCAGCTCCTGCACCCCGCCATCAGCTGCTGGAGGCTGCCTGCAGCTCCTGCACCCCGCCATCAGCTGCTGGAGGCTGGCTGCTGCTCCTGCACCCCGCCATCAGCTGCTGGAGGCTGGCTGCTGCTCCTCCACCCCACCATGACCTGCTGGAGGCTGGCTGCAGCTCCTCCACCCCGCCATCAGCTGCTGGAGGCTTCTGTTCCTCCACCCCGCCATCAGCAGCTGGAGGCTGGCTGCTGGAGGCTGGATGCTGCTCCTCCACCCCGCCATCACCAGCTGGAGGCTGGCTGCAGCTCCTGCACCCCGCCATCAGCTGCTGGAGGCTGCCTGCAGCTCCTGCACCCCGCCATCAGCTGCTGGAGGCTGGCTGCTGCTCCTGCACCCCGCCATCAGCTGCTGGAGGCTGGCTGCTGCTCCTCCACCCCACCATGACCTGCTGGAGGCTGGCTACAGCTCCTCCACCCCGCCATCAGCTGCTGGAGGCTGCCTGCAGCTCCTGCACCCCGCCATCAGCTGCTGGAGGCTGCCTGCAGCTCCTGCACCCCGCCATCAGCTGCTGGAGGCTGGCTGCAGCTCCTCCACCCCGCCATCAACTGCTGGAAGCTGGCTTCTGCTCCTCCACCCCGCCACCAGCTGCTGGAGGCTGGCTGCTGCTCCGGCACCCCGCCATCAGCTGCTGGAGGCTTCTGTTCCTCCACCCCGCCATCAGCAGCTGGAGGCTGGCTGCTGGAGGCTGGCTGCTGCTCCTCCACCCCGCCATCACAAGCTGGAGGCTGGCTGCAGCTCCTGCACCCCGCCATCAGCTGCTGGAGGCTGCCTGGAGCTCCTGCACCCCGCCATCAGCTGCTGGAGGCTTCTGTTCCTCCACCCCGCCATCAGCAGCTGGAGGCTGGCTGCTGCTCCTCCACCCCGCCATCACCAGCTGGAGGCTGGCTGCAGCTCCTGCACCCCGCCATCAGCTGCTGCAGGCTGCCTGCAGCTCCTGCATCCCGCCATCAGCTGCTGGAGGCTGGCTGCTGCTCCTGCACCCCACCATGACCTGCTGGAGGCTGGCTGCAGCTCCTCCACCCCGCCATCAGCTGCTGGAGGCTGGCTGCAGCTCCTCCACCCCGCCATCAGCTGCTGGAGGCTGGCTGCTGCTCCTCCACCCCACCATGACCTGCTGGAGGCTGGCTGCAGCTCCTCCACCCCGCCATCAGCTGCTGGAGGCTGCCTGCAGCTCCTGCACCCCGCCATCAGCTGCTGGAGGCTGCCTGCAGCTCCTCCACCCCGCCATCAGCTGCTGGAGGCTGGCTTCTGCTCCTCCACCCCGCCACCAGCTGCTGGAGGCTGGCTGCTGCTCCGGCACCCCGCCATCAGCTGCTGGAGGCTTCTGTTCCTCCACCCCGCCATCAGCAGCTGGAGGCTGGCTGCTGGACGCTGGCTGCTGCTCCTCCACCCCGCCATCACCAGCTGGAGGCTGGCTGCAGCTCCTGCACCCCGCCATCAGCTGCTGGAGGCTGCCTGGAGCTCCTGCATCCCGCCATCAGCTGCTGGAGGCTTCTGTTCCTCCACCCCGCCATCAGCAGCTGGAGGCTGGCTGCTGCTCCTCCACCCCGCCATCACCAGCTGGAGGCTGGCTGCAGCTCCTGCACCCCGCCATCAGCTGCTGGAGGCTGCCTGCAGCTCCTGCACCCCGCCATCAGCTGCTGGAGGCTGGCTGCTGCTCCTGCACCCCGCCATCAGCTGCTGGAGGCTGGCTGCTGCTCCTCCACCCCACCATGACCTGCTGGAGGCTGGCTGCTGCTCCTGCACCCCACCATCAGCCGCTGGAGGCTGGCTGCTGCTCCTCCACCCCACCATGACCTGCTGGAGGCTGGCTGCAGCTCCTCCACCCCGCCATCAGCTGCTGGAGGCTGCCTGCAGCTCCTGCACCCCGCCATCAGCTGCTGGAGGCTGCCTGCAGCTCCTGCACCCCGCCATCAGCTGCTGGAGGCTGGCTGCTGCTCCTCCACCCCGCCATCACCAGCTGGAGGCTGGCTGCAGCTCCTGCACCCCGCCATCAGCTGCTGGAGGCTGCCTGCAGCTCCTGCACCCCGCCATCAGCTGCTGGAGGCTGCCTGCAGCTCCTGCACCCCGCCATCAGCTGCTGGAGGCTGGCTGCTGCTCCTCCAACCCGCCATCACCAGCTGGAGGCTGGCTGCAGCTCCTGCACCCCGCCATCAGCTGCTGGAGGCTGCCTGCTGCTCCTGCACCCCGCCATCAGCTGCTGGAGGCTTCTGTTCCTCCACCCCGCCATCAGCAGCTGGAGGCTGGCTGCTGGAGGCTGGATGCTGCTCCTCCACCCCGCCATCACCAGCTGGAGGCTGGCTGCAGCTCCTGCACCCCGCCATCAGCTGCTGGAGGCTGCCTGCAGCTCCTGCACCCCGCCATCAGCTGCTGGAGGCTGGCTGCTGCTCCTGCACCCCGCCATCAGCTGCTGGAGGCTGGCTGCTGCTCCTCCACCCCACCATGACCTGCTGGAGGCTGGCTACAGCTCCTCCACCCCGCCATCAGCTGCTGGAGGCTGCCTGCAGCTCCTGCACCCCGCCATCAGCTGCTGGAGGCTGCCTGCAGCTCCTGCACCCCGCCATCAGCTGCTGGAGGCTGGCTGCAGCTCCTCCACCCCGCCATCAACTGCTGGAAGCTGGCTTCTGCTCCTCCACCCCGCCACCAGCTGCTGGAGGCTTGCTGCTGCTCCGGCACCCCGCCATCAGCTGCTGGAGGCTTCTGTTCCTCCACCCCGCCATCAGCAGCTGGAGGCTGGCTGCTGGAGGCTGGCTGCTGCTCCTCCACCCCGCCATCACCAGCTGGAGGCTGGCTGCAGCTCCTGCACCCCGCCATCAGCTGCTGGAGGCTGCCTGGAGCTCCTGCACCCCGCCATCAGCTGCTGGAGGCTTCTGTTCCTCCACCCCGCCATCAGCAGCTGGAGGCTGGCTGCTGGAGGCTGGCTGCTGCTCCTCCACCCCGCCATCACCAGCTGGAGGCTGGCTGCAGCTCCTGCACCCCGCCATCAGCTGCTGCAGGCTGCCTGCAGCTCCTGCACCCCGCCATCAGCTGCTGGAGGCTGGCTGCTGCTCCTGCACCCCACCATGACCTGCTGGAGGCTGGCTGCAGCTCCTCCACCCCGCCATCAGCTGCTGGAGGCTGGCTGCTGCTCCTCCACCCCACCATGACCTGCTGGAGGCTGGCTGCAGCTCCTCCACCCCGCCATCAGCTGCTGGAGGCTGCCTGCAGCTCCTGCACCCCGCCATCAGCTGCTGGAGGCTGCCTGCAGCTCCTGCACCCCGCCATCAGCTGCTGGAGGCTGGCTTCTGCTCCTCCACCCCGCCACCAGCTGCTGGAGGCTGGCTGCTGCTCCGGCACCCCGCCATCAGCTGCTGGAGGCTTCTGTTCCTCCACCCCGCCATCAGCAGCTGGAGGCTGGCTGCTGGACGCTGGCTGCTGCTCCTCCACCCCGCCATCACCAGCTGGAGGCTGGCTGCAGCTCCTGCACCCCGCCATCAGCTGCTGGAGGCTGCCTGGAGCTCCTGCATCCCGCCATCAGCTGCTGGAGGCTTCTGTTCCTCCACCCCGCCATCAGCAGCTGGAGGCTGGCTGCTGGAGGCTGGCTGCTGCTCCTCCACCCCGCCATCACCAGCTGGAGGCTGGCTGCAGCTCCTGCACCCCACCATCAGCTGCTGGAGGCTGCCTGCAGCTCCTGCACCCCGCCATCAGCTGCTGGAGGCTGGCTGCTGCTCCTGCACCCCGCCATCAGCTGCTGGAGGCTGGCTGCTGCTCCTCCACCCCACCATGACCTGCTGGAGGCTGGCTGCAGCTCCTTCAGCTCGCCATCAGCTGCTGGAGGCTGCCTGCAGCTCCTGCACCCCGCCATCAGCTGCTGGAGGCTGCCTGCAGCTCCTGCACCCCGCCATCAACTGCTGGAGGCTGGCTGCAGCTCCTCCACCCCGCCATCAGCTGCTGGAGGCTGGCTTCTGCTCCTCCACCCCGCCATCACCAGCTGGAGGCTGGCTGCAGCTCCTGCACCCCGCCATCAGCTGCTGGAGGCTGCCTGGAGCTCCTGCATCCCGCCATCAGCTGCTGGAGGCTTCTGTTCCTCCACCCCGCCATCAGCAGCTGGAGGCTGGCTGCTGGAGGCTGGCTGCTGCTCCTCCACCCCGCCATCACCAGCTGGAGGCTGGCTGCAGCTCCTGCACCCCGCCATCAGCTGCTGGAGGCTGCCTGCAGCTCCTGCACCCCGCCATCAGCTGCTGGAGGCTGGCTGCTGCTCCTGCACCCCGCCATCAGCTGCTGGAGGCTGGCTGCTGCTCCTCCACCCCACCATGACCTGCTGGAGGCTGGCTGCAGCTCCTTCAGCTCGCCATCAGCTGCTGGAGGCTGCCTGCAGCTCCTGCACCCCGCCATCAGCTGCTGGAGGCTGCCTGCAGCTCCTGGCCCGCCATCAGCTGCTGGAGGCTGGCTGCAGCTCCTCCACCCCGCCATCTGCTGCTGGAGGCTGGCTTCTGCTCCTCCACCCCGCCATCAGCTACTGGAGGCTGGCTGCTGCTCCTGCACCCCGCCATGAGCTGCTGGAGGCTTCTGTTCTTCCACCCCGCCATCAGCAGCTGGAGGCTGGCTGCTGGAGGCTGGCTGCAGCTCCTGCACCCCGCCATCAGCTGCTGGAGGCTGCCTGGAGCTCCTGCACCCCGCCATCAGCTGCTGGAGGCTGCCTGGAGCTCCTGCACCCCGCCATCAGCTGCTGGAGGCTTCTGTTCCTCCACCCCGCCATCAGCAGCTGGAGGCTGGCTGCTGGAGGCTGGCTGCTGCTCCTCCACCCTGACATCCCCAGCTGGAGGCTGGCTGCAGCTCCTGCACCCCGCCATCAGCTGCTGGAGGCTGCCTGCAGCTCCTGCACCCCGCCATCAGCTGCTGGAGGCTTCTGTTCCTCCACCCCGCCATCAGCAGCTGGAGGCTGGCTGCTGCTCCTCCACCCCGCCATCACCAGCTGGAGGCTGGCTGCAGCTCCTGCACCCCGCCATCAGCTGCTGGAGGCTGCCTGGAGCTCCTGCACCCCGCCATCAGCTGCTGGAGGCTGGCTGCTGCTCCTGCACCCCGCCATCAGCTGCTGGAGGCTTGCTGCTGCTCCTCCACCCCACCATGACCTGCTGGAGGCTGGCTGCAGCTCCTCCATCGCGCCATCAGCTGCTGGAGGCTTCTGTTCCTCCACCCCGCCATCAGCAGCTGGAGGCTGGCTGCTGGAGGCTGGCTGCTGCTCCTCCACCCCGCCATCACCAGCTGGAGACTGGCTGCAGCTCCTGCACCCCGCCATCAGCTGCTGGAGGCTGCCTGGAGCTCCTGCACCCCGCCATCAGCTGCTGGAGGCTTCTGTTCCTCCACCCCGCCATCAGCAGCTGGAGGCTGGCTGCTGCTCCTCCACCCCGCCATCACCAGCTGGAGGCTGGCTGCTGCTCCTGCACCCCGCCATCAGCTGCTGGAGGCTGGCTGCTGCTCCTCCACCCCACCATGACCTGCTGGAGGCTGGCTGCAGCTCCTCCACCCCGCCATCACCAGCTGGAGGCTGGCTGCAGCTCCTGCACCCCGCCATCAGCTGCTGGAGGCTGCCTGGAGCTCCTGCACCCCGCCATCAGCTGCTGGAGGCTTCTGTTCCTCCACCCCGCCATCAGCAGCTGGAGGCTGGCTGCTGCTCCTCCACCCCGCCATCACCAGCTGGAGGCTGGCTGCAGCTCCTGCACCCCGCCATCAGCTGCTGGAGGCTGCCTGCAGCTCCTGCACCCCGCCATCAGCTGCTGGAGGCTGGCTGCTGCTCCTGCACCCCGCCATCAGCTGCTTGAGGCTGGCTGCTGCTCCTCCACCCCACCATGACCTGCTGGAGGCTGGCTGCAGCTCCTCCACCCCGCCATCAGCTGCTGGAGGCTGCCTGCAGCTCCTGCACCCCGCCATCAGCTGCTGGAGGCTGCCTGCAGCTCCTGCACCCCGCCATCAGCTGCTGGAGGCTGGCTGCAGCTCCTCCACCCCGCCATCAGCTGCTGGAGGCTGGCTTCTGCTCCTCCACCCCGCCACCAGCTGCTGGAGGCTGGCTGCTGCTCCTGCACCCCGCCATCAGCTGCTGGAGGCTTCTGTTCCTCCACCCCGCCATCAGCAGCTGGAGGCTGGCTGCTGGAGGCTGGCTGCTGCTCCTCCACCCCGCCATCACCAGCTGGAGGCTGGCTGAAGCTCCTGCACCCCTCCATCAGCTGCTGGAGGCTGCCTGCAGCTCCTGCACCCCGCCATCAGCTGCTGGAGGCTGGCTGCTGCTCCTGCACCCCGCCATCAGCTGCTGGAGGCTGGCTGCTGCTCCTCCACCCCACCATGACCTACTGGAGGCTGGCTGCAGCTCCTCCACCCCGCCATCATCTTCTGGAGGCTGCCCTCAGCTCCTGCACCCCGCCATCAGCTGCTGGAGGCTGCCTGCAGCTCCTGCACCCCGCCATCAGCTGCTGGAGGCTGGCTGCAGCTCCTCCACCCCGCCATCAGCTGCTGGAGGCTGGCTTCTGCTCCTCCACCCCGCCACCAGCTGCTGGAGGCTGGCTGCTGCTCCTGCACCCCACCATGACCTACTGGAGGCTGGCTGCAGCTCCTCCACCCCGCCATCAGCTGCTGGAGGCTGCCTGCAGCTCCTGCACCCCGTCATCAGCTCCTGGAGGCTGCCTGCAGCTCCTGCACCCCGCAATCAGCTGCTGGAGGCTGGCTGCAGCTCCTCCACCCCGCCATCAGGTGCTGGAGGCTGGCTTCAGCTCCACCACCCCGCCACCAGCTGCTGGAGGCTGGCTGCTGCTCCTGCACCCCGCCATCAGCTGCTGGAGGCTTCTGTTTTTCCACCCCGCCATCAGCAGCTGGAGGCTGGCTGCTGGAGGCTGGCTGCTGCTCCTCCACCCCGCCATCAGCTGCTGGAGGCTGCCTGCAGCTCCTGCACCCCGCCATCAGCTGCTGGAGGCTGGCTGCTGCTCCTGCACCCCGCCATCAGCTGCTGGAGGCTGGCTGCTGCTCCTCCACCCCACCATGACCTGCTGGAGGCTGGCTGCAGCTCCTGCACCCCGCCATCAGCTGCTGGAGGCTTCTGTTCCTCCACCCCGCCATCAGCAGATGGAGGCTGGCTGCTGGAGGCTGGCTGCTGCTCCTCCACCCCGCCATCACCAGCTGGAGGCTGGCTGCAGCTCCTGCACCCCGCCATCAGCTGCTGGAGGCTGCCTGGAGCTCCTGCACCCCGCCATCAGCTGCTGGAGGCTTCTGTTCCTCCACCCCGCCATCAGCAGCTGGAGGCTGGCTGCTGGAGGCTGGCTGCTGCTCCTCCACCCCGCCACCACCAGCTGGAGGCTGGCTGCAGCTCCTGCACCCCGCCATCAGCTGCTGGAGGCTGCCTGCAGCTCCTGCACCCCGCCATCAGCTGCTGGAGGCTGGCTGCTGCTCCCGCACCCCGCCATCATCTGCTGGAGGCTGGCTGCTGCTCCTCCACGCCACCATGACCTGCTGGAGGCTGGCTGCAGCTCCTCCACCCCGCCATCAGCTGCTGGAGGCTGGCTGCAGCTCCTCCACCCCGCCATCAGCTTCTGGAGGCTGCCTGCAGCTCCTGCACCCCGCCATCAGCTGCTGGAGGCTGCCTGCAGCTCCTGCACCCCGCCATCAGCTGCTGGAGGCTGGCTGCAGCTCCTCCACCCCGCCATCAGCTGCTGGAGGCTGGCTTCTGCTCCTCCACCCCGCCACCAGCTGCTGGAGGCTGGCTGCTGCTCCTGCACCCCACCATGACCTACTGGAGGCTGGCTGCAGCTCCTCCACCCCGCCATCAGCTGCTGGAGGCTGCCTGCAGCTCCTGCACCCCGTCATCAGCTCCTGGAGGCTGCCTGCAACTCCTGCACCCCGCAATCAGCTGCTGGAGGCTGGCTGCAGCTCCTCCACCCCGCCATCAGGTGCTGGAGGCTGGCTTCAGCTCCACCACCCCGCCACCAGCTGCTGGAGGCTGGCTGCTGCTCCTGCACCCCGCCATCAGCTGCTGGAGGCTTCTGTTTTTCCACCCCGCCATCAGCAGCTGGAGGCTGGCTGCTGGAGGCTGGCTGCTGCTCCTCCACCCCGCCATCAGCTGCTGGAGGCTGCCTGCAGCTCCTGCACCCCGCCATCAGCTGCTGGAGGCTGGCTGCTGCTCCTGCACCCCGCCATCAGCTGCTGGAGGCTGGCTGCTGCTCCTCCACCCCACCATGACCTGCTGGAGGCTGGCTGCAGCTCCTGCACCCCGCCATCAGCTGCTGGAGGCTTCTGTTCCTCCACCCCGCCATCAGCAGATGGAGGCTGGCTGCTGGAGGCTGGCTGCTGCTCCTCCACCCCGCCATCACCAGCTGGAGGCTGGCTGCAGCTCCTGCACCCCGCCATCAGCTGCTGGAGGCTGCCTGGAGCTCCTGCACCCCGCCATCAGCTGCTGGAGGCTTCTGTTCCTCCACCCCGCCATCAGCAGCTGGAGGCTGGCTGCTGGAGGCTGGCTGCTGCTCCTCCACCCCGCCACCACCAGCTGGAGGCTGGCTGCAGCTCCTGCACCCCGCCATCAGCTGCTGGAGGCTGCCTGCAGCTCCTGCACCCCGCCATCAGCTGCTGGAGGCTGGCTGCTGCTCCCGCACCCCGCCATCATCTGCTGGAGGCTGGCTGCTGCTCCTCCACGCCACCATGACCTGCTGGAGGCTGGCTGCAGCTCCTCCACCCCGCCATCAGCTGCTGGAGGCTGCCTGCAGCTCCTGCACCCCGCCATCAGCTGCTGGAGGCTGCCTGCAGCTCCTGCACCCCGCCATCAGCTGCTGGAGGCTGGCTGCAGCTCCTCCACCCCGCCATCAGCTGCTGGAGGCTGGCTTCTGCTCCTCCACCCCGCCACCAGCTGCTGGAGGCTGGCTGCTGCTCCTGCACCCCGCCATCAGCTGCTGGAGGCTTCTGTTCCTCCACCCCGCCATCAGCAGCTGGAGGCTGGCTGCTGGAGGCTGGCTGCTGCTCCTCCACCCCGCCATCACCAGCTGGAGACTGGCTGCAGCTCCTGCACCCCGCCATCAGCTGCTGGAGGCTGCCTGGAGCTCCTGCACCCCGCCATCAGCTGCTGGAGGCTTCTGTTCCTCCACCCCGCCATCAGCAGCTGGAGGCTGGCTGCTGCTCCTCCACCCCGCCATCACCAGCTGGAGGCTGGCTGCTGCTCCTGCACCCCGCCATCAGCTGCTGGAGGCTGGCTGCTGCTCCTCCACCCCACCATGACCTGCTGGAGGCTGGCTGCAGCTCCTCCACCCCGCCATCACCAGCTGGAGGCTGGCTGCAGCTCCTACACCCCGCCATCAGCTGCTGGAGGCTGCCTGGAGCTCCTGCACCCCGCCATCAGCTGCTGGAGGCTTCTGTTCCTCCACCCCGCCATCAGCAGCTGGAGGCTGGCTGCTGCTCCTCCACCCCGCCATCACCAGCTGGAGGCTGGCTGCAGCTCCTGCACCCCGCCATCAGCTGCTGGAGGCTGCCTGCAGCTCCTGCACCCCGCCATCAGCTGCTGGAGGCTGGCTGCTGCTCCTGCACCCCGCCATCAGCTGCTTGAGGCTGGCTGCTGCTCCTCCACCCCACCATGACCTGCTGGAGGCTGGCTGCAGCTCCTCCACCCCGCCATCAGCTGCTGGAGGCTGCCTGCAGCTCCTGCACCCCGCCATCAGCTGCTGGAGGCTGCCTGCAGCTCCTGCACCCCGCCATCAGCTGCTGGAGGCTGGCTGCAGCTCCTCCACCCCGCCATCAGCTGCTGGAGGCTGGCTTCTGCTCCTCCACCCCGCCACCAGCTGCTGGAGGCTGGCTGCTGCTCCTGCACCCCGCCATCAGCTGCTGGAGGCTTCTGTTCCTCCACCCCGCCATCAGCAGCTGGAGGCTGGCTGCTGGAGGCTGGCTGCTGCTCCTCCACCCCGCCATCACCAGCTGGAGGCTGGCTGAAGCTCCTGCACCCCTCCATCAGCTGCTGGAGGCTGCCTGCAGCTCCTGCACCCCGCCATCAGCTGCTGGAGGCTGGCTGCTGCTCCTGCACCCCGCCATCAGCTGCTGGAGGCTGGCTGCTGCTCCTCCACCCCACCATGACCTACTGGAGGCTGGCTGCAGCTCCTCCACCCCGCCATCAGCTTCTGGAGGCTGCCTGCAGCTCCTGCACCCCGCCATCAGCTGCTGGAGGCTGCCTGCAGCTCCTGCACCCCGCCATCAGCTGCTGGAGGCTGGCTGCAGCTCCTCCACCCCGCCATCAGCTGCTGGAGGCTGGCTTCTGCTCCTCCACCCCGCCACCAGCTGCTGGAGGCTGGCTGCTGCTCCTGCACCCCACCATGACCTACTGGAGGCTGGCTGCAGCTCCTCCACCCCGCCATCAGCTGCTGGAGGCTGCCTGCAGCTCCTGCACCCCGTCATCAGCTCCTGGAGGCTGCCTGCAGCTCCTGCACCCCGCAATCAGCTGCTGGAGGCTGGCTGCAGCTCCTCCACCCCGCCATCAGGTGCTGGAGGCTGGCTTCAGCTCCACCACCCCGCCACCAGCTGCTGGAGGCTGGCTGCTGCTCCTGCACCCCGCCATCAGCTGCTGGAGGCTTCTGTTTTTCCACCCCGCCATCAGCAGCTGGAGGCTGGCTGCTGGAGGCTGGCTGCTGCTCCTCCACCCCGCCATCAGCTGCTGGAGGCTGCCTGCAGCTCCTGCACCCCGCCATCAGCTGCTGGAGGCTGGCTGCTGCTCCTGCACCCCGCCATCAGCTGCTGGAGGCTGGCTGCTGCTCCTCCACCCCACCATGACCTGCTGGAGGCTGGCTGCAGCTCCTGCACCCCGCCATCAGCTGCTGGAGGCTTCTGTTCCTCCACCCCGCCATCAGCAGATGGAGGCTGGCTGCTGGAGGCTGGCTGCTGCTCCTCCACCCCGCCATCACCAGCTGGAGGCTGGCTGCAGCTCCTGCACCCCGCCATCAGCTGCTGGAGGCTGCCTGGAGCTCCTGCACCCCGCCATCAGCTGCTGGAGGCTTCTGTTCCTCCACCCCGCCATCAGCAGCTGGAGGCTGGCTGCTGGAGGCTGGCTGCTGCTCCTCCACCCCGCCACCACCAGCTGGAGGCTGGCTGCAGCTCCTGCACCCCGCCATCAGCTGCTGGAGGCTGCCTGCAGCTCCTGCACCCCGCCATCAGCTGCTGGAGGCTGGCTGCTGCTCCCGCACCCCGCCATCATCTGCTGGAGGCTGGCTGCTGCTCCTCCACGCCACCATGACCTGCTGGAGGCTGGCTGCAGCTCCTCCACCCCGCCATCAGCTGCTGGAGGCTGCCTGCAGCTCCTGCACCCCGCCATCAGCTGCTGGAGGCTGCCTGCAGCTCCTGCACCCCGCCATCAGCTGCTGGAGGCTGGCTGCAGCTCCTCCACCCCGCCATCAGCTGCTGGAGGCTGGCTTCTGCTCCTCCACCCCGCCACCAGCTGCTGGAGGCTGGCTGCTGCTCCTGCACCCCGCCATCAGCTGCTGGAGGCTTCTGTTCCTCCACCCCGCCATCAGCTGCTGGAGGCTGCCTGGAGCTCCTGCACCCCGCCATCAGCTGCTGGATGCTTCTGTTCCTCCACCCCGCCATCAGCAGCTGGAGGCTGGCTGCTGGAGGCTGGCTGCTGCTCCTCCACCCTGCCATCACCAGCTGGAGGCTGGCTGCAGCTCCTGCACCCCGCCATCAGCTGCTGGAGGCTGCCTGCAGCTCCTGCACCCCGCCATCAGCTGCTGGAGGCTGGCTGCTGCTCCTGCACCCCGCCATCAGCTGCTGGAGGCTGGCTGCTGCTCCTCCACCCCACCATGACCTGCTGGAGGCTGGCTGCAGCTCCTCCACCCCGCCATCAGCTGCTGGAGGCTGCCTGCAGCTCCTGCACCCCGCCATCAGCTGCTGGAGGCTGCCTGCAGCTCCTGCACCCCGCCATCAGCTGCTGGAGGCTGGCTGCTGCTCCTGCACCCCGCCATCAGCTGCTGGAGTCTGCCTGCAGCTCCTGCACCGCGCCATCAGCTGCTGGAGGCTGGCTGCAGCTCCTCCACCCCGCCATCAGCTGCTGGAGGCTGGCTGCTGCTCCTGCACCCCGCCATCAGCTGCTGGAGGCTTCTGTTCCTCCACCCCGCCATCAGCAGCTGGAGGCTGGCTGCTGGAGGCTGGCTGCTGCTCCTCCAACCCGCCATCACCAGCTGGAGGCTGGCTGCAGCTCCTGCACCCCGCCATCAGCTGCTGGAGGCTGCCTGCAGCTCCTGCACCCCGCCATCAGCTGCTGGAGGCTGGCTGCTACTCCTGCACCCCGCCATCAGCTGCTGGAGGCTGGCTGCTGCTCCTCCACCCCACCATGACCTGCTGGAGGCTGCCTGCAGCTCCTCCACCCCGCCATCAGCTGCTGGAGGCTGCCTGCAGCTCCTGCACCCCGCCATCAGCTGCTGGAGGCTGCCTGCAGCTCCTGCACCCCGCCATCAGCTGCTGGAGGCTGGCTGCAGCTCCTCCACCCCGCCATCAGCTGCTGGAGGCTGCCTGCAGCTCCTGCACCCCGCCATCAGCTGCTGGAGGCTGCCTGCAGCTCCTGCACCCCGCCATCAGCTGCTGGAGGCTGGCTGCAGCTCCTCCACCCCGCCATCAGCTGCTGGAGGCTGGCTTCTGCTCCTCCACCCCGCCACCAGCTGCTGGAGGCTGGCTGCTGCTCCGGCACCCCGCCATCAGCTGCTGGAGGCTTCTGTTCCTCCACCCCGCCATCAGCAGCTGGAGGCTGGCTGCTGGACGCTGGCTGCTGCTCCTCCACCCCGCCATCACCAGCTGGAGGCTGGCTGCAGCTCCTGCACCCCGCCATCAGCTGCTGGAGGCTGCCTGGAGCTCCTGCATCCCGCCATCAGCTGCTGGAGGCTTCTGTTCCTCCACCCCGCCATCAGCAGCTGGAGGCTGGCTGCTGCTCCTCCACCCCGCCATCACCAGCTGGAGGCTGGCTGCAGCTCCTGCACCCCGCCATCAGCTGCTGGAGGCTGCCTGCAGCTCCTGCACCCCGCCATCAGCTGCTGGAGGCTGGCTGCTGCTCCTGCACCCCGCCATCAGCTGCTGGAGGCTGGCTGCTGCTCCTCCACCCCACCATGACCTGCTGGAGGCTGGCTGCTGCTCCTGCACCCCACCATCAGCCGCTCGAGGCTGGCTGCTGCTCCTCCACCCCACCATGACCTGCTGGAGGCTGGCTGCATCTCCTCCACCCCGCCATCAGCTGCTGGAGGCTGCCTGCAGCTCCTGCACCCCGCCATCAGCTGCTGGAGGCTGCCTGCAGCTCCTGCACCCCGCCATCAGCTGCTGGAGGCTGGCTGCTGCTCCTCCACCCCGCCATCACCAGCTGGAGGCTGGCTGCAGCTCCTGCACCCCGCCATCAGCTGCTGGAGGCTGCCTGCAGCTCCTGCACCCCGCCATCAGCTGCTGGAGGCTGCCTGCAGCTCCTGCACCCCGCCATCAGCTGCTGGAGGCTGGCTGCTGCTCCTCCAACCCGCCATCACCAGCTGGAGGCTGGCTGCAGCTCCTGCACCCCGCCATCAGCTGCTGGAGGCTGCCTGCTGCTCCTGCACCCCGCCATCAGCTGCTGGAGGCTTCTGTTCCTCCACCCCGCCATCAGCAGCTGGAGGCTGGCTGCTGGAGGCTGGATGCTGCTCCTCCACCCCGCCATCACCAGCTGGAGGCTGGCTGCAGCTCCTGCACCCCGCCATCAGCTGCTGGAGGCTGCCTGCAGCTCCTGCACCCCGCCATCAGCTGCTGGAGGCTGGCTGCTGCTCCTGCACCCCGCCATCAGCTGCTGGAGGCTGGCTGCTGCTCCTCCACCCCACCATGACCTGCTGGAGGCTGGCTACAGCTCCTCCACCCCGCCATCAGCTGCTGGAGGCTGCCTGCAGCTCCTGCACCCCGCCATCAGCTGCTGGAGGCTGCCTGCAGCTCCTGCACCCCGCCATCAGCTGCTGGAGGCTGGCTGCAGCTCCTCCACCCCGCCATCAACTGCTGGAAGCTGGCTTCTGCTCCTCCACCCCGCCACCAGCTGCTGGAGGCTGGCTGCTGCTCCGGCACCCCGCCATCAGCTGCTGGAGGCTTCTGTTCCTCCACCCCGCCATCAGCAGCTGGAGGCTGGCTGCTGGAGGCTGGCTGCTGCTCCTCCACCCCGCCATCACCAGCTGGAGGCTGGCTGCAGCTCCTGCACCCCGCCATCAGCTGCTGGAGGCTGCCTGGAGCTCCTGCACCCCGCCATCAGCTGCTGGAGGCTTCTGTTCCTCCACCCCGCCATCAGCAGCTGGAGGCTGGCTGCTGGAGGCTGGCTGCTGCTCCTCCACCCCGCCATCACCAGCTGGAGGCTGGCTGCAGCTCCTGCACCCCGCCATCAGCTGCTGCAGGCTGCCTGCAGCTCCTGCACCCCGCCATCAGCTGCTGGAGGCTGGCTGCTGCTCCTGCACCCCACCATGACCTGCTGGAGGCTGGCTGCAGCTCCTCCACCCCGCCATCAGCTGCTGGAGGCTGGCTGCTGCTCCTCCACCCCACCATGACCTGCTGGAGGCTGGCTGCAGCTCCTCCACCCCGCCATCAGCTGCTGGAGGCTGCCTGCAGCTCCTGCACCCCGCCATCAGCTGCTGGAGGCTGCCTGCAGCTCCTGCACCCCGCCATCAGCTGCTGGAGGCTGGCTTCTGCTCCTCCACCCCGCCACCAGCTGCTGGAGGCTGGCTGCTGCTCCGGCACCCCGCCATCAGCTGCTGGAGGCTTCTGTTCCTCCACCCCGCCATCAGCAGCTGGAGGCTGGCTGCTGGACGCTGGCTGCTGCTCCTCCACCCCGCCATCACCAGCTGGAGGCTGGCTGCAGCTCCTGCACCCCGCCATCAGCTGCTGGAGGCTGCCTGGAGCTCCTGCATCCCGCCATCAGCTGCTGGAGGCTTCTGTTCCTCCACCCCGCCATCAGCAGCTGGAGGCTGGCTGCTGGAGGCTGGCTGCTGCTCCTCCACCCCGCCATCACCAGCTGGAGGCTGGCTGCAGCTCCTGCACCCCACCATCAGCTGCTGGAGGCTGCCTGCAGCTCCTGCACCCCGCCATCAGCTGCTGGAGGCTGGCTGCTGCTCCTGCACCCCGCCATCAGCTGCTGGAGGCTGGCTGCTGCTCCTCCACCCCACCATGACCTGCTGGAGGCTGGCTGCAGCTCCTTCAGCTCGCCATCAGCTGCTGGAGGCTGCCTGCAGCTCCTGCACCCCGCCATCAGCTGCTGGAGGCTGCCTGCAGCTCCTGCACCCCGCCATCAACTGCTGGAGGCTGGCTGCAGCTCCTCCACCCCGCCATCAGCTGCTGGAGGCTGGCTTCTGCTCCTCCACCCCACCATGACCTGCTGGAGGCTGGCTGCAGCTCCTTCAGCTCGCCATCAGCTGCTGGAGGCTGCCTGCAGCTCCTGCACCCCGCCATCAACTGCTGGAGGCTGGCTGCAGCTCCTCCACCCCGCCACCAGCTGCTGGAGGCTGGCTGCTGCTCCGGCACCCCGCCATCAGCTGCTGGAGGCTTCTGTTCCTCCACCCCGCCATCAGCAGCTGGAGGCTGGCTGCTGGACGCTGGCTGCTGCTCCTCCACCCCGCCATCACCAGCTGGAGGCTGGCTGCAGCTCCTGCACCCCGCCATCAGCTGCTGGAGGCTGCCTGGAGCTCCTGCATCCCGCCATCAGCTGCTGGAGGCTTCTGTTCCTCCACCCCGCCATCAGCAGCTGGAGGCTGGCTGCTGCTCCTCCACCCCGCCATCACCAGCTGGAGGCTGGCTGCAGCTCCTGCACCCCGCCATCAGCTGCTGGAGGCTGCCTGCAGCTCCTGCACCCCGCCATCAGCTGCTGGAGGCTGGCTGCTGCTCCTGCACCCCGCCATCAGCTGCTGGAGGCTGGCTGCTGCTCCTGCACCCCGCCATCAGCTGCTGGAGGCTGGCTGCTGCTCCTCCACCCCACCATGACCTGCTGGAGGCTGGCTGCTGCTCCTGCACCCCACCATCAGCCGCTCGAGGCTGGCTGCTGCTCCTCCACCCCACCATGACCTGCTGGAGGCTGGCTGCATCTCCTCCACCCCGCCATCAGCTGCTGGAGGCTGCCTGCAGCTCCTGCACCCCGCCATCAGCTGCTGGAGGCTGCCTGCAGCTCCTGCACCCCGCCATC
This sequence comes from Nothobranchius furzeri, assembly GCF_043380555.1. Classification (NCBI taxonomy): domain Eukaryota; kingdom Metazoa; phylum Chordata; class Actinopteri; order Cyprinodontiformes; family Nothobranchiidae; genus Nothobranchius; species Nothobranchius furzeri. Next base: position 337,160 of record NW_027223039.1, read on the forward strand.
AGCTGCTGGAGGCTGGCTGCTGCTCCTCCACCCCGCCATCACCAGCTGGAGGCTGGCTGCAGCTCCTGCACCCCGCCATCAGCTGCTGGAGGCTGCCTGCAGCTCCTGCACCCCGCCATCAGCTGCTGGAGGCTGCCTGCAGCTCCTGCACCCCGCCATCAGCTGCTGGAGGCTGGCTGCTGCTCCTCCAACCCGCCATCACCAGCTGGAGGCTGGCTGCAGCTCCTGCACCCCGCCATCAGCTGCTGGAGGCTGCCTGCTGCTCCTGCACCCCGCCATCAGCTGCTGGAGGCTTCTGTTCCTCCACCCCGCCATCAGCAGCTGGAGGCTGGCTGCTGGAGGCTGGCTGCTGCTCCTCCACCCCGCCATCACCAGCTGGAGGCTGGCTGCAGCTCCTGCACCCCGCCATCAGCTGCTGGAGGCTGCCTGGAGCTCCTGCACCCCGCCATCAGCTGCTGGAGGCTTCTGTTCCTCCACCCCGCCATCAGCAGCTGGAGGCTGGCTGCTGGAGGCTGGCTGCTGCTCCTCCACCCCGCCATCACCAGCTGGAGGCTGGCTGCAGCTCCTGCACCCCGCCATCAGCTGCTGCAGGCTGCCTGCAGCTCCTGCACCCCGCCATCAGCTGCTGGAGGCTGGCTGCTGCTCCTGCACCCCACCATGACCTGCTGGAGGCTGGCTGCAGCTCCTCCACCCCGCCATCAGCTGCTGGAGGCTGGCTGCTGCTCCTCCACCCCACCATGACCTGCTGGAGGCTGGCTGCAGCTCCTCCAACCCGCCATCAGCTGCTGGAGGCTGCCTGCAGCTCCTGCACCCCGCCATCAGCTGCTGGAGGCTGCCTGCAGCTCCTGCACCCCGCCATCAGCTGCTGGAGGCTGGCTTCTGCTCCTCCACCCCGCCACCAGCTGCTGGAGGCTGGCTGCTGCTCCGGCACCCCGCCATCAGCTGCTGGAGGCTTCTGTTCCTCCACCCCGCCATCAGCAGCTGGAGGCTGGCTGCTGGACGCTGGCTGCTGCTCCTCCACCCCGCCATCACCAGCTGGAGGCTGGCTGCAGCTCCTGCACCCCGCCATCAGCTGCTGGAGGCTGCCTGGAGCTCCTGCATCCCGCCATCAGCTGCTGGAGGCTTCTGTTCCTCCACCCCGCCATCAGCAGCTGGAGGCTGGCTGCTGGAGGCTGGCTGCTGCTCCTCCACCCCGCCATCACCAGCTGGAGGCTGGCTGCAGCTCCTGCACCCCACCATCAGCTGCTGGAGGCTGCCTGCAGCTCCTGCACCCCGCCATCAGCTGCTGGAGGCTGGCTGCTGCTCCTGCACCCCGCCATCAGCTGCTGGAGGCTGGCTGCTGCTCCTCCACCCCACCATGACCTGCTGGAGGCTGGCTGCAGCTCCTTCAGCTCGCCATCAGCTGCTGGAGGCTGCCTGCAGCTCCTGCACCCCGCCATCAGCTGCTGGAGGCTGCCTGCAGCTCCTGCACCCCGCCATCAACTGCTGGAGGCTGGCTGCAGCTCCTCCACCCCGCCATCAGCTGCTGGAGGCTGGCTTCTGCTCCTCCACCCCACCATGACCTGCTGGAGGCTGGCTGCAGCTCCTTCAGCTCGCCATCAGCTGCTGGAGGCTGCCTGCAGCTCCTGCACCCCGCCATCAGCTGCTGGAGGCTGCCTGCAGCTCCTGGCCCGCCATCAGCTGCTGGAGGCTGGCTGCAGCTCCTCCACCCCGCCATCTGCTGCTGGAGGCTGGCTTCTGCTCCTCCACCCCGCCATCAGCTGCTGGAGGCTGGCTGCTGCTCCTGCACCCCGCCATGAGCTGCTGGAGGCTTCTGTTCTTCCACCCCGCCATCAGCAGCTGGAGGCTGGCTGCTGGAGGCTGGCTGCAGCTCCTGCACCCCGCCATCAGCTGCTGGAGGCTGCCTGGAGCTCCTGCACCCCGCCATCAGCTGCTGGAGGCTGCCTGGAGCTCCTGCACCCCGCCATCAGCTGCTGGAGGCTTCTGTTCCTCCACCCCGCCATCAGCAGCTGGAGGCTGGCTGCTGGAGGCTGGCTGCTGCTCCTCCACCCTGCCATCCCCAGCTGGAGGCTGGCTGCAGCTCCTGCACCCCGCCATCAGCTGCTGGAGGCTGCCTGCAGCTCCTGCACCCCGCCATCAGCTGCTGGAGGCTTCTGTTCCTCCACCCCGCCATCAGCAGCTGGAGGCTGGCTGCTGCTCCTCCACCCCGCCATCACCAGCTGGAGGCTGGCTGCAGCTCCTGCACCCCGCCATCAGCTGCTGGAGGCTGCCTGGAGCTCCTGCACCCCGCCATCAGCTGCTGGAGGCTGGCTGCTGCTCCTGCACCCCGCCATCAGCTGCTGGAGGCTGGCTGCAGCTCCTCTATCGCGCCATCAGCTGCTGGAGGCTTCTGTTCCTCCACCCCGCCATCAGCAGCTGGAGGCTGGCTGCTGGAGGCTGGCTGCTGCTCCTCCACCCCGCCATCACCAGCTGGAGACTGGCTGCAGCTCCTGCACCCCGCCATCAGCTGCTGGAGGCTGCCTGGAGCTCCTGCACCCCGCCATCAGCTGCTGGAGGCTTCTGTTCCTCCACCCCGCCATCAGCAGCTGGAGGCTGGCTGCTGCTCCTCCACCCCGCCATCACCAGCTGGAGGCTGGCTGCTGCTCCTGCACCCCGCCATCAGCTGCTGGAGGCTGGCTGCTGCTCCTCCACCCCACCATGACCTGCTGGAGGCTGGCTGCAGCTCCTCCACCCCGCCATCACCAGCTGGAGGCTGCCTGGAGCTCCTGCACCCCGCCATCAGCTGCTGGAGGCTTCTGTTCCTCCACCCCGCCATCAGCAGCTGGAGGCTGGCTGCTGCTCCTCCACCCCGCCATCACCAGCTGGAGGCTGGCTGCAGCTCCTGCACCCCGCCATCAGCTGCTGAAGGCTGCCTGCAGCTCCTGCACCCCGCCATCAGCTGCTGGAGGCTGGCTGCAGCTCCTGCACCCCGCCATCAGCTGCTTGAGGCTGGCTGCTGCTCCTCCACCCCACCATGACCTGCTGGAGGCTGGCTGCAGCTCCTCCACCCCGCCATCAGCTGCTGGAGGCTGCCTGCAGCTCCTGCACCCCGCCATCAGCTGCTGGAGGCTGCCTGCAGCTCCTGCACCCCGCCATCAGCTGCTGGAGGCTGGCTGCAGCTCCTCCACCCCGCCATCAGCTGCTGGAGGCTGGCTTCTGCTCCTCCACCCCGCCACCAGCTGCTGGAGGCTGGCTGCTGCTCCTGCACCCCGCCATCAGCTGCTGGAGGCTTCTGTTCCTCCACCCCGCCATCAGCAGCTGGAGGCTGGCTGCTGGAGGCTGGCTGCTGCTCCTCCACCCCGCCATCACCAGCTGGAGGCTGGCTGAAGCTCCTGCACCCCTCCATCAGCTGCTGGAGGCTGCCTGCAGCTCCTGCACCCCGCCATCAGCTGCTGGAGGCTGGCTGCTGCTCCTGCACCCCGCCATCAGCTGCTGGAGGCTGGCTGCTGCTCCTCCACCCCACCATGACCTACTGGAGGCTGGCTGCAGCTCCTCCACCCCGCCATCAGCTTCTGGAGGCTGCCTGCAGCTCCTGCACCCCGCCATCAGCTGCTGGAGGCTGCCTGCAGCTCCTGCACCCCGCCATCAGCTGCTGGAGGCTGGCTGCAGCTCCTCCACCCCGCCATCAGCTGCTGGAGGCTGGCTTCTGCTCCTCCACCCCGCCACCAGCTGCTGGAGGCTGGCTGCTGCTCCTGCACCCCACCATGACCTACTGGAGGCTGGCTGCAGCTCCTCCACCCCGCCATCAGCTGCTGGAGGCTGCCTGCAGCTCCTGCACCCCGTCATCAGCTCCTGGAGGCTGCCTGCAGCTCCTGCACCCCGCAATCAGCTGCTGGAGGCTGGCTGCAGCTCCTCCACCCCGCCATCAGGTGCTGGAGGCTGGCTTCAGCTCCACCACCCCGCCACCAGCTGCTGGAGGCTGGCTGCTGCTCCTGCACCCCGCCATCAGCTGCTGGAGGCTTCTGTTTTTCCACCCCGCCATCAGCAGCTGGAGGCTGGCTGCTGGAGGCTGGCTGCTGCTCCTCCACCCCGCCATCAGCTGCTTGGGGCTGCCTGCAGCTCCTGCACCCCGCCATCAGCTGCTGGAGGCTGGCTGCTGCTCCTGCACCCCGCCATCAGCTGCTGGAGGCTGGCTGCTGCTCCTCCACCCCACCATGACCTGCTGGAGGCTGGCTGCAGCTCCTGCACCCCGCCATCAGCTGCTGGAGGCTTCTGTTCCTCCACCCCGCCATCAGCAGATGGAGGCTGGCTGCTGGAGGCTGGCTGCTGCTCCTCCACCCCGCCATCACCAGCTGGAGGCTGGCTGCAGCTCCTGCACCCCGCCATCAGCTGCTGGAGGCTGCCTGGAGCTCCTGCACCCCGCCATCAGCTGCTGGAGGCTTCTGTTCCTCCACCCCGCCATCAGCAGCTGGAGGCTGGCTGCTGGAGGCTGGCTGCTGCTCCTCCACCCCGCCACCACCAGCTGGAGGCTGGCTGCAGCTCCTGCACCCCGCCATCAGCTGCTGGAGGCTGCCTGCAGCTCCTGCACCCCGCCATCAGCTGCTGGAGGCTGGCTGCTGCTCCCGCACCCCGCCATCATCTGCTGGAGGCTGGCTGCTGCTCCTCCACGCCACCATGACCTGCTGGAGGCTGGCTGCAGCTCCTCCACCCCGCCATCAGCTGCTGGAGGCTGCCTGCAGCTCCTGCACCCCGCCATCAGCTGCTGGAGGCTGCCTGCAGCTCCTGCACCCCGCCATCAGCTGCTGGAGGCTGGCTGCAGCTCCTCCACCCCGCCATCAGCTGCTGGAGGCTGGCTTCTGCTCCTCCACCCCGCCACAAGCTGCTGGAGGCTGGCTGCTGCTCCTGCACCCCGCCATCAGCTGCTGGAGGCTTCTGTTCCTCCACCCCGCCATCAGCTGCTGGAGGCTGCCTGGAGCTCCTGCACCCCGCCATCAGCTGCTGGATGCTTCTGTTCCTCCACCCCGCCATCAGCAGCTGGAGGCTGGCTGCTGGAGGCTGGCTGCTGCTCCTCCACCCCGCCATCACCAGCTGGAGACTGGCTGCAGCTCCTGCACCCCGCCATCAGCTGCTGGAGGCTGCCTGGAGCTCCTGCACCCCGCCATCAGCTGCTGGAGGCTTCTGTTCCTCCACCCCGCCATCAGCAGCTGGAGGCTGGCTGCTGCTCCTCCACCCCGCCATCACCAGCTGGAGGCTGGCTGCTGCTCCTGCACCCCGCCATCAGCTGCTGGAGGCTGGCTGCTGCTCCTCCACCCCACCATGACCTGCTGGAGGCTGGCTGCAGCTCCTCCACCCCGCCATCACCAGCTGGAGGCTGGCTGCAGCTCCTACACCCCGCCATCAGCTGCTGGAGGCTGCCTGGAGCTCCTGCACCCCGCCATCAGCTGCTGGAGGCTTCTGTTCCTCCACCCCGCCATCAGCAGCTGGAGGCTGGCTGCTGCTCCTCCACCCCGCCATCACCAGCTGGAGGCTGGCTGCAGCTCCTGCACCCCGCCATCAGCTGCTGGAGGCTGCCTGCAGCTCCTGCACCCCGCCATCAGCTGCTGGAGGCTGGCTGCTGCTCCTGCACCCCGCCATCAGCTGCTTGAGGCTGGCTGCTGCTCCTCCACCCCACCATGACCTGCTGGAGGCTGGCTGCAGCTCCTCCACCCCGCCATCAGCTGCTGGAGGCTGCCTGCAGCTCCTGCACCCCGCCATCAGCTGCTGGAGGCTGCCTGCAGCTCCTGCACCCCGCCATCAGCTGCTGGAGGCTGGCTGCAGCTCCTCCACCCCGCCATCAGCTGCTGGAGGCTGGCTTCTGCTCCTCCACCCCGCCACCAGCTGCTGGAGGCTGGCTGCTGCTCCTGCACCCCGCCATCAGCTGCTGGAGGCTTCTGTTCCTCCACCCCGCCATCAGCAGCTGGAGGCTGGCTGCTGGAGGCTGGCTGCTGCTCCTCCACCCCGCCATCACCAGCTGGAGGCTGGCTGAAGCTCCTGCACCCCTCCATCAGCTGCTGGAGGCTGCCTGCAGCTCCTGCACCCCGCCATCAGCTGCTGGAGGCTGGCTGCTGCTCCTGCACCCCGCCATCAGCTGCTGGAGGCTGGCTGCTGCTCCTCCACCCCACCATGACCTACTGGAGGCTGGCTGCAGCTCCTCCACCCCGCCATCAGCTTCTGGAGGCTGCCTGCAGCTCCTGCACCCCGCCATCAGCTGCTGGAGGCTGCCTGCAGCTCCTGCACCCCGCCATCAGCTGCTGGAGGCTGGCTGCAGCTCCTCCACCCCGCCATCAGCTGCTGGAGGCTGGCTTCTGCTCCTCCACCCCGCCACCAGCTGCTGGAGGCTGGCTGCTGCTCCTGCACCCCACCATGACCTACTGGAGGCTGGCTGCAGCTCCTCCACCCCGCCATCAGCTGCTGGAGGCTGCCTGCAGCTCCTGCACCCCGTCATCAGCTCCTGGAGGCTGCCTGCAGCTCCTGCACCCCGCAATCAGCTGCTGGAGGCTGGCTGCAGCTCCTCCACCCCACCATCAGGTGCTGGAGGCTGGCTTCAGCTCCACCACCCCGCCACCAGCTGCTGGAGGCTGGCTGCTGCTCCTGCACCCCGCCATCAGCTGCTGGAGGCTTCTGTTTTTCCACCCCGCCATCAGCAGCTGGAGGCTGGCTGCTGGAGGCTGGCTGCTGCTCCTCCACCCCGCCATCAGCTGCTGGAGGCTGCCTGCAGCTCCTGCACCCCGCCATCAGCTGCTGGAGGCTGGCTGCTGCTCCTGCACCCCGCCATCAGCTGCTGGAGGCTGGCTGCTGCTCCTCCACCCCACCATGACCTGCTGGAGGCTGGCTGCAGCTCCTGCACCCCGCCATCAGCTGCTGGAGGCTTCTGTTCCTCCACCCCGCCATCAGCAGATGGAGGCTGGCTGCTGGAGGCTGGCTGCTGCTCCTCCACCCCGCCATCACCAGCTGGAGGCTGGCTGCAGCTCCTGCACCCCGCCATCAGCTGCTGGAGGCTGCCTGGAGCTCCTGCACCCCGCCATCAGCTGCTGGAGGCTTCTGTTCCTCCACCCCGCCATCAGCAGCTGGAGGCTGGCTGCTGGAGGCTGGCTGCTGCTCCTCCACCCCGCCACCACCAGCTGGAGGCTGGCTGCAGCTCCTGCACCCCGCCATCAGCTGCTGGAGGCTGCCTGCAGCTCCTGCACCCCGCCATCAGCTGCTGGAGGCTGGCTGCTGCTCCCGCACCCCGCCATCATCTGCTGGAGGCTGGCTGCTGCTCCTCCACGCCACCATGACCTGCTGGAGGCTGGCTGCAGCTCCTCCACCCCGCCATCAGCTGCTGGAGGCTGCCTGCAGCTCCTGCACCCCGCCATCAGCTGCTGGAGGCTGCCTGCAGCTCCTGCACCCCGCCATCAGCTGCTGGAGGCTGGCTGCAGCTCCTCCACCCCGCCATCAGCTGCTGGAGGCTGGCTTCTGCTCCTCCACCCCGCCACCAGCTGCTGGAGGCTGGCTGCTGCTCCTGCACCCCGCCATCAGCTGCTGGAGGCTTCTGTTCCTCCACCCCGCCATCAGCTGCTGGAGGCTGCCTGGAGCTCCTGCACCCCGCCATCAGCTGCTGGATGCTTCTGTTCCTCCACCCCGCCATCAGCAGCTGGAGGCTGGCTGCTGGAGGCTGGCTGCTGCTCCTCCACCCTGCCATCACCAGCTGGAGGCTGGCTGCAGCTCCTGCACCCCGCCATCAGCTGCTGGAGGCTGCCTGCAGCTCCTGCACCCCGCCATCAGCTGCTGGAGGCTGGCTGCTGCTCCTGCACCCCGCCATCAGCTGCTGGAGGCTGGCTGCTGCTCCTCCACCCCACCATGACCTGCTGGAGGCTGGCTGCAGCTCCTCCACCCCGCCATCAGCTGCTGGAGGCTGCCTGCAGCTCCTGCACCCCGCCATCAGCTGCTGGAGGCTGCCTGCAGCTCCAGCACCCCGCCATCAGCTGCTGGAGGCTGGCTGCTGCTCCTGCACCCCGCCATCAGCTGCTGGAGTCTGCCTGCAGCTCCTGCACCCCGCCATCAGCTGCTGGAGGCTGGCTGCAGCTCCTCCACCCCGCCATCAGCTGCTGGAGGCTGGCTGCTGCTCCTGCACCCCGCCATCAGCTGCTGGAGGCTTCTGTTCCTCCACCCCGCCATCAGCAGCTGGAGGCTGGCTGCTGGAGGCTGGCTGCTGCTCCTCCAACCCGCCATCACCAGCTGGAGGCTGGCTGCAGCTCCTGCACCCCGCCATCAGCTGCTGGAGGCTGCCTGCAGCTCCTGCACCCCGCCATCAGCTGCTGGAGGCTGGCTGCTACTCCTGCACCCCGCCATCAGCTGCTGGAGGCTGGCTGCTGCTCCTCCACCCCACCATGACCTGCTGGAGGCTGCCTGCAGCTCCTCCACCCCGCCATCAGCTGCTGGAGGCTGCCTGCAGCTCCTGCACCCCGCCATCAGCTGCTGGAGGCTGCCTGCAGCTCCTGCACCCCGCCATCAGCTGCTGGAGGCTGGCTTCTGCTCCTCCACCCCGCCACCAGCTGCTGGAGGCTGGCTGCTGCTCCTGCACCCCGCCATCAGCTGCTGGAGGCTTCTGTTTTTCCACCCCGCCATCAGCAGCTGGAGGCTGGCTGCTGGAGGCTGGCTGCTGCTCCTCCACCACGCCATCACCAGCTGGAGGCTGGCTGCAGCTCCTGCACCCCGCCATCAGCTGCTGGAGGCTGCCTGCAGCTCCTGCACCCCGCCACCAGCGGCTGGAGGCTGGCTGCTGCTCCTGCACCCCGCCATCAGCTGCTGGAGGCTGGCTGCTGCTCCTCCACCCCACCATGACCTGCTGGAGGCTGGCTGCAGCTCCTCCATCCCGCCATCAGCTGCTGGAGGCTGCCTGCAGCTCCTGCACCCCGCCATCAGCTGCTGGAGGCTGCCTGAAGCTCCTGCACCCCGCCATCAGCTGCTGGAGGCTGGCTGCAGCTCCTCCACCCCGCCATCAGCTGCTGGAGGCTGGCTTCTGCTCCTCCACCCCGCCACCAGCTGCTGGAGGCTGGCTGATGCTCCTGCACCCCACCATCAGCTGCTGGAGGCTTCTGTTCCTCCACCCCGCCATCAGCAGCTAGAGGCTGGCTGCTGGAGGCTGGCTGCTGCTCCTCCACCCCGCCATCACCAGCTGGAGGCTGGCTGCAGCTCCTGCACCCCACCATCAGCTGCTGGAGGCTGCCTGGAGCTCCTGCACCCCGCCATCAGCTGCTGGAGGCTTCTGTTCCTCCACCCCGCCATCAGCAGCTGGAGGCTGGCTGCTGCTCCTCCACCCCGCCATCACCAGCTGGAGGCTGGCTGCAGCTCCTGCACCCCGCCATCAGCTGCTGGAGGCTGCCTGCAGCTCCTGCACCCCGCCATCAGCTGCTGGAGGCTGCCTGCAGCTCCTGCACCCCGCCATCAGCTGCTGGAGGGTGGCTGCTGCTCCTGCACCCCGCCATCAGCTGCTGGAGGCTGGCTGCTGCTCCTCCACCACACCATGACCTGCTGGAGGCTGGCTGCAGCTCCTCCACCCCGCCATCAGCTGCTGGAGGCTGCCTGCAGCTCCTGCACCCCGCCATCAGCTGCTGGAGGCTGGCTGCAGCTCCTCCACCCCGCCATCAGCAGCTGGAGGCTGGCTTCTGCTCCTCCACCCTGCCACCAGCTGGTGGAGGCTGGCTGCTGCTCCGGCACCCCGCCATCAGCTTCTGGAGGCTTCTGTTCCTCCACCCCGCCATCACCAGCTGGAGGCTGGCTGCAGCTCCTGCACCCCGCCATCAGCTGCTGGAGGCTGCCTGGAGCTCCTGCACCCCGCCATCAGCTGCTGGAGGCTTCTGTTCCTCCACCCCGCCATCAGCAGCATGAGGCTGGCTGCTGGAGGCTGGCTGCTGCTCCTCCACCCCACCATGACCTGCTGGAGGCTGGCTGCAGCTCCTCCAGCTCGCCATCAGCTGCTGGAGGCTGCCTGCAGCTCCTGCACCCCGCCATCAGCTGCTGGAGGCTGCCTGCAGCTCCTGCTCCCCGCCATCAGCTGCTGGAGGCTGGCTGCAGCTCCTCCACCCCGCCATCAGCTGCTGGAGGCTGGCTTCTGCTCCTCCACCCCGCCACCAGCTGCTGGAGGCTGGCTGCTGCTCCTGCACCCCACCATCAGCTGCTGGAGGCTTCCGTTCCTCCACCCCGCCATCAGCAGCTGGAGGCTGGCTGCTGGAGGCTGGCTGCTGCTCCTCCACCCCGCCATCACCAGCTGGAGGCTGGCTGCAGCTCCTGCACCCCGCCATCAGCTGCTGGAGGCTGCCTGGAGCTCCTGCACCCCGCCATCAGCTGCTGGAGGCTTCTGTTCCTCCACCCCGCCATCAGCAGCTAGAGGCTGGCTGCTGGAGGCTGGCTGCTGCTCCTCCACCCCGCCATCACCAGCTGGAGGCTGCCTGCAGCTCCTGCACCCCACCATCAGCTGCTGGAGGCTGCCTGCAGCTCCTGCACCCCGCCATCAGCTGCTGGAGGCTGGCTGCAGCTCCTCCACCCCGCCATCAGCTGCTGGAGGCTGGCTTCTGCTCCTCCACCCCGCCATCAGCAGCTGGAGGCTGGCTAATGGAGGCTGGCTGCTGCTCCTCCACCCCGCCATCACCATCTGGAGGCTGGCTGCAGCTCCTGCACCCCGCCATCAGCTGCTGGAGGCTGCCTGGAGCTCCTGCACCCCGCCATCAGCTGCTGGAGGCTTCTGTTCCTCCACCCCGCCATCAGCAGCTGGAGGCTGGCTGCTGGAGGCTGGCTGCTGCTCCTCCACCCCGCCATCACCAGCTGGAGGCTGGCTGCAGCTCCTGCACCCCGCCATCAGCTGCTGGAGGCTGCCTGCAGCTCCTGCACCCCGCCATCAGCTGCTGGAGGCTTCTGTTCCTCCACCCCGCCATCAGCAGCTGGAGGCTGGCTGCTGGAGGCTGGCTGCTGCTCCTCCACCCCGCCATCACCAGCTGGAGGCTGGCTGCAGCTCCTGCACCCCGCCATCAGCTGCTGGAGGCTGCCTGCAGCTCCTGCACCCCGCCATCAGCTGCTGGAGGCTGCCTGCAGCTCCTGCACCCCGCCATCAGCTGCTGGAGGCTGCCTGCAGCTCCTGCACCCCGCCATGAGCTGCTGGAGGCTGGCTGCAGCTCCTCCACCCCGCCATCAGCTGCTGGAGGCTGGCTTCTGCTCCTCCACCCCGCCACCAGCTGCTGGAGGCTGGCTGCTGCTCCTGCACCCCGCCATCAGCTGCTGGAGGCTTCTGTTCCTCCACCCCGCCATCAGCAGCTGGAGGCTGGCTGCTTGAGGCTGGCTGCTGCTCCTCCACCCCGCCATCACCAGCTGGAGGCTGGCTGCAGCTCCTGCACCCCGCCATCAGCTGCTGGAGGCTGCCTGGAGCTCCTGCACCCCGCCATCAGCTGCTGGAAGCTTCTGTTCCTCCACCCCGCCATCAGCAGCTGGAGGCTGGCTGCTGGAGGCTGGCTGCTGCTCCTCCACCCCGCCATCACCAGCTGGAGGCTGGCTGCAGCTCCTGCACCCCGCCATCAGCTGCTGGAGGCTGCCTGCAGCTCCTGCACCCCGCCATCAGCTGCTGGAGGCTGGCTGCTGCTCCAGCACCCCGCCATCAGCTGCTGGAGGCTGGCTGCTGCTCCTCCACCCCACCATGACCTGCTGGAGGCTGGCTGCAGCTCCTCCACCCCGCCATCAGCTGCTGGAGGCTGCCTGCAGCTCCTGCACCCCGCCATCAGCTGCTGGAGGCTGGCTGCAGCTCCTGCACCCCGCCATCAGCTGCTGGAGGCTGGCTGCAGCTCCTCCACCCCGCCATCAGCTGCTGGAGGCTTCTGTTCCTCCACCCCGCCATCAGCAGCTGGAGGCTTCTGCTCCTCCACCCCGCCACCAGCTGCTGGAGGCTGGCTGCTGCTCCTGCACCCCGCCATCAGCTGCTGGAGGCTTCTGTTCCTCCACCCCGCCATCAGTAGCTGGAGGCAAGCTGCTGGAGGCTGGCTGCTGCTCCTCCACCCCGCCATCACCAGCTGGAGGCTGGCTGCAGCTCCTGCACCCCGCCATCAGCTGCTGGAGGCTTCTGTTCCTCCACCCCGCCATCAGCAGCTGGAGGCTGGCTGCTGGAGGCTGGCTGCTGCTCCTCCACCCCGCCATCACCAGCTGGAGGCTGGCTGCAGCTCCTGCACCCCGCCATCAGCTGCTGGAGGCTGCCTGCAGCTCCTGCACCCCGCCATCAGCTGCTGGAGGCTGGCTGCTGCTCCAGCACCCCGCCATCAGCTGCTGGAGGCTGGCTGCTGCTCCTCCACCCCACCATGACCTGCTGGAGGCTGGCTGCAGCTCCTCCACCCCGCCATCAGCTGCTGGAGGCTGCCTGCAGCTCCTGCACCCCGCCATCAGCTGCTGGAGGCTGGCTGCAGCTCCTGCACCCCGCCATCAGCTGCTGGAGGCTGGCTGCAGCTCCTCCACCCCGCCATCAGCTGCTGGAGGCTTCTGTTCCTCCACCCCGCCATCAGCAGCTGGAGGCTGGCTTCTGCTCCTCCACCCCGCCACCAGCTGCTGGAGGCTGGCTGCTGCTCCTGCACCCCGCCATCAGCTGCTGGAGGCTTCTGTTCCTCCACCCCGCCATCAGCAGCTGGAGGCTGGCTGCTGGAGGCTGGCTGCTGCTCCTCCACCCCCCCATCAGCTGCTGGAGGCTGGCTTCTGCTCCTCCACCCCGCCATCACCAGCTGGAGGCTGGCTGAAGCTCCTGCACCCCTCCATCAGCTGCTGGAGGCTGCCTGCAGCTCCTGCACCCCGCCATCAGCTGCTGGAGGCTGGCTGCTGCTCCTGCACCCCGCCATCAGCTGCTGGAGGCTGGCTGCTGCTCCTCCACCCCACCATGACCTACTGGAGGCTGGCTGCAGCTCCTCCACCCCGCCATCAGCTGCTGGAGGCTGCCTGCAGCTCCTGCACCCCGCCATCAGCTGCTGGAGGCTGCCTGCAGCTCCTGCACCCCGCCATCAGCTGCTGGAGGCTGGCTGCAGCTCCTCCACCCCGCCATCAGCTGCTGGAGGCTGGCTTCTGCTCCTCCACCCCGCCACCAGCTGCTGGAGGCTGGCTGCTGCTCCTGCACCCCACCATGACCTACTGGAGGCTGGCTGCAGCTCCTCCACCCCGCCATCAGCTGCTGGAGGCTGCCTGCAGCTCCTGCACCCCGTCATCAGCTGCTGGAGGCTGCCTGCAGCTCCTGCACCCCGCCATCAGCTGCTGGAGGCTGGCTGCAGCTCCTCCACCCCGCCATCAGGTGCTGGAGGCTGGCTTCAGCTCCACCACCCCGCCACCAGCTGCTGGAGGCTGGCTGCTGCTCCTGCACCCCGCCATCAGCTGCTGGAGGCTTCTGTTTTTCCACCCCGCCATCAGCAGCTGGAGGCTGGCTGCTGGAGGCTGGCTGCTGCTCCTCCACCCCGCCATCAGCTGCTGGAGGCTGCCTGCAGCTCCTGCACCCCGCCATCAGCTGCTGGAGGCTGGCTGCTGCTCCTGCACCCCGCCATCAGCTGCTGGAGGCTGGCTGCTGCTCCTCCACCCCACCATGACCTGCTGGAGGCTGGCTGCAGCTCCTGCACCCCGCCATCAGCTGCTGGAGGCTGGCTGCTGGAGGCTGGCTGCTGCTCCTCCACCCCGCCATCACCAGCTGGAGGCTGGCTGCAGCTCCTGCACCCCGCCATCAGCTGCTGGAGGCTGCCTGCAGCTCCTGCACCCCGCCATCAGCTGCTGGAGGCTGGCTGCTGCTCCTGCACCCCGCCATCAGCTGCTGGAGGCTGGCTGCTGCTCCTCCACCCCACCATGACCTGCTGGAGGCTGGCTGCAGCTCCTCCACCCCGCCATCAGCAGATGGAGGCTGGCTGCTGGAGGCTGGCTGCTGCTCCTCCACCCCGCCATCACCAGCTGGAGGCTGGCTGCAGCTCCTGCACCCCGCCATCAGCTGCTGGAGGCTGCCTGGAGCTCCTGCACCCCGCCATCAGCTGCTGGAGGCTTCTGTTCCTCCACCCCGCCATCAGCAGCTGGAGGCTGGCTGCTGGAGGCTGGCTGCTGCTCCTCCACCCCGCCACCACCAGCTGGAGGCTGGCTGCAGCTCCTGCACCCCGCCATCAGCTGCTGGAGGCTGCCTGCAGCTCCTGCACCCCGCCATCAGCTGCTGGAGGCTGGCTGCTGCTCCCGCACCCCGCCATCATCTGCTGGAGGCTGGCTGCTGCTCCTCCACGCCACCATGACCTGCTGGAGGCTGGCTGCAGCTCCTCCACCCCGCCATCAGCTGCTGGAGGCTGCCTGCAGCTCCTGCACCCCGCCATCAGCTGCTGGAGGCTGCCTGCAGCTCCTGCACCCCGCCATCAGCTGCTGGAGGCTGGCTGCAGCTCCTCCACCCCGCCATCAGCTGCTGGAGGCTGGCTTCTGCTCCTCCACCCCGCCACCAGCTGCTGGAGGCTGGCTGCAGCTCCTGCACCCCGCCATCAGCTGCTGGAGGCTTCTGTTCCTCCACCCCGCCATCAGCAGATGGAGGCTGGCTGCTGGAGGCTGGCTGCTGCTCCTCCACCCCGCCATCACCAGCTGGAGGCTGGCTGCAGCTCCTGCACCCCGCCATCAGCTGCTGGAGGCTGCCTGGAGCTCCTGCACTCCGCCATCAGCTGCTGGAGGCTTCTGTTCCTCCACCCCGCCATCAGCAGCTGGAGGCTGGCTGCTGGAGGCTGGCTGCTGCTCCTCCACCCCGCCATCACCAGCTGGAGGCTGGCTGCAGCTCCTGCACCCCGCCATCAGCTGCTGGAGGCTGCCTGCAGCTCCTGCAACCCGCCATCAGCTGCTGGAGGCTGCCTGCAGCTCCTGCACCCCGCCATCAGCTGCTGGAGGCTGGCTGCAGCTCCTCCACCCCGCCATCAGCTGCTGGAGGCTGGCTTCTGCTCCTCCACCCCGCCACCAGCTGCTAAGGGCTGGCTGCTGCTCCTGCACCCCGCCATCAGCTGCTGGAGGCTTCTGTTCCTCCACCCCGCCATCAGCTGCTGGAGGCTGCCTGGAGCTCCTGCACCCCGCCATCAGCTGCTGGATGCTTCTGTTCCTCCACCCCGCCATCACCAGCTGGAGGCTGGCTGCAGCTCCTGCACCCCGCCATCAGCTGCTGGAGGCTGCCTGCAGCTCCTGCACCCCGCCATCAGCTGCTGGAGGCTGCCTGCAGCTCCTGCACCCCGCCATCAGCTGCTGGAGGCTGGCTGCTGCTCCTGCACCCCGCCATCAGCTGCTGGAGGCTGGCTGCTGCTCCTCCACCCCACCATGACCTGCTGGAGGCTGGCTGCAGCTCCTCCACCCCGCCATCAGCTGCTGGAGGCTGCCTGCAGCTCCTGCACCCCGCCATCAGCTGCTGGAGGCTGCCTGCAGCTCCTGCACCCCGCCATCAGCTGCTGGAGGCTGGCTGCTGCTCCTGCACCCCGCCATCAGCTGCTGGAGTCTGCCTGCAGCTCCTGCACCCCGCCATCAGCTGCTGGAGGCTGGCTGCAGCTCCTCCACCCCGCCATCAGCTGCTGGAGGCTGGCTGCTGCTCCTGCACCCCGCCATCAGCTGCTGGAGGCTTCTGTTCCTCCACCCCGCCATCAGCAGCTGGAGGCTGGCTGCTGGAGGCTGGCTGCTGCTCCTCCAACCCGCCATCACCAGCTGGAGGCTGGCTGCAGCTCCTGCACCCCGCCATCAGCTGCTGGAGGCTGCCTGCAGCTCCTGCACCCCGCCATCAGCTGCTGGAGGCTGGCTGCTGCTCCTGCACCCCGCCATCAGCTGCTGGAGGCTGGCTGCTGCTCCTGCACCCCACCATGACCTGCTGGAGGCTGCCTGCAGCTCCTCCACCCCGCCATCAGCTGCTGGAGGCTGCCTGCAGCTCCTGCACCCCGCCATCAGCTGCTGGAGGCTGCCTGCAGCTCCTGCACCCCGCCATCAGCTGCTGGAGGCTGGCTTCTGCTCCTCCACCCCGCCACCAGCTGCTGGAGGCTGGCTGCTGCTCCTGCACCCCGCCATCAGCTGCTGGAGGCTTCTGTTTTTCCACCCCGCCATCAGCATCTGGAGGCTGGCTGCTGGAGGCTGGCTGCTGCTCCTCCACCCCGCCATCATCAGCTGGAGGCTGGCTGCAGCTCCTGCACCCCGCCATCAGCTGCTGGAGGCTGCCTGCACCTCCTGCACCCCGCCATCAGCTGCTGGAGGCTGGCTGCTGCTCCTCCACTCCGCCATCACCAGCTGGAGGCTGGCTGCAGCTCCTCCACCCCGCCATCAGCTGCTGGAGGCTGCCTGGAGCTCCTGCACCCCGCCATCAGCTGCTGGAGACTTCTGTTCCTCCACCCCGCCATCAGCATCTGGAGGCTGGCTGCTGGAGGCTGGCTGCTGCTCCTCCACCCCGCCATCACCAGCTGGAGGCTGGCTGCAGCTCCTGCACCCCGCCATCAGCTGCTGGAGGCTGCCTGCAGCTCCTGCACCCCGCCATCAGCTGCTGGAGGCTGGCTGCTGCTCCTCCACCCCGCCATCACCACCTGGAGGCTGGCTGCAGCTCCTGCACCCCGCCATCAGCTGCTGGAGGCTGCCTGGAGCTCCTGCACCCCGCCATCAGCTGCTGGAGGCTTCTGTTCCTCCACCCCGCCATCAGCAGCTGGAGGCTGGCTGCTGGAGGCTGGCTGCTACTCCTCCACCCCGCCATCACCAGCTGGAGGCTGCCTGCAGCTCCTGCACCCCACCATCAGCTGCTGGAGGCTGCCTGCAGCTCCTGCACCCCGCCATCAGCTGCTGGAGGCTGGCTGCAGCTCCTCCACCCCGCCATCAGCTGCTGGAGGCTGGCTTCTGCTCCTCCACCCCGCCATCAGCAGCTGGAGGCTGGCTAATGGAGGCTGGCTGCTGCTCCTCCACCCCGCCATCACCATCTGGAGGCTGGCTGCAGCTCCTGCACCCCGCCATCAGCTGCTGGAGGCTGCCTGGAGCTCCTGCACCCCGCCATCAGCTGCTGGAGGCTTCTGTTCCTCCACCCCGCCATCAGCAGCTGGAGGCTGGCTGCTGGAGGCCTGCTGCTGCTCCTCCACCCCGCCATCACCAGCTGGAGGCTGGCTGCAGCTCCTGCACCCCGCCATCAGCTGCTGGAGGCTTCTGTTCCTCCACCCCGCCATCAGCAGCTGGAGGCTGGCTGCTGCTCCTCCACCCCGCCATCACCAGCTGGAGGCTGGCTGCAGCTCCTGCACCCCGCCATCAGCTGCTGGAGGCTGCCTGCAGCTCCTGCACCCCGCCATCAGCTGCTGGAGGCTGGCTGCTGCTCCTGCACCCCGCCATCAGCTGCTGGAGGCTGGCTGCTGCTCCTCCACCCCACCATGACCTGCTGGAGGCTGGCTGCAGCTCCTCCACCCCGCCATCAGCTGCTGGAGGCTGCCTGCAGCTCCTGCACCCCGCCATCAGCTGCTGGAGGCTGGCTGCAGCTCCTGCACCCCGCCATCAGCTGCTGGAGGCTGGCTGCAGCTCCTGCACCCCGCCATCAGCTGCTGGAGGCTTCTGTTCCTCCACCCCGCCATCAGCAGCTGGAGGCTGGCTGCTGGAGGCTGGCTGCTGCTCCTCCACCCCGCCATCACCAGCTGGAGGCTGGCTGCAGCTCCTGCACCCCGCCATCAGCTGCTGGAGGCTGCCTGGAGCTCCTGCACCCCGACATCAGCTGCTGGAGGCTTCTGTTCCTCCACCCCACCATCAGCAGCTGGAGGCTGGCTGCTGGAGGCTGGCTGCTGCTCCTCCACCCCGCCATCACGAACTGGAGGCTGGCTGCAACTCCTGCACCCCGCCATCAGCTGCTGGAGGCTGCCTGCAGCTCCTGCACCCCGCCATCAGCTGCTGGAGGCTGGCTGCTGCTCCTCCACCCCGCCATCACCAGCTGGAGGCTGGCTGCAGCTCCTCCACCCCGCCATCAGCTGCTGGAGGCTGCCTGGAGCTCCTGCACCCCGCCATCAGCTGCTGGAGACTTCTGTTCCTCCACCCCGCCATCAGCATCTGGAGGCTGGCTGCTGGAGGCTGGCTGCTGCTCCTCCACCCCGCCATCACCAGCTGGAGGCTGGCTGCAGCTCCTGCACCCCGCCATCAGCTGCTGGAGGCTGCCTGCAGCTCCTGCACCCCGCCATCAGCTGCTGGAGGCTGGCTGCTGCTCCTCCACCCCGCCATCACCAGCTGGAGGCTGGCTGCAGCTCCTGCACCCCGCCATCAGCTGCTGGAGGCTGCCTGGAGCTCCTGCACCCCGCCATCAGCTGCTGGAGGCTTCTGTTCCTCCACCCCGCCATTAGCAGCTGGAGGCTGGCTGCTGGAGGCTGGCTGCTGCTCCTCCACCCCGCTATCACCAGCTGGAGGATGGCTGCAGCTCCTGCACCCCGCCATCAGCTGCTGGAGGCTGCCTGCAGCTCCTGCACCCCGCCATCAGCTGCTGGAGGCTTCTGTTCCTCCACCCCGCCATCAGCAGCTGGAGGCTGGCTGCTGGAGGCTGGCTGCTGCTCCTCCACCCCGCCATCACCAGCTGGAGGCTGGCTGCAGCTCCTGCACCCCGCCATCACCAGCTGGAGGCTGCCTGCAGCTCCTGCACCCCGCCATCAGCTGCTGGAGGCTGGCTGCTGCTCCTCCACCCCACCATGACCTGCTGGAGGCTGGCTGCAGCTCCTCCACCCCGCCATCAGGTGCTGGAGGCTGCCTGCAGCTCCTGCACCCCGCCATCAGCTGCTGGAGGCTGGCTGCAGCTCCTCCACCCCGCCATCAGCTGCTGGAGGCTGGCTTCTGCTCCTCCACCCCGCCACCAGCTGCTGGAGGCTGGCTGCTGCTCCTGCACCCCGCCATCAGCTGCTGGAGGCTTCTGTTCCTCCACCCCGCCATCAGCAGCTGGAGGCTGGCTGCTGGAGGCTGGCTGCTGCTCCTCCACCCCGCCATCACCAGCTGGAGGCTGGCTGCAGCTCCTGCACCCCGCCATCAGCTGCTGGAGGCTGCCTGGAACTCCTGCACCCCGCCATCAGCTGCTGGAGGCTTCTGTTCCTCCACCCCGCCATCAGCAGCTGGAGGCTGGCTGCTGGAGGCTGGCTGCTGCTCCTCCACCCCGCCATCACCAGCTGGAGGCTGGCTGCAGCTCCTGCACCCCGCCATCAGCTGCTGGAGGCTGGCTGCAGCTCCTCCACCCCGCCATCAGCTGCTGGAGGCTGGCTTCTGCTCCTCCACCCCGCCACCAGCTGCTGGAGGCTGGCTGCTGCTCCTGCACCCCGCCATCAGCTGCTGGAGGCTTCTGTTCCTCCACCCCGCCATCAGCAGCTGGAGGCTGGCTGCTGGAGGCTGGCTGCTGCTCCTCCACCCCGCCATCACCAGCTGGAGGCTGGCTGCAGCTCCTGCACCCCGCCATCAGCTGCTGGAGGCTGCCTGGAGCTCCTGCACCCCGCCATCAGCTGCTGGAGGCTTCTGTTCCTCCACCCCGCCATCAGCAGATGGAGGCTGGCTGCTGGAGGCTGGCTGCTGCTCCTCCACCCCGCCATCACCAGCTGGAGGCTGGCTGCAGCTCCTGCACCCCGCCATCAGCTGCTGGAGGCTGCCTGCAGATCCTTCTCCCCGCCATCAGCTGCTGGAGGCTGGCTGCTGCTCCTGCACCCCGCCATCAGCTGCTGGAGGCTGGCTGCTGCTCCTCCACCCCACCATGACTTGCTGGAGGCTGGCTGCAGCTCCTCCACCCCGCCATCAGCTGCTGGAGGCTGCCTGCAGCTCCTGCACCCCGCCATCAGCTGCTGGAGGCTGCCTGCAGCTCCTGCACCCCGCCATCAGCTGCTGGAGGCTGGCTGCAGCTCCTCCACCCCGCCATCAGCTGCTGGAGGCTGGCTTTTGCTCCTCCACCCCGCCACCAGCTGCTGGAGGCTGGCTGCTGCTCCTACACCCCGCCATCAGCTGCTGGAGGCTTCCGTACCTCCACCCTGCCATCAGCAGCTGGAGGCTGGCTGCTGGAGGCTGGCTGCTGCTCCTCCACCCCGCCATCACCAGCTGGAGGCTGGCTGCAGCTCCTGCACCCCGCCATCAGCTGCTGGAGGCTGCCTGGAGCTCCTGCACCCCGCCATCAGCTGCTGGAGGCTTCTGTTCCTCCACCCCGCCATCAGCAGCTGGAGGCTGGCTGCTGGAGGCTGGCTGCTGCTCCTCCACCCCGCCATCACCAGCTGGAGGCTGCCTGCAGCTCCTGCACCCCACCATCAGCTGCTGGAGGCTACCTGCAGCTCCTGCACCCCGCCATCAGCTGCTGGAGGCTGGCTGCAGCTCCTCCACCCCGCCATCAGCTGCTGGAGGCTGGCTTCTGCTCCTCCACCCCGCCATCAGCAGCTGGAGGCTGGCTAATGGAGGCTGGCTGCTGCTCCTCCACCCCGCCATCACCATCTGGAGGCTGGCTGCAGCTCCTGCACCCCGCCATCAGCTGCTGGAGGCTGCCTGGAGCTCCTGCACCCCGCCATCAGCTGCTGGAGGCTTCTGTTCCTCCACCCCGCCATCAGCAGCTGCAGGCTGGCTGCTGGAGGCTGGCTGCTGCTCCTCCACCCCGCCATCACCAGCTGGAGGCTGGCTGCAGCTCCTGCACCCCGCCATAAGCTGCTGGAGGCTGCCTGCAGCTCCTGCACCCCGCCATCAGCTGCTGGAGGCTTCTGTTCCTCCACCCCGCCATCAGCAGCTGGAGGCTGGCTGCTGGAGGCTGGCTGCTGCTCCTCCACCCCGCCATCACCAGCTGGAGGCTGGCTGCAGCTCCTGCACCCCGCCATCAGCTGCTGGAGGCTGCCTGCAGCTCCTGCACCCCGCCATCAGCTGCTGGAGGCTGCCTGCAGCTCCTGCACCCCGCCATCAGCTGCTGGAGGCTGGCTGCAGCTCCTCCACCCCGCCATCAGCTGCTGGAGGCTGGCTTCTGCTCCTCCACCCCGCCACCAGCTGCTGGAGGCTGGCTGCTGCTCCTGCACCCCGCCATCAGCTGCTGGAGGCTTCTGTTCCTCCACCCCGCCATCAGCAGCTGGAGGCTGGCTGCTTGAGGCTGGCTGCTGCTCCTCCACCCCGCCATCACCAGCTGGAGGCTGGCTGCAGCTCCTGCACCCCGCCATCAGCTGCTGGAGGCTGCCTGGAGCTCCTGCACCCCGCCATCAGCTGCTGGAGGCTTCTGTTCCTCCACCCCGCCATCAGCAGCTGGAGGCTGGCTGCTGGAGGCTGGCTGCTGCTCCTCCACCCCGCCATCACCAGCTGGAGGCTGGCTGCAGCTCCTGCACCCCGCCATCAGCTGCTGGAGGCTGCCTGCAGCTCCTGCACCCCGCCATCAGCTGCTGGAGGCTGGCTGCTGCTCCTGCACCCCGCCATCAGCTGCTGGAGGCTGGCTGCTGCTCCTCCACCCCACCATGACCTGCTGGAGGCTGGCTGCAGCTCCTCCACCCCGCCATCAGCTGCTGGAGGCTGCCTGCAGCTCCTGCACCCCGCCATCAGCTGCTGGAGGCTGGCTGCAGCTCCTGCACCCCGCCATCAGCTAGTGGAGGCTGGCTGCAGCTCCTGCACCCCGCCATCAGCTGCTGGAGGCTGGCTGCTGCTCCGGCACCCCGCCATCAGCTGCTGGAGGCTTCTGTTCCTCCACCCCGCCATCAGCAGCTGGAGGCTGGCTTCTGCTCCTCCACCCCGCCACCAGCTGCTGGAGGCTGGCTGCTGCTCCTGCACCCCGCCATCAGATGCTGGAGGCTTCTGTTCCTCCACCCCGCCATCAGCAGCTGGAGGCTGGCTGCTGCTCCTCCACCCCGCCATCACCAGCTGGAGGCTGGCTGCAGCTCCTGCACCCCGCCATCAGCTGCTGGAGGCTGCCTGGAGCTCCTGCACCCCGCCATCAGCTGCTGGAGGCTTCTGTTCCTCCACCCCACCATCAGCAGCTGGAGGCTGGCTGCTGGAGGCTGGCTGCTGCTCCTCCACCCCGCCATCACCAGCTGGAGGCTGGCTGCAGCTCCTGCACCCCGCCATAAGCTGCTGGAGGCTGCCTGCAGCTCCTGCACCCCGCCATCAGCTGCTGGAGGCTGGCTGCTGCTCCTCCACCCCGCCATCAGCTGCTGGAGGCTGCCTGGAGCTCCTGCACCCCGCCATCAGCTGCTGGAGGCTTCTGTTCCTCCACCCCGCCATCAGCATCTGGAGGCTGGCTGCTGGAGGCTGGCTGCTGCTCCTCCACCCCGCCATCACCAGCTGGAGGCTGGCTGCAGCTCCTGCACCCCACCATCAGCTGCTGGAGGCTGCCTGCAGCTCCTGCACCCCGCCATCAGCTGCTGGAGGCTGGCTGCTGCTCCTCCACCCCGCCATCACCAGCTGGAGGCTGGCTGCAGCTCCTGCACCCCGCCATCAGCTGCTGGAGGCTGCCTGGAGCTCCTGCACCCCGCCATCAGCTGCTGGAGGCTTCTGTTCCTCCACCCCGCCATCAGCAGCTGGAGGCTGGCTGCTGGAGGCTGGCTGCTGCTCCTCCACCCCGCCATCACCAGCTGGAGGATGGCTGCAGCTCCTGCACCCCGCCATCAGCTGCTGGAGGCTGCCTGCAGCTCCTGCACCCCGCCATCAGCTGCTGGAGGCTTCTGTTCCTCCACCCCGCCATCAGCAGCTGGAGGCTGGCTGCTGGAGGCTGGCTGCTGCTCCTCCACCCCGCCATCACCAGCTGGAGGCTGGCTGCAGCTCCTGCACCCCGCCATCAGCTGCTGGAGGCTGCCTGGAGCTCCTGCACCCCGCCATCAGCTGCTGGAGGCTTCTGTTCCTCCACCCCGCCATCAGCAGCTGGAGGCTGGCTGCTGGAGGCTGGCTGCTGCTCCTCCACCCCGCCATCACCAGCTGGAGGCTGCCTGCAGCTCCTGCACCCCGCCATCAGCTGCTGGAGGCTGGCTGCTGCTCCTCCACCCCACCATGACCTGCTGGAGGCTGGCTGCAGCTCCTCCACCCCGCCATCAGCTGCTGGAGGCTGGCTGCTGCTCCTCCACCCCGCCATCACCAGCTGGAGGCTGGCTGCAGCTCCTGCACCCCGCCATCAGCTGCTGGAGGCTGCCTGCTGCTCCTGCACCCCGCCATCAGCTGCTGGAGGCTTCTGTTCCTCCACCCCGCCATCAGCAGCTGGAGGCTGGCTGCTGGAGGCTGGATGCTGCTCCTCCACCCCGCCATCACCAGCTGGAGGCTGGCTGCAGCTCCTGCACCCCGCCATCAGCTGCTGGAGGCTGGCTGCAGCTCCTGCACCCCGCCATCAGCTGCTGGAGGCTGGCTGCTGCTCCTGCACCCCACCATATGCTGCTGGAGGCTGGCTGCTGCTCCTCCACCCCACCATGACCTGCTGGAGGCTGGCTACAGCTCCTCCACCCCGCCATCAGCTGCTGGAGGCTGCCTGAAGCTCCTGCACCCCGCCATCAGCTGCTGGAGGCTGGCTGCAGCTCCTGCACCCCGCAATCAGCTAGTGGAGGCTGGCTGCAGCTCCTCCACCCCGCCATCAGCTGCTGGAGGCTGGCTTCTGTTCCTCCACCCCGCAATCAGCAGCTGGAGGCTGGCTGCTGGAGGCTGGCTGCTGCTCCTGCACCCCGCCATCAGCTGCTGGAGGCTGCCTGCAGATCCTTCTCCCCGCCATCAGCTGCTGGAGGCTGGCTGCTGCTCCTGCACCCCGCCATCAGCTGCTGGAGGCTGGCTGCTGCTCCTCCACCCCACCATGACTTGCTGGAGGCTGGCTGCTGCTCCTCCACCCCGCCATCAGCTGCTGGAGGCTGCCTGCAGCTCCTGCACCCCGCCATCAGCTGCTGGAGGCTGCCTGCAGCTCCTGCACCCCGCCATCAGCTGCTGGAGGCTGGCTGCAGCTCCTCCACCCCGCCATCAGCTGCTGGAGGCTTCCGTTCCTCCACCCTGCCATCAGCAGCTGGAGGCTGGCTGCTGGAGGCTGGCTGCTGCTCCTCCACCCCGCCATCACCAGCTGGAGGCTGCCTGCAGCTCCTGCACCCCACCATCAGCTGCTGGAGGCTGCCTGCAGCTCCTGCACCCCGCCATCAGCTGCTGGAGGCTGGCTGCAGCTCCTCCACCCCGCCATCAGCTGCTGGAGGCTGGCTTCTGCTCCTCCACCCCGCCATCAGCAGCTGGAGGCTGGCTAATGGAGGCTGGCTGCTGCTCCTCCACCCCGCCATCACCATCTGGAGGCTGGCTGCAGCTCCTGCACCCCGCCATCAGCTGCTGGAGGCTGCCTGCAGCTCCTGCACCCCGCCATCAGCTGCTGGAGGCTGGCTGCTGCTCCTCCACCCCGCCATCACCAGCTGGAGGCTGGCTGCAGCTCCTGCACCCCGCCATCAGCTGCTGGAGGCTGCCTGCTGCTCCTGCACCCCGCCATCAGCTGCTGGAGGCTTCTGTTCCTCCACCCCGCCATCAGCAGCTGGAGGCTGGCTGCTGGAGGCTGGATGCTGCTCCTCCACCCCGCCATCACCAGCTGGAGGCTGGCTGCAGCTCCTGCACCCCGCCATCAGCTGCTGGAGGCTGCCTGCAGCTCCTGCACCCCGCCATCAGCTGCTGGAGGCTGGCTGCTGCTCCTGCACCCCACCATCAGCTGCTGGAGGCTGGCTGCTGCTCCTCCACCCCACCATGACCTGCTGGAGGCTGGCTACAGCTCCTCCACCCCGCCATCAGCTGCTGGAGGCTGCCTGCAGCTCCTGCACCCCGCCATCAGCTGCTGGAGGCTGGCTGCAGCTCCTGCACCCCGCCATCAGCTAGTGGAGGCTGGCTGCAGCTCCTCCACCCCGCCATCAGCTGCTGGAGGCTGGCTGCTGCTCCGGCACCCCGCCATCAGCTGCTGGAGGCTTCTGTTCCTCCACCCCGCCATCAGCAGCTGGAGGCTGGCTGCTGGAGGCTGGCTGCTGCTCCTCCACCCCGCCATCACCAGCTGGAGGCTGGCTGCAGCTCCTGCACCCCGCCATCAGCTGCTGGAGGCTGCCTGGAGCTCCTGCACCCCGCCATCAGCTGCTGGAGGCTTCTGTTCCTCCACCCCACCATCAGCAGCTGGAGGCTGGCTGCTGGAGGCTGGCTGCTGCTCCTCCACCCCGCCATCACCAGCTGGAGGCTGGCTGCAGCTCCTGCACCCCGCCATCAGCTGCTGGAGGCTGCCTGCAGCTCCTGCACCCCGCCATCAGCTGCTGGAGGCTGGCTGCTGCTCCTCCACCCCGCCATCAGCTGCTGGAGGCTGCCTGGAGCTCCTGCACCCCGCCATCAGCTGCTGGAGGCTTCTGTTCCTCCACCCCGCCATCAGCATCTGGAGGCTGGCTGCTGGAGGCTGGCTGCTGCTCCTCCACCCCGCCATCACCAGCTGGAGGCTGGCTGCAGCTCCTGCACCCCGCCATCAGCTGCTGGAGGCTGCCTGCAGCTCCTGTACCCCGCCATCAGCTGCTGGAGGCTGGCTGCTGCTCCTACACCCCGCCATCACCAGCTGGAGGCTGGCTGCAGCTCCTGCACCCCGCCATCAGCTGCTGGAGGCTGCCTGGAGCTCCTGCACCCCGCCATCAGCTGCTGGAGGCTTCTGTTCCTCCACCCCGCCATCAGCAGCTGGAGGCTGGCTGCTGGAGGCTGGCTGCTGCTCCTCCACCCCGCCATCACCAGCTGGAGGATGGCTGCAGCTCCTGCACCCCGCCATCAGCTGCTGGAGGCTGCCTGCAGCTCCTACACCCCGCCATCAGCTGCTGGAGGCTTCTGTTCCTCCACCCCGCCATCAGCAGCTGGAGGCTGGCTGCTGGAGGCTGGCTGCTGCTCCTCCACCCCGCCATCACCAGCTGGAGGCTGGCTGCAGCTCCTGCACCCCGCCATCAGCTGCTGGAGGCTGCCTGGAGCTCCTGCACCCCGCCATCAGCTGCTGGAGGCTTCTGTTCCTCCACCCCGCCATCAGCAGCTGGAGGCTGGCTGCTGGAGGCTGGCTGCTGCTCCTCCACCCCGCCATCACCAGCTGGAGGCTGCCTGCAGCTCCTGCACCCCGCCATCAGCTGCTGGAGGCTGGCTGCTGCTCCTCCACCCCACCATGACCTGCTGGAGGCTGGCTGCAGCTCCTCCACCCCGCCATCAGGTGCTGGAGGCTGCCTGCAGCTCCTGCACCCCGCCATCAGCTGCTGGAGGCTGCCTGCAGCTCCTGCACCCCGCCATCAGCTGCTGGAGGCTGGCTGCAGCTCCTCCACCCCGCCATCAGCTGCTGGAGGCTGGCTTCTGCTCCTCCACCCCGCCACCAGCTGCTGGAGGCTGGCTGCTGCTCCTGCACCCCGCCATCAGCTGCTGGAGGCTTCTGTTCCTCCACCCCGCCATCAGCAGCTGGAGGCTGGCTGCTGGAGGCTGGCTGCTGCTCCTCCACCCCGCCATCACCAGCTGGAGGCTGGCTGCAGCGCCTGCACCCCGCCATCAGCTGCTGGAGGCTGCCTGGAGCTCCTGCACCCCGCCATCAGCTGCTGGAGGCTGGCTGCTGCTCCTCCACCCCACCATGACCTGCTGGAGGCTGGCTGCAGCTCCTCCACCCCGCCATCAGCTGCTGGAGGCTGCCTGCAGCTCCTGCACCCCGCCATCAGCTGCTGGAGGCTGGCTGCAGCTCCTGCACCCCGCCATCAGCTAGTGGAGGCTGGCTGCAGCTCCTCCACCCCGCCATCAGCTGCTGGAGGCTGGCTGCTGCTCCGGCACCCCGCCATCAGCTGCTGGAGGCTTCTGTTCCTCCACCCCGCCATCAGCAGCTGGAGGCTGGCTTCTGCTCCTCCACCCCGCCACCAGCTGCTGGAGGCTGGCTGCTGCTCCTGCACCCCGCCATCAGATGCTGGAGGCTTCTGTTCCTCCACCCCGCCATCAGCAGCTGGAGGCTGGCTGCTGCTCCTCCACCCCGCCATCACCAGCTGGAGGCTGGCTGCAGCTCCTGCACCCCGCCATCAGCTGCTGGAGGCTGCCTGGAGCTCCTGCACCCCGCCATCAGCTGCTGGAGGCTTCTGTTCCTCCACCCCACCATCAGCAGCTGGAGGCTGGCTGCTGGAGGCTGGCTGCTGCTCCTCCACCCCGCCATCACCAGCTGGAGGCTGGCTGCAGCTCCTGCACCCCGCCATAAGCTGCTGGAGGCTGCCTGCAGCTCCTGCACCCCGCCATCAGCTGCTGGAGGCTGGCTGCTGCTCCTCCACCCCGCCATCAGCTGCTGGAGGCTGCCTGGAGCTCCTGCACCCCGCCATCAGCTGCTGGAGGCTTCTGTTCCTCCACCCCGCCATCAGCATCTGGAGGCTGGCTGCTGGAGGCTGGCTGCTGCTCCTCCACCCTGCCATCACCAGCTGGAGGCTGGCTGCAGCTCCTGCACCCCACCATCAGCTGCTGGAGGCTGCCTGCAGCTCCTGCACCCCGCCATCAGCTGCTGGAGGCTGGCTGCTGCTCCTCCACCCCGCCATCACCAGCTGGAGGCTGGCTGCAGCTCCTGCACCCCGCCATCAGCTGCTGGAGGCTGCCTGGAGCTCCTGCACCCCGCCATCAGCTGCTGGAGGCTTCTGTTCCTCCACCCCGCCATCAGCAGCTGGAGGCTGGCTGCTGGAGGCTGGCTGCTGCTCCTCCACCCCGCCATCACCAGCTGGAGGATGGCTGCAGCTCCTGCACCCCGCCATCAGCTGCTGGAGGCTGCCTGCAGCTCCTGCACCCCGCCATCAGCTGCTGGAGGCTTCTGTTCCTCCACCCCGCCATCAGCAGCTGGAGGCTGGCTGCTGCTCCTCCACCCCGCCATCACCAGCTGGAGGCTGGCTGCAGCTCCTGCACCCCGCCATCAGCTGCTGGAGGCTGCCTGGAGCTCCTGCACCCCGCCATCAGCTGCTGGAGGCTTCTGTTCCTCCACCCCGCCATCAGCAGCTGGAGGCTGGCTGCTGGAGGCTGGCTGCTGCTCCTCCACCCCGCCATCACCAGCTGGAGGCTGCCTGCAGCTCCTGCACCCCGCCATCAGCTGCTGGAGGCTGGCTGCTGCTCCTCCACCCCACCATGACCTGCTGGAGGCTGGCTGCAGCTCCTCCACCCCGCCATCAGCTGCTGGAGGCTGGCTGCTGCTCCTCCACCCCGCCATCACCAGCTGGAGGCTGGCTGCAGCTCCTGCACCCCGCCATCAGCTGCTGGAGGCTGCCTGCTGCTCCTGCACCCCGCCATCAGCTGCTGGAGGCTTCTGTTCCTCCACCCCGCCATCAGCAGCTGGAGGCTGGCTGCTGGAGGCTGGATGCTGCTCCTCCACCCCGCCATCACAAGCTGGAGGCTGGCTGCAGCTCCTGCACCCCGCCATCAGCTGCTGGAGGCTGCCTGCAGCTCCTGCACCCCGCCATCAGCTGCTGGAGGCTGGCTGCTGCTCCTGCACCCCACCATATGCTGCTGGAGGCTGGCTGCTGCTCCTCCACCCCACCATGACCTGCTGGAGGCTGGCTACAGCTCCTCCACCCCGCCATCAGCTGCTGGAGGCTGCCTGAAGCTCCTGCACCCCGCCATCAGCTGCTGGAGGCTGGCTGCAGCTCCTGCACCCCGCAATCAGCTAGTGGAGGCTGGCTGCAGCTCCTCCACCCCGCCATCAGCTGCTGGAGGCTGGCTTCTGTTCCTCCACCCCGCCATCAGCAGCTGGAGGCTGGCTGCTGGAGGCTGGCTGCTGCTCCTGCACCCCGCCATCAGCTGCTGGAGGCTGCCTGCAGATCCTTCTCCCCGCCATCAGCTGCTGGAGGCTGGCTGCTGCTCCTGCACCCCGCCATCAGCTGCTGGAGGCTGGCTGCTGCTCCTCCACCCCACCATGACTTGCTGGAGGCTGGCTGCTGCTCCTCCACCCCGCCATCAGCTGCTGGAGGCTGCCTGCAGCTCCTGCACCCCGCCATCAGCTGCTGGAGGCTGCCTGCAGCTCCTGCACCCCGCCACCAGCTGCTGGAGGCTGGCTGCTGCTCCTACACCCCGCCATCAGCTGCTGGAGGCTTCCGTTCCTCCACCCTGCCATCAGCAGCTGGAGGCTGGCTGCTGGAGGCTGGCTGCTGCTCCTCCACCCCGCCATCACCAGCTGGAGGCTGCCTGCAGCTCCTGCACCCCACCATCAGCTGCTGGAGGCTGCCTGCAGCTCCTGCACCCCGCCATCAGCTGCTGGAGGCTGGCTGCAGCTCCTCCACCCCGCCATCAGCTGCTGGAGGCTGGCTTCTGCTCCTCCACCCCGCCATCAGCAGCTGGAGGCTGGCTAATGGAGGCTGGCTGCTGCTCCTCCACCCCGCCATCACCATCTGGAGGCTGGCTGCAGCTCCTGCACCCCGCCATCAGCTGCTGGAGGCTGCCTGGAGCTCCTGCACCCCGCCATCAGCTGCTGCAGGCTTCTGTTCCTCCACCCCGCCATCAGCAGCTGCAGGCTGGCTGCTGGAGGCTGGCTGCTGCTCCTCCACCCCGCCATCACCAGCTGGAGGCTGGCTGCAGCTCCTGCACCCCGCCATCAGCTGCTGGAGGCTGCCTGCAGCTCCTGCACCCCGCCATCAGCTGCTGGAGGCTTCTGTTCCTCCACCCCGCCATCAGCAGCTGGAGGCTGGCTGCTGGAGGCTGGCTGCTGCTCCTCCACCCCGCCATCACCAGCTGGAGGCTGGCTGCAGCTCCTGCACCCCGCCATCAGCTGCTGGAGGCTGCCTGCAGCTCCTGCACCCCGCCATCAGCTGCTGGAGGCTGCCTGCAGCTCCTGCACCCCGCCATCAGCTGCTGGAGGCTGGCTGCAGCTCCTCCACCCCGCCATCAGCTGCTGGAGGCTGGCTTCTGCTCCTCCACCCCGCCACCAGCTGCTGGAGGCTGGCTGCTGCTCCTGCACCCCGCCATCAGCTGCTGGAGGCTTCTGTTCCTCCACCCCGCCATCAGCAGCTGGAGGCTGGCTGCTTGAGGCTGGCTGCTGCTCCTCCACCCCGCCTTCACCAGCTGGAGGCTGGCTGCAGCTCCTGCACCCCGCCATCAGCTGCTGGAGGCTGCCTGGAGCTCCTGCAGCCCGCCATCAGCTGCTGGAGGCTTCTGTTCCTCCACCCCGCCATCAGCAGCTGGAGGCTGGCTGCTGGAGGCTGGCTGCTGCTCCTCCACCCCGCCATCACCAGCGGGAGGCTGGCTGCAGCTCCTGCACCCCGCCATCAGCTGCTGGAGGCTGCCTGCAGCTCCTGCACCCCGCCATCAGCTGCTGGAGGCTGGCTGCTGCTCCTGCACCCCGCCATCAGCTGCTGGAGGCTAGCTGCTGCTCCTCCACCCCACCATGACCTGCTGGAGGCTGGCTGCAGCTCCTCCACCCCGCCATCAGCTGCTGGAGGCTGCCTGCAGCTCCTGCACCCCGCCATCAGCTGCTGGAGGCTGGCTGCAGCTCCTGCACCCCGCCATCAGCTAGTGGAGGCTGGCTGCAGCTCCTCCACCCCGCCATCAGCTGCTGGAGGCTGGCTGCTGCTCCGGCACCCCGCCATCAGCTGCTGGAGGCTTCTGTTCCTCCACCCCGCCATCAGCAGCTGGAGGCTGGCTTCTGCTCCTCCACCCCGCCACCAGCTGCTGGAGGCTGGCTGCTGCTCCTGCACCCCGCCATCAGATGCTGGAGGCTTCTGTTCCTCCACCCCGCCATCAGCAGCTGGAGGCTGGCTGCTGGAGGCTGGCTGCTGCTCCTCCACCCCGCCATCACCAGCTGGAGGCTGGCTGCAGCTCCTGCACCCCGCAATCAGCTGCTGGAGGCTGCCTGGAGCTCCTGCACCCCGCCATCAGCTGCTGGAGGCTTCTGTTCCTCCACCCCACCATCAGCAGCTGGAGGCTGGCTGCTGGAGGCTGGCTGCTGCTCCTCCACCCCGCCATCACCAGCTGGAGGCTGGCTGCAGCTCCTGCACCCCGCCATCAGCTGCTGGAGGCTGCCTGCAGCTCCTGCACCCCGCCATCAGCTGCTGGAGGCTGGCTGCTGCTCCTCCACCCCGCCATCAGCTGCTGGAGGCTGCCTGGAGCTCCTGCACCCCGCCATCAGCTGCTGGAGGCTTCTGTTCCTCCACCCCGCCATCAGCATCTGGAGGCTGGCTGCTGGAGGCTGGCTGCTGCTCCTCCACCCCGCCATCACCAGCTGGAGGCTGGCTGCAGCTCCTGCACCCCGCCATCAGCTGCTGGAGGCTGCCTGCAGCTCCTGCACCCCGCCATCAGCTGCTGGAGGCTGGCTGCTGCTCCTCCACCCCGCCATCACCAGCTGGAGGCTGGCTGCAGCTCCTGCACCCCGCCATCAGCTGCTGGAGGCTGCCTGGAGCTCCTGCACCCCGCCATCAGCTGCTGGAGGCTTCTGTTCCTCCACCCCGCCATCAGCAGCTGGAGGCTGGCTGCTGGAGGCTGGCTGCTGCTCCTCCACCCCGCCATCACCAGCTGGAGGATGGCTGCAGCTCCTGCACCCCGCCATCAGCTGCTGGAGGCTGCCTGCAGCTCCTGCACCCCGCCATCAGCTGCTGGAGGCTTCTGTTCCTCCACCCCGCCATCAGCAGCTGGAGGCTGGCTGCTGGAGGCTGGCTGCTGCTCCTCCACCCCGCCATCACCAGCTGGAGGCTGGCTGCAGCTCCTGCACCCCGCCATCAGCTGCTGGAGGCTGCCTGGAGCTCCTGCACCCCGCCATCAGCTGCTGGAGGCTTCTGTTCCTCCACACCGCCATCAGCAGCTGGAGGCTGGCTGCTGGAGGCTGGCTGCTGCTCCTCCACCCCGCCATCACCAGCTGGAGGCTGCCTGCAGCTCCTGCACCCCGCCATCAGCTGCTGGAGGCTGGCTGCTGCTCCTCCACCCCACCATGACCTGCTGGAGGCTGGCTGCAGCTCCTCCACCCCGCCATCAGGTGCTGGAGGCTGCCTGCAGCTCCTGCACCCCGCCATCAGCTGCTGGAGGCTGCCTGCAGCTCCTGCACCCCGCCATCAGCTGCTGGAGGCTGGCTGCAGCTCCTCCACCCCGCCATCAGCTGCTGGAGGCTGGCTTCTGCTCCTCCACCCCGCCACCAGCTGCTGGAGGCTGGCTGCTGCTCCTGCACCCCGCTATCAGCTGCTGGAGGCTTCTGTTCCTCCACCCCGCCATCAGCAGCTGGAGGCTGGCTGCTGGAGGCTGGCTGCTGCTCCTCCACCCCGCCATCACCAGCTGGAGGCTGGCTGCAGCTCCTGCACCCCGCCATCAGCTGCTGGAGGCTGCCTGGAGCTCCTGCACCCCGCCATCAGCTGCTGGAGGCTTCTGTTCCTCCACCCCGCCATCAGCAGCTGGAGGCTGGCTGCTGGAGGCTGGCTGCTGCTCCTCCACCCCGCCATCACCAGCTGGAGGCTGGCTGCAGCTCCTGCACCCCGCCATCAGCTGCTGGAGGATGCCTGCAGCTCCTTCTCCCCGCCATCAGCTGCTGGAGGCTGGCTGCTGCTCCTGCACCCCGCCATCAGCTGCTGGAGGCTGGCTGCTGCTCCTCCACCCCACCATGACATGCTGGAGGCTGGCTGCAGCTCCTCCACCCCGCCATCAGCTGCTGGAGGCTGCCTGCAGCTCCTGCACCCCGCCATCAGCTGCTGGAGGCTGCCTGCAGCTCCTGCACCCCGCCATCAGCTGCTGGAGGCTGGCTGCAGCTCCTCCACCCCGCAATCAGCTGCTGGAGGCTGGCTTCTGCTCCTCCACCCCGCCACCAGCTGCTGGAGGCTGGCTGCTACTCCTGCACCCCGCCATCAGCTGCTGGAGGCTTCTGTTCCTCCACCCCGCCATCAACAGCTGGAGAATGGCTGCTGGAGGCTCGCTGCTGCTCCTCCACCCCGCCATCACCAGCTGTAGGCTGGCTGCAGCTCCTGCACCCCGCCATCAGCTGCTGGAGGCTGCCTGGAGCTCCTGCACCCCGCCATCAGCTGCTGGAGGCTTCATTTCCTCCACCCCGCCATCAGCAGCTGGAGGCTGGCTGCTGGAGGCTGGCTGCTGCTCCTCCACCCCGCAATCACCAGCTGGAGGCTGGCTGCAGCTCCTGCACCCCGCCACCAGCTGCTGGAGGCTGCCTGCAGCTCCTGCACCCCGCCATCAGCTGCTGGAGGCTGGCTGCTGCTCCTGCACCCCGCCATCAGCCGCTGGAGGCTGGCTGCTGCTCCTCCACCCCACCATGACCTGCTGGAGGCTGGCTGCAGCTCCTCCACCCCGCCATCAGCTGCTGGAGGCTGCCTGCAGCTCCTGCACCCCGCCATCAGCTGCTGGAGGCTGCCTGCAGCTCCTGCACCCCGCCATCAGCTGCTGGAGGCTGGCTGCTGCTCCTCCACCCCGGCATCACCAGCTGGAGGCTGGCTGCAGCTCCTGCACCCCGCCATCAGCTGCTGGAGGCTGCCTGCAGCTCCTGCACCCCGCCATCAGCTGCTGGAGGCTGCCTGCAGCTCCTGCACCCCGCCATCAGCTGCTGGAGGCTGGCTGCTGCTCCTCCACCCCGCCATCACCAGCTGGAGGCTGGCTGCAGCTCCTGCACCCCGCCATCAGCTGCTGGAGGCTGCCTGCTGCTCCTGCACCCCGCCATCAGCTGCTGGAGGCTTCTGTTCCTCCACCCCGCCATCAGCAGCTGGAGGCTGGCTGCTGGAGGCTGGATGCTGCTCCTCCACCCCGCCATCACCAGCTGGAGGCTGGCTGCAGCTCCTGCACCCCGCCATCAGCTGCTGGAGGCTGCCTGCAGCTCCTGCACCCCGCCATCAGCTGCTGGAGGCTGGCTGCTGCTCCTGCACCCCACCATCAGCTGCTGGAGGCTGGCTGCTGCTCCTCCACCCCACCATGACCTGCTGGAGGCTGGCTACAGCTCCTCCACCCCGCCATCAGCTGCTGGAGGCTGCCTGCAGCTCCTGCACCCCGCCATCAGCTGCTGGAGGCTGGCTGCAGCTCCTGCACCCCGCCATCAGCTAGTGGAGGCTGGCTGCAGCTCCTCCACCCCGCCATCAGCTGCTGGAGGCTGGCTGCTGCTCCGGCACCCCGCCATCAGCTGCTGGAGGCTTCTGTTCCTCCACCCCGCCATCAGCAGCTGGAGGCTGGCTGCTGGAGGCTGGCTGCTGCTCCTCCACCCCGCCATCACCAGCTGGAGGCTGGCTGCAGCTCCTGCACCCCGCCATCAGCTGCTGGAGGCTGCCTGGAGCTCCTGCACCCCGCCATCAGCTGCTGGAGGCTTCTGTTCCTCCACCCCACCATCAGCAGCTGGAGGCTGGCTGCTGGAGGCTGGCTGCTGCTCCTCCACCCCGCCATCACCAGCTGGAGGCTGGCTGCAGCTCCTGCACCCCGCCATCAGCTGCTGGAGGCTGCCTGCAGCTCCTGCACCCCGCCATCAGCTGCTGGAGGCTGGCTGCTGCTCCTCCACCCCGCCATCAGCTGCTGGAGGCTGCCTGGAGCTCCTGCACCCCGCCATCAGCTGCTGGAGGCTTCTGTTCCTCCACCCCGCCATCAGCATCTGGAGGCTGGCTGCTGGAGGCTGGCTGCTGCTCCTCCACCCCGCCATCACCAGCTGGAGGCTGGCTGCAGCTCCTGCACCCCGCCATCAGCTGCTGGAGGCTGCCTGCAGCTCCTGTACCCCGCCATCAGCTGCTGGAGGCTGGCTGCTGCTCCTACACCCCGCCATCACCAGCTGGAGGCTGGCTGCAGCTCCTGCACCCCGCCATCAGCTGCTGGAGGCTGCCTGGAGCTCCTGCACCCCGCCATCAGCTGCTGGAGGCTTCTGTTCCTCCACCCCGCCATCAGCAGCTGGAGGCTGGCTGCTGGAGGCTGGCTGCTGCTCCTCCACCCCGCCATCACCAGCTGGAGGATGGCTGCAGCTCCTGCACCCCGCCATCAGCTGCTGGAGGCTGCCTGCAGCTCCTACACCCCGCCATCAGCTGCTGGAGGCTTCTGTTCCTCCACCCCGCCATCAGCAGCTGGAGGCTGGCTGCTGGAGGCTGGCTGCTGCTCCTCCACCCCGCCATCACCAGCTGGAGGCTGGCTGCAGCTCCTGCACCCCGCCATCAGCTGCTGGAGGCTGCCTGGAGCTCCTGCACCCCGCCATCAGCTGCTGGAGGCTTCTGTTCCTCCACCCCGCCATCAGCAGCTGGAGGCTGGCTGCTGGAGGCTGGCTGCTGCTCCTCCACCCCGCCATCACCAGCTGGAGGCTGCCTGCAGCTCCTGCACCCCGCCATCAGCTGCTGGAGGCTGGCTGCTGCTCCTCCACCCCACCATGACCTGCTGGAGGCTGGCTGCAGCTCCTCCACCCCGCCATCAGGTGCTGGAGGCTGCCTGCAGCTCCTGCACCCCGCCATCAGCTGCTGGAGGCTGCCTGCAGCTCCTGCACCCCGCCATCAGCTGCTGGAGGCTGGCTGCAGCTCCTCCACCCCGCCATCAGCTGCTGGAGGCTGGCTTCTGCTCCTCCACCCCGCCACCAGCTGCTGGAGGCTGGCTGCTGCTCCTGCACCCCGCCATCAGCTGCTGGAGGCTTCTGTTCCTCCACCCCGCCATCAGCAGCTGGAGGCTGGCTGCTGGAGGCTGGCTGCTGCTCCTCCACCCCGCCATCACCAGCTGGAGGCTGGCTGCAGCGCCTGCACCCCGCCATCAGCTGCTGGAGGCTGCCTGGAGCTCCTGCACCCCGCCATCAGCTGCTGGAGGCTTCTGTTCCTCCACCCCGCCATCAGCAGCTGGAGGCTGGCTGCTGGAGGCTGGCTGCTGCTCCTCCACCCCGCCATCACCAGCTGGAGGCTGGCTGCAGCTCCTGCACCCCGCCATCAGCTGCTGGAGGATGCCTGCAGCTCCTTCTCCCCGCCATCAGCTGCTGGAGGCTGGCTGCTGCTCCTGCACCCCGCCATCAGCTGCTGGAGGCTGGCTGCTGCTCCTCCACCCCACCATGACATGCTGGAGGCTGGCTGCAGCTCCTCCACCCCGCCATCAGCTGCTGGAGGCTGCCTGCAGCTCCTGCACCCCGCCATCAGCTGCTGGAGGCTGGCTGCAGCTCCTCCACCCCGCAATCAGCTGCTGGAGGCTGGCTTCTTCTCCTCCACCCCGCCACCAGCTGCTGGAGGCTGGCTGCTGCTCCTGCACCCCGCCATCAGCTGCTGGAGGCTTCTGTTCCTCCACCCCGCCATCAGCAGCTGGAGGCTGGCTGCTGGAGGCTCGCTGCTGCTCCTCCACCCCGCCATCACCAGCTGTAGGCTGGCTGCAGCTCCTGCACCCCGCCATCAGCTGCTGGAGGCTGCCTGGAGCTCCTGCACCCCGCCATCAGCTGCTGGAGGCTTCATTTCCTCCACCCCGCCATCAGCAGCTGGAGGCTGGCTGCTGGAGGCTGGCTGCTGCTCCTCCACCCCGCAATCACCAGCTGGAGGCTGGCTGCAGCTCCTGCACCCCGCCACCAGCTGCTGGAGGCTGCCTGCAGCTCCTGCACCCCGCCATCAGCTGCTGGAGGCTGGCTGCTGCTCCTGCACCCCGCCATCAGCCGCTGGAGGCTGGCTGCTGCTCCTCCACCCCACCATGACCTGCTGGAGGCTGGCTGCAGCTCCTCCACCCCGCCATTAGCTGCTGGAGGCTGCCTGCAGCTCCTGCACCCCGCCATCAGCTGCTGGAGGCTGCCTGCAGCTCCTCCACCCCGCCATCACCAGCTGGAGGCTGGCTGCAGCTCCTGCACCCCGCCATCAGCTGCTGGAGGCTGGCTGCTGCTCCTCCACCCCGCCATCACCAGCTGGAGGCTGGCTGCAGCTCCTGCACCCCGCCATAAGCTGCTGGAGGCTGCCTGCAGCACCTGCACCACGCCATCAGCAGCTGGAGGCCGCCTGTAGCTCCTGCACACCGCCATCAACTGCTGGAGGCTGGCTGCTGCTCCTCCACCCCGCCATCACCAGCTGGAGGCTGGCTGCAGCTCCTGCACCCCGCCATCAGCTGCTGGAGGCTGCCTGCAGCTCCTGCACCCCGCCATCAGCTGCTGGAGGCTGCCTGCAGCTCCTGCACCCCGCCATCAGCTGCTGGAGGCTGGCTGCAGCTCCTCCACCCCGCAATCAGCTGCTGGAGGCTGGCTTCTGCTCCTCCACCCCGCCACCAGCTGCTGGAGGCTGGCTGCTACTCCTGCACCCCGCCATCAGCTGCTGGAGGCTTCTGTTCCTCCACCCCGCCATCAACAGCTGGAGAATGGCTGCTGGAGGCTCGCTGCTGCTCCTCCACCCCGCCATCACCAGCTGTAGGCTGGCTGCAGCTCCTGCACCCCGCCATCAGCTGCTGGAGGCTGCCTGGAGCTCCTGCACCCCGCCATCAGCTGCTGGAGGCTTCATTTCCTCCACCCCGCCATCAGCAGCTGGAGGCTGGCTGCTGGAGGCTGGCTGCTGCTCCTCCACCCCGCAATCACCAGCTGGAGGCTGGCTGCAGCTCCTGCACCCCGCCACCAGCTGCTGGAGGCTGCCTGCAGCTCCTGCACCCCGCCATCAGCTGCTGGAGGCTGGCTGCTGCTCCTGCACCCCGCCATCAGCCGCTGGAGGCTGGCTGCTGCTCCTCCACCCCACCATGACCTGCTGGAGGCTGGCTGCAGCTCCTCCACCCCGCCATCAGCTGCTGGAGGCTGCCTGCAGCTCCTGCACCCCGCCATCAGCTGCTGGAGGCTGCCTGCAGCTCCTGCACCCCGCCATCAGCTGCTGGAGGCTGGCTGCTGCTCCTCCACCCCGGCATCACCAGCTGGAGGCTGGCTGCAGCTCCTGCACCCCGCCATCAGCTGCTGGAGGCTGCCTGCAGCTCCTGCACCCCGCCATCAGCTGCTGGAGGCTGCCTGCAGCTCCTGCACCCCGCCATCAGCTGCTGGAGGCTGGCTGCTGCTCCTCCACCCCGCCATCACCAGCTGGAGGCTGGCTGCAGCTCCTGCACCCCGCCATCAGCTGCTGGAGGCTGCCTGCTGCTCCTGCACCCCTCCATCAGCTGCTGGAGGCTTCTGTTCCTCCACCCCGCCATCAGCAGCTGGAGGCTGGCTGCTGGAGGCTGGATGCTGCTCCTCCACCCCGCCATCACCAGCTGGAGGCTGGCTGCAGCTCCTGCACCCCGCCATCAGCTGCTGGAGGCTGCCTGCAGCTCCTGCACCCCGCCATCAGCTGCTGGAGGCTGGCTGCTGCTCCTGCACCCCACCATCAGCTGCTGGAGGCTGGCTGCTGCTCCTCCACCCCACCATGACCTGCTGGAGGCTGGCTACAGCTCCTCCACCCCGCCATCAGCTGCTGGAGGCTGCCTGCAGCTCCTGCACCCCGCCATCAGCTGCTGGAGGCTGGCTGCAGCTCCTGCACCCCGCCATCAGCTAGTGGAGGCTGGCTGCAGCTCCTCCACCCCGCCATCAGCTGCTGGAGGCTGGCTGCTGCTCCGGCACCCCGCCATCAGCTGCTGGAGGCTTCTGTTCCTCCACCCCGCCATCAGCAGCTGGAGGCTGGCTGCTGGAGGCTGGCTGCTGCTCCTCCACCCCGCCATCACCAGCTGGAGGCTGGCTGCAGCTCCTGCACCCCGCCATCAGCTGCTGGAGGCTGCCTGGAGCTCCTGCACCCCGCCATCAGCTGCTGGAGGCTTCTGTTCCTCCACCCCACCATCAGCAGCTGGAGGCTGGCTGCTGGAGGCTGGCTGCTGCTCCTCCACCCCGCCATCACCAGCTGGAGGCTGGCTGCAGCTCCTGCACCCCGCCATCAGCTGCTGGAGGCTGCCTGCAGCTCCTGCACCCCGCCATCAGCTGCTGGAGGCTGGCTGCTGCTCCTCCACCCCGCCATCAGCTGCTGGAGGCTGCCTGGAGCTCCTGCACCCCGCCATCAGCTGCTGGAGGCTTCTGTTCCTCCACCCCGCCATCAGCATCTGGAGGCTGGCTGCTGGAGGCTGGCTGCTGCTCCTCCACCCCGCCATCACCAGCTGGAGGCTGGCTGCAGCTCCTGCACCCCGCCATCAGCTGCTGGAGGCTGCCTGCAGCTCCTGTACCCCGCCATCAGCTGCTGGAGGCTGGCTGCTGCTCCTACACCCCGCCATCACCAGCTGGAGGCTGGCTGCAGCTCCTGCACCCCGCCATCAGCTGCTGGAGGCTGCCTGGAGCTCCTGCACCCCGCCATCAGCTGCTGGAGGCTTCTGTTCCTCCACCCCGCCATCAGCAGCTGGAGGCTGGCTGCTGGAGGCTGGCTGCTGCTCCTCCACCCCGCCATCACCAGCTGGAGGATGGCTGCAGCTCCTGCACCCCGCCATCAGCTGCTGGAGGCTGCCTGCAGCTCCTACACCCCGCCATCAGCTGCTGGAGGCTTCTGTTCCTCCACCCCGCCATCAGCAGCTGGAGGCTGGCTGCTGGAGGCTGGCTGCTGCTCCTCCACCCCGCCATCACCAGCTGGAGGATGGCTGCAGCTCCTGCACCCCGCCATCAGCTGCTGGAGGCTGCCTGCAGCTCCTGCACCCCGCCATCAGCTGCTGGAGGCTGGCTGCTGCTCCTGCACCCCACCATCAGCTGCTGGAGGCTGGCTGCTGCTCCTCCACCCCACCATGACCTGCTGGAGGCTGGCTACAGCTCCTCCACCCCGCCATCAGCTGCTGGAGGCTGCCTGCAGCTCCTGCACCCCGCCATCAGCTGCTGGAGGCTGGCTGCAGCTCCTGCACCCCGCCATCAGCTAGTGGAGGCTGGCTGCAGCTCCTCCACCCCGCCATCAGCTGCTGGAGGCTGGCTGCTGCTCCGGCACCCCGCCATCAGCTGCTGGAGGCTTCTGTTCCTCCACCCCGCCATCAGCAGCTGGAGGCTGGCTGCTGGAGGCTGGCTGCTGCTCCTCCACCCCGCCATCACCAGCTGGAGGCTGGCTGCAGCTCCTGCACCCCGCCATCAGCTGCTGGAGGCTGCCTGGAGCTCCTGCACCCCGCAATCAGCTGCTGGAGGCTTCTGTTCCTCCACCCCACCATCAGCAGCTGGAGGCTGGCTGCTGGAGGCTGGCTGCTGCTCCTCCACCCCGCCATCACCAGCTGGAGGCTGGCTGCAGCTCCTGCACCCCGCCATCAGCTGCTGGAGGCTGCCTGCAGCTCCTGCACCCCGCCATCAGCTGCTGGAGGCTGGCTGCTGCTCCTCCACCCCGCCATCAGCTGCTGGAGGCTGCCTGGAGCTCCTGCACCCCGCCATCAGCTGCTGGAGGCTTCTGTTCCTCCACCCCGCCATCAGCATCTGGAGGCTGGCTGCTGGAGGCTGGCTGCTGCTCCTCCACCCCGCCATCACCAGCTGGAGGCTGGCTGCAGCTCCTGCACCCCGCCATCAGCTGCTGGAGGCTGCCTGCAGCTCCTGTACCCCGCCATCAGCTGCTGGAGGCTGGCTGCTGCTCCTACACCCCGCCATCACCAGCTGGAGGCTGGCTGCAGCTCCTGCACCCCGCCATCAGCTGCTGGAGGCTGCCTGGAGCTCCTGCACCCCGCCATCAGCTGCTGGAGGCTTCTGTTCCTCCACCCCGCCATCAGCAGCTGGAGGCTGGCTGCTGGAGGCTGGCTGCTGCTCCTCCACCCCGCCATCACCAGCTGGAGGATGGCTGCAGCTCCTGCACCCCGCCATCAGCTGCTGGAGGCTGCCTGCAGCTCCTACACCCCGCCATCAGCTGCTGGAGGCTTCTGTTCCTCCACCCCGCCATCAGCAGCTGGAGGCTGGCTGCTGGAGGCTGGCTGCTGCTCCTCCACCCCGCCATCACCAGCTGGAGGCTGGCTGCAGCTCCTGCACCCCGCCATCAGCTGCTGGAGGCTGCCTGGAGCTCCTGCACCCCGCCATCAGCTGCTGGAGGCTTCTGTTCCTCCACCCCGCCATCAGCAGCTGGAGGCTGGCTGCTGGAGGCTGGCTGCTGCTCCTCCACCCCGCCATCACCAGCTGGAGGCTGCCTGCAGCTCCTGCACCCCGCCATCAGCTGCTGGAGGCTGGCTGCTGCTCCTCCACCCCACCATGACCTGCTGGAGGCTGGCTGCAGCTCCTCCACCCCGCCATCAGGTGCTGGAGGCTGCCTGCAGCTCCTGCACCCCGCCATCAGCTGCTGGAGGCTGCCTGCAGCTCCTGCACCCCGCCATCAGCTGCTGGAGGCTGGCTGCAGCTCCTCCACCCCGCCATCAGCTGCTGGAGGCTGGCTTCTGCTCCTCCACCCCGCCACCAGCTGCTGGAGGCTGGCTGCTGCTCCTGCACCCCGCCATCAGCTGCTGGAGGCTTCTGTTCCTCCACCCCGCCATCAGCAGCTGGAGGCTGGCTGCTGGAGGCTGGCTGCTGCTCCTCCACCCCGCCATCACCAGCTGGAGGCTGGCTGCAGCGCCTGCACCCCGCCATCAGCTGCTGGAGGCTGCCTGGAGCTCCTGCACCCCGCCATCAGCTGCTGGAGGCTTCTGTTCCTCCACCCCGCCATCAGCAGCTGGAGGCTGGCTGCTGGAGGCTGGCTGCTGCTCCTCCACCCCGCCATCACCAGCTGGAGGCTGGCTGCAGCTCCTGCACCCCGCCATCAGCTGCTGGAGGATGCCTGCAGCTCCTTCTCCCCGCCATCAGCTGCTGGAGGCTGGCTGCTGCTCCTGCACCCCGCCATCAGCTGCTGGAGGCTGGCTGCTGCTCCTCCACCCCACCATGACATGCTGGAGGCTGGCTGCAGCTCCTCCACCCCGCCATCAGCTGCTGGAGGCTGCCTGCAGCTCCTGCACCCCGCCATCAGCTGCTGGAGGCTGGCTGCAGCTCCTCCACCCCGCAATCAGCTGCTGGAGGCTGGCTTCTTCTCCTCCACCCCGCCACCAGCTGCTGGAGGCTGGCTGCTGCTCCTGCACCCCGCCATCAGCTGCTGGAGGCTTCTGTTCCTCCACCCCGCCATCAGCAGCTGGAGGCTGGCTGCTGGAGGCTCGCTGCTGCTCCTCCACCCCGCCATCACCAGCTGTAGGCTGGCTGCAGCTCCTGCACCCCGCCATCAGCTGCTGGAGGCTGCCTGGAGCTCCTGCACCCCGCCATCAGCTGCTGGAGGCTTCATTTCCTCCACCCCGCCATCAGCAGCTGGAGGCTGGCTGCTGGAGGCTGGCTGCTGCTCCTCCACCCCGCAATCACCAGCTGGAGGCTGGCTGCAGCTCCTGCACCCCGCCACCAGCTGCTGGAGGCTGCCTGCAGCTCCTGCACCCCGCCATCAGCTGCTGGAGGCTGGCTGCTGCTCCTGCACCCCGCCATCAGCCGCTGGAGGCTGGCTGCTGCTCCTCCACCCCACCATGACCTGCTGGAGGCTGGCTGCAGCTCCTCCACCCCGCCATTAGCTGCTGGAGGCTGCCTGCAGCTCCTGCACCCCGCCATCAGCTGCTGGAGGCTGCCTGCAGCTCCTCCACCCCGCCATCACCAGCTGGAGGCTGGCTGCAGCTCCTGCACCCCGCCATCAGCTGCTGGAGGCTGGCTGCTGCTCCTCCACCCCGCCATCACCAGCTGGAGGCTGGCTGCAGCTCCTGCACCCCGCCATAAGCTGCTGGAGGCTGCCTGCAGCACCTGCACCACGCCATCAGCAGCTGGAGGCCGCCTGTAGCTCCTGCACACCGCCATCAACTGCTGGAGGCTGGCTGCTGCTCCTCCACCCCGCCATCACCAGCTGGAGGCTGGCTGCAGCTCCTGCACCCCGCCATCAGCTGCTGGAGGCTGCCTGCTGCTCCTGCACCCCGCCATCAGCTGCTGGAGGCTTCTGTTCCTCCACCCCGCCATCAGCAGCTGGAGGCTGGCTGCTGGAGGCTGGATGCTGCTCCTCCACCCCGCCATCACCAGCTGGAGGCTGGCTGCAGCTCCTGCACCCCGCCATCAGCTGCTGGAGGCTGCCTGCAGCTCCTGCACCCCGCCATCAGCTGCTGGAGGCTGGCTGCTGCTCCTGCACCCCGCCATCAGCTGCTGGAGGCTGGCTGCTGCTCCTCCACCCCACCATGACCTGCTGGAGGCTGGCTACAGCTCCTCCACCCCGCCATCAGCTGCTGGAGGCTGCCTGCAGCTCCTGCACCCCGCCATCAGCTGCTGGAGGCTGCCTGCAGCTCCTGCACCCCGCCATCAGCTGCTGGAGGCTGGCTTCAGCTCCTCCACCCCGCCATCAACTGCTGGAAGCTGGCTTCTGCTCCTCCACCCCGCCACCAGCTGCTGGAGGCTGGCTGCTGCTCCGGCACCCCGCCATCAGCTGCTGGAGGCTTCTGTTCCTCCACCCCGCCATCAGCAGCTGAAGGCTGGCTGCTGGAGGCTGGCTGCTGCTCCTCCACCCCGCCATCACCAGCTGGAGGCTGGCTGCAGCTCCTGCACCCCGCCATCAGCTGCTGGAGGCTGCCTGGAGCTCCTGCACCCCGCCATCAGCTGCTGGAGGCTTCTGTTCCTCCACCCCGCCATCAGCAGCTGGAGGCTGGCTGCTGGAGGCTGGCTGCTGCTCCTCCACCCCGCCATCACCAGCTGGAGGCTGGCTGCAGCTCCTGCACCCCACCATCAGCTGCTGCAGGCTGCCTGCAGCTCCTGCACCCCGCCATCAGCTGCTGGAGGCTGGCTGCTGCTCCTGCACCCCACCATGACCTGCTGGAGGCTGGCTGCTGC
Source organism: Nothobranchius furzeri (assembly GCF_043380555.1). NCBI lineage: Eukaryota > Metazoa > Chordata > Actinopteri > Cyprinodontiformes > Nothobranchiidae > Nothobranchius > Nothobranchius furzeri. The sequence goes on from NW_027223039.1 coordinate 380,673, forward strand.
TCCTCCACCCCACCATGACCTGCTGGAGGCTGGCTGCAGCTCCTCCACCCCGCCATCAGCTGCTGGAGGCTGGCTGCTGGAGGCTGGCTGCTGCTCCTCCACCCCGCCATCACCAGCTGGAGGCTGGCTGCAGCTCCTGCACCCCGCCATCAGCTGCTGGAGGCTGCCTGGAGCTCCTGCACCCCGCCATCAGCTGCTGGAGGCTTCTGTTCCTCCACCCCGCCATCAGCAGCTGGAGGCTGGCTGCTGCTCCTCCACCCCGCCATCACCAGCTGGAGGCTGGCTGCAGCTCCTGCACCCCGCCATCAGCTGCTGCAGGCTGCCTGCAGCTCCTGCACCCCACCATCAGCTGCTGGAGGCTGGCTGCTGCTCCTGCACCCCACCATGACCTGCTGGAGGCTGGCTGCTGCTCCTCCACCCCACCATGACCTGCTGGAGGCTGGCTGCAGCTCCTCCACCCCGCCATCAGCTGCTGGAGGCTGCCTGCAGCTCCTGCACCCCGCCATCAGCTGCTGGAGGCTGCCTGCAGCTCCTGCACCCCGCCATCAGCTGCTGGAGGCTGGCTGCAGCTCCTCCACCCCGCCATCAGCTGCTGGAGGCTGGCTTCTGCTCCTCCACCCCGCCACCAGCTGCTGGAGGCTGGCTGCTGCTCCGGCACCCCGCCATCAGCTGCTGGAGGCTTCTGTTCCTCCACCCCGCCATCAGCAGCTGGAGGCTGGCTGCTGGACGCTGGCTGCTGCTCCTCCACCCCGCCATCACCAGCTGGAGGCTGGCTGCAGCTCCTGCACCCCGCCATCAGCTGCTGGAGGCTGCCTGGAGCTCCTGCATCCCGCCATCAGCTGCTGGAGGCTTCTGTTCCTCCTACCCGCCATCAGCAGCTGGAGGCTGGCTGCTGGAGGCTGGCTGCTGCTCCTCCACCCCGCCATCACCAGCTGGAGGCTGGCTGCAGCTCCTGCACCCCGCCATCAGCTGCTGGAGGCTGCCTGCAGCTCCTGCACCCCGCCATCAGCTGCTGGAGGCTGGATGCTGCTCCTGCACCCCGCCATCAGCTGCTGGAGGCTGGCTGCTGCTCCTCCACCCCACCATGACCTGCTGGAGGCTGGCTGCAGCTCCTTCAGCTCGCCATCAGCTGCTGGAGGCTGCCTGCAGCTCCTGCACCCCGCCATCAGCTGCTGGAGGCTGCCTGCAGCTCCTGCACCCCGCCATCAACTGCTGGAGGCTGGCTGCAGCTCCTCCACCCCGCCATCAGCTGCTGGAGGCTGGCTTCTGCTCCTCCACCCCGCAACCAGCTGCTGGAGGCTGCCTGCAGCTCCTGCACCCCGCCATCAGCTGCTGGAGGCTGCCTGCAGCTCCTGGCCCGCCATCAGCTGCTGGAGGCTGGCTGCAGCTCCTCCACCCCGCCATCTGCTGCTGGAGGCTGGCTTCTGCTCCTCCACCCCGCCATCAGCTGCTGGAGGCTGGCTGCTGCTCCTGCACCCCGCCATGAGCTGCTGGAGGCTTCTGTTCTTCCACCCCGCCATCAGCAGCTGGAGGCTGGCTGCTGGAGGCTGGCTGCAGCTCCTGCACCCCGCCATCAGCTGCTGGAGGCTGCCTGGAGCTCCTGCACCCCGCCATCAGCTGCTGGAGGCTTCTGTTCCTCCACCCCGCCATCAGCAGCTGGAGGCTGGCTGCTGGAGGCTGGCTGCTGCTCCTCCACCCTGCCATCCCCAGCTGGAGGCTGGCTGCTGCTCCTCCACCCCGCCATCAGCTGCTGGAGGCTGGCTGCTGCTCCTGCACCCCGCCATCAGCTGCTGGAGGCTGGCTGCTGCTCCTCCACCCCACCATGACCTGCTGGAGGCTGGCTGCAGCTCCTGCACCCCGCCATCAGCTGCTGGAGGCTTCTGTTCCTCCACCCCGCCATCAGCAGATGGAGGCTGGCTGCTGGAGGCTGGCTGCTGCTCCTCCACCCCGCCATCACCAGCTGGAGGCTGGCTGCAGCTCCTGCACCCCGCCATCAGCTGCTGGAGGCTGCCTGGAGCTCCTGCACCCCGCCATCAGCTGCTGGAGGCTTCTGTTCCTCCACCCCGCCATCAGCAGCTGGAGGCTGGCTGCTGGAGGCTGGCTGCTGCTCCTCCACCCCGCCACCACCAGCTGGAGGCTGGCTGCAGCTCCTGCACCCCGCCATCAGCTGCTGGAGGCTGCCTGCAGCTCCTGCACCCCGCCATCAGCTGCTGGAGGCTGGCTGCTGCTCCCGCACCCCGCCATCATCTGCTGGAGGCTGGCTGCTGCTCCTCCACGCCACCATGACCTGCTGGAGGCTGGCTGCAGCTCCTCCACCCCGCCATCAGCTGCTGGAGGCTGCCTGCAGCTCCTGCACCCCGCCATCAGCTGCTGGAGGCTGCCTGCAGCTCCTGCACCCCGCCATCAGCTGCTGGAGGCTGGCTGCAGCTCCTCCACCCCGCCATCAGCTGCTGGAGGCTGGCTTCTGCTCCTCCACCCCGCCACCAGCTGCTGGAGGCTGGCTGCTGCTCCTGCACCCCGCCATCAGCTGCTGGAGGCTTCTGTTCCTCCACCCCGCCATCAGCTGCTGGAGGCTGCCTGGAGCTCCTGCACCCCGCCATCAGCTGCTGGATGCTTCTGTTCCTCCACCCCGCCATCAGCAGCTGGAGGCTGGCTGCTGGAGGCTGGCTGCTGCTCCTCCACCCTGCCATCACCAGCTGGAGGCTGGCTGCAGCTCCTGCACCCCGCCATCAGCTGCTGGAGGCTGCCTGCAGCTCCTGCACCCCGCCATCAGCTGCTGGAGGCTGGCTGCTGCTCCTGCACCCCGCCATCAGCTGCTGGAGGCTGGCTGCTGCTCCTCCACCCCACCATGACCTGCTGGAGGCTGGCTGCAGCTCCTCCACCCCGCCATCAGCTGCTGGAGGCTGCCTGCAGCTCCTGCACCCCGCCATCAGCTGCTGGAGGCTGCCTGCAGCTCCTGCACCCCGCCATCAGCTGCTGGAGGCTGGCTGCTGCTCCTGCACCCCGCCATCAGCTGCTGGAGTCTGCCTGCAGCTCCTGCACCCCGCCATCAGCTGCTGGAGGCTGGCTGCAGCTCCTCCACCCCGCCATCAGCTGCTGGAGGCTGGCTGCTGCTCCTGCACCCCGCCATCAGCTGCTGGAGGCTTCTGTTCCTCCACCCCGCCATCAGCAGCTGGAGTCTGGCTGCTGGAGGCTGGCTGCTGCTCCTCCAACCCGCCATCACCAGCTGGAGGCTGGCTGCAGCTCCTGCACCCCGCCATCAGCTGCTGGAGGCTGCCTGCAGCTCCTGCACCCCGCCATCAGCTGCTGGAGGCTGGCTGCTGCTCCTGCACCCCGCCATCAGCTGCTGGAGGCTGGCTGCTGCTCCTCCACCCCACCATGACCTGCTGGAGGCTGCCTGCAGCTCCTCCACCCCGCCATCAGCTGCTGGAGGCTGCCTGCAGCTCCTGCACCCCGCCATCAGCTGCTGGAGGCTAACTGCAGCTCCTGCACACCGCCATCAGCTGCTGGAGGCTGGCTTCTGCTCCTCCACCCCACCACCAGCTGCTGGAGGCTGGCTGCTGCTCCTGCACCCCGCCATCAGCTGCTGGAGGCTTCTGTTTTTCCACCCCGCCATCAGCAGCTGGAGGCTGGCTGCTGGAGGCTGGCTGCTGCTCCTCCACCCCGCCATCACCAGCTGGAGGCTGGCTGCAGCTCCTGCACCCCGCCATCAGCTGCTGGAGGCTGCCTGCAGCTCCTGCACCCCGCCACCAGCTGCTGGAGGCTGGCTGCTGCTCCTGCACCCCGCCATCAGCTGCTGGAGGCTGGCTGCTGCTCCTCCACCCCACCATGACCTGCTGGAGGCTGGCTGCAGCTCCTCCATCCCGCCATCAGCTGCTGGAGGCTGCCTGCAGCTCCTGCACCCCGCCATCAGCTGCTGGAGGCCGCCTGAAGCTCCTGCACCCCGCCATCAGCTGCTGGAGGCTGGCTGCAGCTCCTCCACCCCGCCATCAGCTGCTGGAGGCTGGCTGCTGCTCCTCCACCCCGCCATCAGCTGCTGGAGGCTTCTGTTCCTCCACCCCGCCATCAGCAGCTGGAGGCTGGCTGCTGGAGGCTGGCTGCTGCTCCTCCACCCCGCCATCACCAGCTGGAGGCTGCCTGCAGCTCCTGCACCCCACCATCAGCTGCTGGAGGCTGCCTGCAGCTCCTGCACCCCGCCATCAGCTGCTGGAGGCTGGCTGCAGCTCCTCCACCCCGCCATCAGCTGCTGGAGGCTGGCTTCTGCTCCTCCACCCCGCCATCAGCAGCTGGAGGCTGGCTAATGGAGGCTGGCTGCTGCTCCTCCACCCCGCCATCACCATCTGGAGGCTGGCTGCAGCTCCTGCACCCCGCCATCAGCTGCTGGAGGCTGCCTGGAGCTCCTGCACCCCGCCATCAGCTGCTGGAGGCTTCTGTTCCTCCACCCCGCCATCAGCAGCTGCAGGCTGGCTGCTGGAGGCTGGCTGCTGCTCCTCCACCCCGCCATCACCAGCTGGAGGCTGGCTGCAGCTCCTGCACCCCGCCATCAGCTGCTGGAGGCTGCCTGCAGCTCCTGCACCCCGCCATCAGCTGCTGGAGGCTTCTGTTCCTCCACCCCGCCATCAGCAGCTGGAGGCTGGCTGCTGGAGGCTGGCTGCTGCTCCTCCACCCCGCCATCACCAGCTGGAGGCTGGCTGCAGCTCCTGCACCCCGCCATCAGCTGCTGGAGGCTGCCTGCAGCTCCTGCACCCCGCCATCAGCTGCTGGAGGCTGCCTGCAGCTCCTGCACCCCGCCATCAGCTGCTGGAGGCTGGCTGCAGCTCCTCCACCCCGCCATCAGCTGCTGGAGGCTGGCTTCTGCTCCTCCACCCCGCCACCAGCTGCTGGAGGCTGGCTGCTGCTCCTCCACCCCGCCTTCACCAGCTGGAGGCTGGCTGCAGCTCCTGCACCCCGCCATCAGCTGCTGGAGGCTGCCTGGAGCTCCTGCAGCCCGCCATCAGCTGCTGGAGGCTTCTGTTCCTCCACCCCGCCATCAGCAGCTGGAGGCTGGCTGCTGGAGGCTGGCTGCTGCTCCTCCACCCCGCCATCACCAGCTGGAGGCTGGCTGCAGCTCCTGCACCCCGCCATCAGCTGCTGGAGGCTGCCTGCAGCTCCTGCACCCCGCCATCAGCTGCTGGAGGCTGGCTGCTGCTCCTGCACCCCGCCATCAGCTGCTGGAGGCTAGCTGCTGCTCCTCCACCCCACCATGACCTGCTGGAGGCTGGCTGCAGCTCCTCCACCCCGCCATCAGCTGCTGGAGGCTGCCTGCAGCTCCTGCACCCCGCCATCAGCTGCTGGAGGCTGGCTGCAGCTCCTGCACCCCGCCATCAGCTAGTGGAGGCTGGCTGCAGCTCCTCCACCCCGCCATCAGCTGCTGGAGGCTGGCTGCTGCTCCGGCACCCCGCCATCAGCTGCTGGAGGCTTCTGTTCCTCCACCCCGCCATCAGCAGCTGGAGGCTGGCTTCTGCTCCTCCACCCCGCCACCAGCTGCTGGAGGCTGGCTGCTGCTCCTGCACCCCGCCATCAGCTGCTGGAGGCTGCCTGGAGCTCCTGCATCCCGCCATCAGCTGCTGGAGGCTTCTGTTCCTCCTACCCGCCATCAGCAGCTGGAGGCTGGCTGCTGGAGGCTGGCTGCTGCTCCTCCACCCCGCCATCACCAGCTGGAGGCTGGCTGCAGCTCCTGCACCCCGCCATCAGCTGCTGGAGGCTGCCTGCAGCTCCTGCACCCCGCCATCAGCTGCTGGAGGCTGGATGCTGCTCCTGCACCCCGCCATCAGCTGCTGGAGGCTGGCTGCTGCTCCTCCACCCCACCATGACCTGCTGGAGGCTGGCTGCAGCTCCTTCAGCTCGCCATCAGCTGCTGGAGGCTGCCTGCAGCTCCTGCACCCCGCCATCAGCTGCTGGAGGCTGCCTGCAGCTCCTGCACCCCGCCATCAACTGCTGGAGGCTGGCTGCAGCTCCTCCACCCCGCCATCAGCTGCTGGAGGCTGGCTTCTGCTCCTCCACCCCGCAACCAGCTGCTGGAGGCTGCCTGCAGCTCCTGCACCCCGCCATCAGCTGCTGGAGGCTGCCTGCAGCTCCTGGCCCGCCATCAGCTGCTGGAGGCTGGCTGCAGCTCCTCCACCCCGCCATCTGCTGCTGGAGGCTGGCTTCTGCTCCTCCACCCCGCCATCAGCTGCTGGAGGCTGGCTGCTGCTCCTGCACCCCGCCATGAGCTGCTGGAGGCTTCTGTTCTTCCACCCCGCCATCAGCAGCTGGAGGCTGGCTGCTGGAGGCTGGCTGCAGCTCCTGCACCCCGCCATCAGCTGCTGGAGGCTGCCTGGAGCTCCTGCACCCCGCCATCAGCTGCTGGAGGCTTCTGTTCCTCCACCCCGCCATCAGCAGCTGGAGGCTGGCTGCTGGAGGCTGGCTGCTGCTCCTCCACCCTGCCATCCCCAGCTGGAGGCTGGCTGCTGCTCCTCCACCCCGCCATCAGCTGCTGGAGGCTGGCTGCTGCTCCTGCACCCCGCCATCAGCTGCTGGAGGCTGGCTGCTGCTCCTCCACCCCACCATGACCTGCTGGAGGCTGGCTGCAGCTCCTGCACCCCGCCATCAGCTGCTGGAGGCTTCTGTTCCTCCACCCCGCCATCAGCAGATGGAGGCTGGCTGCTGGAGGCTGGCTGCTGCTCCTCCACCCCGCCATCACCAGCTGGAGGCTGGCTGCAGCTCCTGCACCCCGCCATCAGCTGCTGGAGGCTGCCTGGAGCTCCTGCACCCCGCCATCAGCTGCTGGAGGCTTCTGTTCCTCCACCCCGCCATCAGCAGCTGGAGGCTGGCTGCTGGAGGCTGGCTGCTGCTCCTCCACCCCGCCACCACCAGCTGGAGGCTGGCTGCAGCTCCTGCACCCCGCCATCAGCTGCTGGAGGCTGCCTGCAGCTCCTGCACCCCGCCATCAGCTGCTGGAGGCTGGCTGCTGCTCCCGCACCCCGCCATCATCTGCTGGAGGCTGGCTGCTGCTCCTCCACGCCACCATGACCTGCTGGAGGCTGGCTGCAGCTCCTCCACCCCGCCATCAGCTGCTGGAGGCTGCCTGCAGCTCCTGCACCCCGCCATCAGCTGCTGGAGGCTGCCTGCAGCTCCTGCACCCCGCCATCAGCTGCTGGAGGCTGGCTGCAGCTCCTCCACCCCGCCATCAGCTGCTGGAGGCTGGCTTCTGCTCCTCCACCCCGCCACCAGCTGCTGGAGGCTGGCTGCTGCTCCTGCACCCCGCCATCAGCTGCTGGAGGCTTCTGTTCCTCCACCCCGCCATCAGCTGCTGGAGGCTGCCTGGAGCTCCTGCACCCCGCCATCAGCTGCTGGATGCTTCTGTTCCTCCACCCCGCCATCAGCAGCTGGAGGCTGGCTGCTGGAGGCTGGCTGCTGCTCCTCCACCCTGCCATCACCAGCTGGAGGCTGGCTGCAGCTCCTGCACCCCGCCATCAGCTGCTGGAGGCTGCCTGCAGCTCCTGCACCCCGCCATCAGCTGCTGGAGGCTGGCTGCTGCTCCTGCACCCCGCCATCAGCTGCTGGAGGCTGGCTGCTGCTCCTCCACCCCACCATGACCTGCTGGAGGCTGGCTGCAGCTCCTCCACCCCGCCATCAGCTGCTGGAGGCTGCCTGCAGCTCCTGCACCCCGCCATCAGCTGCTGGAGGCTGCCTGCAGCTCCTGCACCCCGCCATCAGCTGCTGGAGGCTGGCTGCTGCTCCTGCACCCCGCCATCAGCTGCTGGAGTCTGCCTGCAGCTCCTGCACCCCGCCATCAGCTGCTGGAGGCTGGCTGCAGCTCCTCCACCCCGCCATCAGCTGCTGGAGGCTGGCTGCTGCTCCTGCACCCCGCCATCAGCTGCTGGAGGCTTCTGTTCCTCCACCCCGCCATCAGCAGCTGGAGTCTGGCTGCTGGAGGCTGGCTGCTGCTCCTCCAACCCGCCATCACCAGCTGGAGGCTGGCTGCAGCTCCTGCACCCCGCCATCAGCTGCTGGAGGCTGCCTGCAGCTCCTGCACCCCGCCATCAGCTGCTGGAGGCTGGCTGCTGCTCCTGCACCCCGCCATCAGCTGCTGGAGGCTGGCTGCTGCTCCTCCACCCCACCATGACCTGCTGGAGGCTGCCTGCAGCTCCTCCACCCCGCCATCAGCTGCTGGAGGCTGCCTGCAGCTCCTGCACCCCGCCATCAGCTGCTGGAGGCTGGCTTCTGCTCCTCCACCCCACCACCAGCTGCTGGAGGCTGGCTGCTGCTCCTGCACCCCGCCATCAGCTGCTGGAGGCTTCTGTTTTTCCACCCCGCCATCAGCAGCTGGAGGCTGGCTGCTGGAGGCTGGCTGCTGCTCCTCCACCCCGCCATCACCAGCTGGAGGCTGGCTGCAGCTCCTGCACCCCGCCATCAGCTGCTGGAGGCTGCCTGCAGCTCCTGCACCCCGCCACCAGCTGCTGGAGGCTGGCTGCTGCTCCTGCACCCCGCCATCAGCTGCTGGAGGCTGGCTGCTGCTCCTCCACCCCACCATGACCTGCTGGAGGCTGGCTGCAGCTCCTCCATCCCGCCATCAGCTGCTGGAGGCTGCCTGCAGCTCCTGCACCCCGCCATCAGCTGCTGGAGGCCGCCTGAAGCTCCTGCACCCCGCCATCAGCTGCTGGAGGCTGGCTGCAGCTCCTCCACCCCGCCATCAGCTGCTGGAGGCTGGCTGCTGCTCCTCCACCCCGCCATCAGCTGCTGGAGGCTTCTGTTCCTCCACCCCGCCATCAGCAGCTGGAGGCTGGCTGCTGGAGGCTGGCTGCTGCTCCTCCACCCCGCCATCACCAGCTGGAGGCTGCCTGCAGCTCCTGCACCCCACCATCAGCTGCTGGAGGCTGCCTGCAGCTCCTGCACCCCGCCATGAGCTGCTGGAGGCTGGCTGCAGCTCCTCCACCCCGCCATCAGCTGCTGGAGGCTGGCTTCTGCTCCTCCACCCCGCCATCAGCAGCTGGAGGCTGGCTAATGGAGGCTGGCTGCTGCTCCTCCACCCCGCCATCACCATCTGGAGGCTGGCTGCAGCTCCTGCACCCCGCCATCAGCTGCTGGAGGCTGCCTGGAGCTCCTGCACCCCGCCATCAGCTGCTGGAGGCTTCTGTTCCTCCACCCCGCCATCAGCAGCTGCAGGCTGGCTGCTGGAGGCTGGCTGCTGCTCCTCCACCCCGCCATCACCAGCTGGAGGCTGGCTGCAGCTCCTGCACCCCGCCATCAGCTGCTGGAGGCTGCCTGCAGCTCCTGCACCCCGCCATCAGCTGCTGGAGGCTTCTGTTCCTCCACCCCGCCATCAGCAGCTGGAGGCTGGCTGCTGGAGGCTGGCTGCTGCTCCTCCACCCCGCCATCACCAGCTGGAGGCTGGCTGCCACTCCTGCACCCCGCCATCAGCTGCTGGAGGCTGCCTGCAGCTCCTGCACCCCGCCATCAGCTGCTGGAGGCTGCCTGCAGCTCCTGCACCCCGCCATCAGCTGCTGGAGGCTGGCTGCAGCTCCTCCACCCCGCCATCAGCTGCTGGAGGCTGGCTTCTGCTCCTCCACCCCGCCACCAGCTGCTGGAGGCTGGCTGCTGCTCCTCCACCCCGCCTTCACCAGCTGGAGGCTGGCTGCAGCTCCTGCACCCCGCCATCAGCTGCTGGAGGCTGCCTGGAGCTCCTGCAGCCCGCCATCAGCTGCTGGAGGCTTCTGTTCCTCCACCCCGCCATCAGCAGCTGGAGGCTGGCTGCTGGAGGCTGGCTGCTGCTCCTCCACCCCGCCATCACCAGCTGGAGGCTGGCTGCAGCTCCTGCACCCCGCCATCAGCTGCTGGAGGCTGCCTGCAGCTCCTGCACCCCGCCATCAGCTGCTGGAGGCTGGCTGCTGCTCCTGCACCCCGCCATCAGCTGCTGGAGGCTAGCTGCTGCTCCTCCACCCCACCATGACCTGCTGGAGGCTGGCTGCAGCTCCTCCACCCCGCCATCAGCTGCTGGAGGCTGCCTGCAGCTCCTGCACCCCGCCATCAGCTGCTGGAGGCTGGCTGCAGCTCCTGCACCCCGCCATCAGCTAGTGGAGGCTGGCTGCAGCTCCTCCACCCCGCCATCAGCTGCTGGAGGCTGGCTGCTGCTCCGGCACCCCGCCATCAGCTGCTGGAGGCTTCTGTTCCTCCACCCCGCCATCAGCAGCTGGAGGCTGGCTTCTGCTCCTCCACCCCGCCACCAGCTGCTGGAGGCTGGCTGCTGCTCCTGCACCCCGCCATCAGATGCTGGAGGCTTCTGTTCCTCCACCCCGCCATCAGCAGCTGGAGGCTGGCTGCTGGAGGCTGGCTGCTGCTCCTCCACCCCGCCATCACCAGCTGGAGGCTGGCTGCAGCTCCTGAACCCCGCAATCAGCTGCTGGAGGCTGCCTGGAGCTCCTGCACCCCGCCATCAGCTGCTGGAGGCTTCTGTTCCTCCACCCCACCATCAGCAGCTGGAGGCTGGCTGCTGGAGGCTGGCTGCTGCTCCTCCACCCCGCCATCACCAGCTGGAGGCTGGCTGCAGCTCCTGCACCCCGCCATCAGCTGCTGGAGGCTGCCTGCAGCTCCTGCACCCCGCCATCAGCTGCTGGAGGCTGGCTGCTGCTCCTCCACCCCGCCATCAGCTGCTGGAGGCTGCCTGGAGCTCCTGCACCCCGCCATCAGCTGCTGGAGGCTTCTGTTCCTCCACCCCGCCATCAGCATCTGGAGGCTGGCTGCTGGAGGCTGGCTGCTGCTCCTCCACCCCGCCATCACCAGCTGGAGGCTGGCTGCAGCTCCTGCACCCCGCCATCAGCTGCTGGAGGCTGCCTGCAGCTCCTGCACCCCGCCATCAGCTGCTGGAGGCTGGCTGCTGCTCCTCCACCCCGCCATCACCAGCTGGAGGCTGGCTGCAGCTCCTGCACCCCGCCATCAGCTGCTGGAGGCTGCCTGGAGCTCCTGCACCCCGCCATCAGCTGCTGGAGGCTTCTGTTCCTCCACCCCGCCATCAGCAGCTGGAGGCTGGCTGCTGGAGGCTGGCTGCTGCTCCTCCACCCCGCCATCACCAGCTGGAGGATGGCTGCAGCTCCTGCACCCCGCCATCAGCTGCTGGAGGCTGCCTGCAGCTCCTGCACCCCGCCATCAGCTGCTGGAGGCTTCTGTTCCTCCACCCCGCCATCAGCAGCTGGAGGCTGGCTGCTGGAGGCTGGCTGCTGCTCCTCCACCCCGCCATCACCAGCTGGAGGCTGGCTGCAGCTCCTGCACCCCGCCATCAGCTGCTGGAGGCTGCCTGGAGCTCCTGCACCCCGCCATCAGCTGCTGGAGGCTTCTGTTCCTCCACCCCGCCATCAGCAGCTGGAGGCTGGCTGCTGGAGGCTGGCTGCTGCTCCTCCACCCCGCCATCACCAGCTGGAGGCTGCCTGCAGCTCCTGCACCCCGCCATCAGCTGCTGGAGGCTGGCTGCTGCTCCTCCACCCCACCATGACCTGCTGGAGGCTGGCTGCAGCTCCTCCACCCCGCCATCAGGTGCTGGAGGCTGCCTGCAGCTCCTGCACCCCGCCATCAGCTGCTGGAGGCTGCCTGCAGCTCCTGCACCCCGCCATCAGCTGCTGGAGGCTGGCTGCAGCTCCTCCACCCCGCCATCAGCTGCTGGAGGCTGGCTTCTGCTCCTCCACCCCGCCACCAGCTGCTGGAGGCTGGCTGCTGCTCCTGCACCCCGCTATCAGCTGCTGGAGGCTTCTGTTCCTCCACCCCGCCATCAGCAGCTGGAGGCTGGCTGCTGGAGGCTGGCTGCTGCTCCTCCACCCCGCCATCACCAGCTGGAGGCTGGCTGCAGCTCCTGCACCCCGCCATCAGCTGCTGGAGGCTGCCTGGAGCTCCTGCACCCCGCCATCAGCTGCTGGAGGCTTCTGTTCCTCCACCCCGCCATCAGCAGCTGGAGGCTGGCTGCTGGAGGCTGGCTGCTGCTCCTCCACCCCGCCATCACCAGCTGGAGGCTGGCTGCAGCTCCTGCACCCCGCCATCAGCTGCTGGAGGATGCCTGCAGCTCCTTCTCCCCGCCATCAGCTGCTGGAGGCTGGCTGCTGCTCCTGCACCCCGCCATCAGCTGCTGGAGACTGGCTGCTGCTCCTCCACCCCACCATGACATGCTGGAGGCTGGCTGCAGCTCCTCCACCCCGCCATCAGCTGCTGGAGGCTGCCTGCAGCTCCTGCACCCCGCCATCAGCTGCTGGAGGCTGCCTGCAGCTCCTGCACCCCGCCATCAGCTGCTGGAGGCTGGCTGCAGCTCCTCCACCCCGCAATCAGCTGCTGGAGGCTGGCTTCTGCTCCTCCACCCCGCCACCAGCTGCTGGAGGCTGGCTGCTGCTCCTGCACCCCGCCATCAGCTGCTGGAGGCTTCGGTTCCTCCACCCCGCCATCAACAGCTGGAGAATGGCTGCTGGAGGCTCGCTGCTGCTCCTCCACCCCGCCATCACCAGCTGTAGGCTGGCTGCAGCTCCTGCCCCCCGCCATCAGCTGCTGGAGGCTGCCTGGAGCTCCTGCACCCCGCCATCAGCTGCTGGAGGCTTCATTTCCTCCACCCCGCCATCAGCAGCTGGAGGCTGGCTGCTGGAGGCTGGCTGCTGCTCCTCCACCCCGCAATCACCAGCTGGAGGCTGGCTGCAGCTCCTGCACCCCGCCACCAGCTGCTGGAGGCTGCCTGCAGCTCCTGCACCCCGCCATCAGCTGCTGGAGGCTGGCTGCTGCTCCTGCACCCCGCCATCAGCCGCTGGAGGCTGGCTGCTGCTCCTCCACCCCACCATGACCTGCTGGAGGCTGGCTGCAGCTCCTCCACCCCGCCATCAGCTGCTGGAGGCTGCCTGCAGCTCCTGCACCCCGCCATCAGCTGCTGGAGGCTGCCTGCAGCTCCTGCACCCCGCCATCAGCTGCTGGAGGCTGGCTGCTGCTCCTCCACCCCGCCATCACCAGCTGGAGGCTGGCTGCAGCTCCTGCACCCCGCCATCAGCTGCTGGAGGCTGCCTGCTGCTCCTGCACCCCGCCATCAGCTGCTGGAGGCTTCTGTTCCTCCACCCCGCCATCAGCAGCTGGAGGCTGGCTGCTGGAGGCTGGATGCTGCTCCTCCACCCCGCCATCACCAGCTGGAGGCTGGCTGCAGCTCCTGCACCCCGCCATCAGCTGCTGGAGGCTGCCTGCAGCTCCTGCACCCCGCCATCAGCTGCTGGAGGCTGGCTGCTGCTCCTGCACCCCACCATCAGCTGCTGGAGGCTGGCTGCTGCTCCTCCACCCCACCATGACCTGCTGGAGGCTGGCTACAGCTCCTCCACCCCGCCATCAGCTGCTGGAGGCTGCCTGCAGCTCCTGCACCCCGCCATCAGCTGCTGGAGGCTGGCTGCAGCTCCTGCACCCCGCCATCAGCTAGTGGAGGCTGGCTGCAGCTCCTCCACCCCGCCATCAGCTGCTGGAGGCTGGCTGCTGCTCCGGCACCCCGCCATCAGCTGCTGGAGGCTTCTGTTCCTCCACCCCGCCATCAGCAGCTGGAGGCTGGCTGCTGGAGGCTGGCTGCTGCTCCTCCACCCCGCCATCACCAGCTGGAGGCTGGCTGCAGCTCCTGCACCCCGCCATCAGCTGCTGGAGGCTGCCTGGAGCTCCTGCACCCCGCCATCAGCTGCTGGAGGCTTCTGTTCCTCCACCCCAACATCAGCAGCTGGAGGCTGGCTGCTGGAGGCTGGCTGCTGCTCCTCCACCCCGCCATCACCAGCTGGAGGCTGGCTGCAGCTCCTGCACCCCGCCATCAGCTGCTGGAGGCTGCCTGCAGCTCCTGCACCCCGCCATCAGCTGCTGGAGGCTGGCTGCTGCTCCTCCACCCCGCCATCAGCTGCTGGAGGCTGCCTGGAGCTCATGCACCCCGCCATCAGCTGCTGGAGGCTTCTGTTCCTCCACCCCGCCATCAGCATCTGGAGGCTGGCTGCTGGAGGCTGGCTGCTGCTCCTCCACCCCGCCATCACCAGCTGGAGGCTGGCTGCAGCTCCTGCACCCCGCCATCAGCTGCTGGAGGCTGCCTGCAGCTCCTGTACCCCGCCATCAGCTGCTGGAGGCTGGCTGCTGCTCCTCCACCCCGCCATCACCAGCTGGAGGCTGGCTGCAGCTCCTGCACCCCGCCATCAGCTGCTGGAGGCTGCCTGGAGCTCCTGCACCCCGCCATCAGCTGCTGGAGGCTTCTGTTCCTCCACCCCGCCATCAGCAGCTGGAGGCTGGCTGCTGGAGGCTGGCTGCTGCTCCTCCACCCCGCCATCACCAGCTGGAGGATGGCTGCAGCTCCTGCACCCCGCCATCAGCTGCTGGAGGCTGCCTGCAGCTCCTACACCCCGCCATCAGCTGCTGGAGGCTTCTGTTCCTCCACTCCGCCATCAGCAGCTGGAGGCTGGCTGCTGGAGGCTGGCTGCTGCTCCCCCACCCCGCCATCACCAGCTGGAGGCTGGCTGCAGCTCCTGCACCCCGCCATCAGCTGCTGGAGGCTGCCTGGAGCTCCTGCACCCCGCCATCAGCTGCTGGAGGCTTCTGTTCCTCCACCCCGCCATCAGCAGCTGGAGGCTGGCTGCTGGAGGCTGGCTGCTGCTCCTCCACCCCGCCATCACCAGCTGGAGGCTGCCTGCAGCTCCTGCACCCCGCCATCAGCTGCTGGAGGCTGGCTGCTGCTCCTCCACCCCACCATGACCTGCTGGAGGCTGGCTGCAGCTCCTCCACCCCGCCATCAGGTGCTGGAGGCTGCCTGCAGCTCCTGCACCCCGCCATCAGCTGCTGGAGGCTGCCTGGAGCTCCTGCACCCCGCCATCAGCTGCTGGAGGCTTCTGTTCCTCCACCCCGCCATCAGCAGCTGGAGGCTGGCTGCTGGAGGCTGGCTGCTGCTCCTCCACCCCGCCATCAGCAGCTGGAGGCTGGCTGCTGGAGGCTGGCTGCTGCTCCTCCACCCCGCCATCACCAGCTGGAGGCTGGCTGCAGCTCCTGCACCCCACCATCAGCTGCTGCAGGCTGCCTGCAGCTCCTGCACCCCGCCATCAGCTGCTGGAGGCTGGCTGCTGCTCCTGCACCCCACCATGACCTGCTGGAGGCTGGCTGCTGCTCCTCCACCCCACCATGACCTGCTGGAGGCTGGCTGCAGCTCCTCCACCCCGCCATCAGCTGCTGGAGGCTGGCTGCTGGAGGCTGGCTGCTGCTCCTCCACCCCGCCATCACCAGCTGGAGGCTGGCTGCAGCTCCTGCACCCCGCCATCAGCTGCTGGAGGCTGCCTGGAGCTCCTGCACCCCGCCATCAGCTGCTGGAGGCTTCTGTTCCTCCACCCCGCCATCAGCAGCTGGAGGCTGGCTGCTGCTCCTCCACCCCGCCATCACCAGCTGGAGGCTGGCTGCAGCTCCTGCACCCCGCCATCAGCTGCTGCAGGCTGCCTGCAGCTCCTGCACCCCACCATCAGCTGCTGGAGGCTGGCTGCTGCTCCTGCACCCCACCATGACCTGCTGGAGGCTGGCTGCTGCTCCTCCACCCCACCATGACCTGCTGGAGGCTGGCTGCAGCTCCTCCACCCCGCCATCAGCTGCTGGAGGCTGCCTGCAGCTCCTGCACCCCGCCATCAGCTGCTGGAGGCTGCCTGCAGCTCCTGCACCCCGCCATCAGCTGCTGGAGGCTGGCTGCAGCTCCTCCACCCCGCCATCAGCTGCTGGAGGCTGGCTTCTGCTCCTCCACCCCGCCACCAGCTGCTGGAGGCTGGCTGCTGCTCCGGCACCCCGCCATCAGCTGCTGGAGGCTTCTGTTCCTCCACCCCGCCATCAGCAGCTGGAGGCTGGCTGCTGGACGCTGGCTGCTGCTCCTCCACCCCGCCATCACCAGCTGGAGGCTGGCTGCAGCTCCTGCACCCCGCCATCAGCTGCTGGAGGCTGCCTGGAGCTCCTGCATCCCGCCATCAGCTGCTGGAGGCTTCTGTTCCTCCTACCCGCCATCAGCAGCTGGAGGCTGGCTGCTGGAGGCTGGCTGCTGCTCCTCCACCCCGCCATCACCAGCTGGAGGCTGGCTGCAGCTCCTGCACCCCGCCATCAGCTGCTGGAGGCTGCCTGCAGCTCCTGCACCCCGCCATCAGCTGCTGGAGGCTGGATGCTGCTCCTGCACCCCGCCATCAGCTGCTGGAGGCTGGCTGCTGCTCCTCCACCCCACCATGACCTGCTGGAGGCTGGCTGCAGCTCCTTCAGCTCGCCATCAGCTGCTGGAGGCTGCCTGCAGCTCCTGCACCCCGCCATCAGCTGCTGGAGGCTGCCTGCAGCTCCTGCACCCCGCCATCAACTGCTGGAGGCTGGCTGCAGCTCCTCCACCCCGCCATCAGCTGCTGGAGGCTGGCTTCTGCTCCTCCACCCCGCAACCAGCTGCTGGAGGCTGCCTGCAGCTCCTGCACCCCGCCATCAGCTGCTGGAGGCTGCCTGCAGCTCCTGGCCCGCCATCAGCTGCTGGAGGCTGGCTGCAGCTCCTCCACCCCGCCATCTGCTGCTGGAGGCTGGCTTCTGCTCCTCCACCCCGCCATCAGCTGCTGGAGGCTGGCTGCTGCTCCTGCACCCCGCCATGAGCTGCTGGAGGCTTCTGTTCTTCCACCCCGCCATCAGCAGCTGGAGGCTGGCTGCTGGAGGCTGGCTGCAGCTCCTGCACCCCGCCATCAGCTGCTGGAGGCTGCCTGGAGCTCCTGCACCCCGCCATCAGCTGCTGGAGGCTTCTGTTCCTCCACCCCGCCATCAGCAGCTGGAGGCTGGCTGCTGGAGGCTGGCTGCTGCTCCTCCACCCTGCCATCCCCAGCTGGAGGCTGGCTGCTGCTCCTCCACCCCGCCATCAGCTGCTGGAGGCTGGCTGCTGCTCCTGCACCCCGCCATCAGCTGCTGGAGGCTGGCTGCTGCTCCTCCACCCCACCATGACCTGCTGGAGGCTGGCTGCAGCTCCTGCACCCCGCCATCAGCTGCTGGAGGCTTCTGTTCCTCCACCCCGCCATCAGCAGATGGAGGCTGGCTGCTGGAGGCTGGCTGCTGCTCCTCCACCCCGCCATCACCAGCTGGAGGCTGGCTGCAGCTCCTGCACCCCGCCATCAGCTGCTGGAGGCTGCCTGGAGCTCCTGCACCCCGCCATCAGCTGCTGGAGGCTTCTGTTCCTCCACCCCGCCATCAGCAGCTGGAGGCTGGCTGCTGGAGGCTGGCTGCTGCTCCTCCACCCCGCCACCACCAGCTGGAGGCTGGCTGCAGCTCCTGCACCCCGCCATCAGCTGCTGGAGGCTGCCTGCAGCTCCTGCACCCCGCCATCAGCTGCTGGAGGCTGGCTGCTGCTCCCGCACCCCGCCATCATCTGCTGGAGGCTGGCTGCTGCTCCTCCACGCCACCATGACCTGCTGGAGGCTGGCTGCAGCTCCTCCACCCCGCCATCAGCTGCTGGAGGCTGCCTGCAGCTCCTGCACCCCGCCATCAGCTGCTGGAGGCTGCCTGCAGCTCCTGCACCCCGCCATCAGCTGCTGGAGGCTGGCTGCAGCTCCTCCACCCCGCCATCAGCTGCTGGAGGCTGGCTTCTGCTCCTCCACCCCGCCACCAGCTGCTGGAGGCTGGCTGCTGCTCCTGCACCCCGCCATCAGCTGCTGGAGGCTTCTGTTCCTCCACCCCGCCATCAGCTGCTGGAGGCTGCCTGGAGCTCCTGCACCCCGCCATCAGCTGCTGGATGCTTCTGTTCCTCCACCCCGCCATCAGCAGCTGGAGGCTGGCTGCTGGAGGCTGGCTGCTGCTCCTCCACCCTGCCATCACCAGCTGGAGGCTGGCTGCAGCTCCTGCACCCCGCCATCAGCTGCTGGAGGCTGCCTGCAGCTCCTGCACCCCGCCATCAGCTGCTGGAGGCTGGCTGCTGCTCCTGCACCCCGCCATCAGCTGCTGGAGGCTGGCTGCTGCTCCTCCACCCCACCATGACCTGCTGGAGGCTGGCTGCAGCTCCTCCACCCCGCCATCAGCTGCTGGAGGCTGCCTGCAGCTCCTGCACCCCGCCATCAGCTGCTGGAGGCTGCCTGCAGCTCCTGCACCCCGCCATCAGCTGCTGGAGGCTGGCTGCTGCTCCTGCACCCCGCCATCAGCTGCTGGAGTCTGCCTGCAGCTCCTGCACCCCGCCATCAGCTGCTGGAGGCTGGCTGCAGCTCCTCCACCCCGCCATCAGCTGCTGGAGGCTGGCTGCTGCTCCTGCACCCCGCCATCAGCTGCTGGAGGCTTCTGTTCCTCCACCCCGCCATCAGCAGCTGGAGTCTGGCTGCTGGAGGCTGGCTGCTGCTCCTCCAACCCGCCATCACCAGCTGGAGGCTGGCTGCAGCTCCTGCACCCCGCCATCAGCTGCTGGAGGCTGCCTGCAGCTCCTGCACCCCGCCATCAGCTGCTGGAGGCATGCTGCTGCTCCTGCACCCCGCCATCAGCTGCTGGAGGCTGGCTGCTGCTCCTCCACCCCACCATGACCTGCTGGAGGCTGCCTGCAGCTCCTCCACCCCGCCATCAGCTGCTGGAGGCTGCCTGCAGCTCCTGCACCCCGCCATCAGCTGCTGGAGGCTGCCTGCAGCTCCTGCACACCGCCATCAGCTGCTGGAGGCTGGCTTCTGCTCCTCCACCCCACCACCAGCTGCTGGAGGCTGGCTGCTGCTCCTGCACCCCGCCATCAGCTGCTGGAGGCTTCTGTTTTTCCACCCCGCCATCAGCAGCTGGAGGCTGGCTGCTGGAGGCTGGCTGCTGCTCCTCCACCCCGCCATCACCAGCTGGAGGCTGGCTGCAGCTCCTGCACCCCGCCATCAGCTGCTGGAGGCTGCCTGCAGCTCCTGCACCCCGCCACCAGCTGCTGGAGGCTGGCTGCTGCTCCTGCACCCCGCCATCAGCTGCTGGAGGCTGGCTGCTGCTCCTCCACCCCACCATGACCTGCTGGAGGCTGGCTGCAGCTCCTCCATCCCGCCATCAGCTGCTGGAGGCTGCCTGCAGCTCCTGCACCCCGCCATCAGCTGCTGGAGGCCGCCTGAAGCTCCTGCACCCCGCCATCAGCTGCTGGAGGCTGGCTGCAGCTCCTCCACCCCGCCATCAGCTGCTGGAGGCTGGCTGCTGCTCCTCCACCCCGCCATCAGCTGCTGGAGGCTTCTGTTCCTCCACCCCGCCATCAGCAGCTGGAGGCTGGCTGCTGGAGGCTGGCTGCTGCTCCTCCACCCCGCCATCACCAGCTGGAGGCTGCCTGCAGCTCCTGCACCCCACCATCAGCTGCTGGAGGCTGCCTGCAGCTCCTGCACCCCGCCATCAGCTGCTGGAGGCTGGCTGCAGCTCCTCCACCCCGCCATCAGCTGCTGGAGGCTGGCTTCTGCTCCTCCACCCCGCCATCAGCAGCTGGAGGCTGGCTAATGGAGGCTGGCTGCTGCTCCTCCACCCCGCCATCACCATCTGGAGGCTGGCTGCAGCTCCTGCACCCCGCCATCAGCTGCTGGAGGCTGCCTGGAGCTCCTGCACCCCGCCATCAGCTGCTGGAGGCTTCTGTTCCTCCACCCCGCCATCAGCAGCTGCAGGCTGGCTGCTGGAGGCTGGCTGCTGCTCCTCCACCCCGCCATCACCAGCTGGAGGCTGGCTGCAGCTCCTGCACCCCGCCATCAGCTGCTGGAGGCTGCCTGCAGCTCCTGCACCCCGCCATCAGCTGCTGGAGGCTTCTGTTCCTCCACCCCGCCATCAGCAGCTGGAGGCTGGCTGCTGGAGGCTGGCTGCTGCTCCTCCACCCCGCCATCACCAGCTGGAGGCTGGCTGCAGCTCCTGCACCCCGCCATCAGCTGCTGGAGGCTGCCTGCAGCTCCTGCACCCCGCCATCAGCTGCTGGAGGCTGCCTGCAGCTCCTGCACCCCGCCATCAGCTGCTGGAGGCTGGCTGCAGCTCCTCCACCCCGCCATCAGCTGCTGGAGGCTGGCTTCTGCTCCTCCACCCCGCCACCAGCTGCTGGAGGCTGGCTGCTGCTCCTCCACCCCGCCTTCACCAGCTGGAGGCTGGCTGCAGCTCCTGCACCCCGCCATCAGCTGCTGGAGGCTGCCTGGAGCTCCTGCAGCCCGCCATCAGCTGCTGGAGGCTTCTGTTCCTCCACCCCGCCATCAGCAGCTGGAGGCTGGCTGCTGGAGGCTGGCTGCTGCTCCTCCACCCCGCCATCACCAGCTGGAGGCTGGCTGCAGCTCCTGCACCCCGCCATCAGCTGCTGGAGGCTGCCTGCAGCTCCTGCACCCCGCCATCAGCTGCTGGAGGCTGGCTGCTGCTCCTGCACCCCGCCATCAGCTGCTGGAGGCTAGCTGCTGCTCCTCCACCCCACCATGACCTGCTGGAGGCTGGCTGCAGCTCCTCCACCCCGCCATCAGCTGCTGGAGGCTGCCTGCAGCTCCTGCACCCCGCCATCAGCTGCTGGAGGCTGGCTGCAGCTCCTGCACCCCGCCATCAGCTAGTGGAGGCTGGCTGCAGCTCCTCCACCCCGCCATCAGCTGCTGGAGGCTGGCTGCTGCTCCGGCACCCCGCCATCAGCTGCTGGAGGCTTCTGTTCCTCCACCCCGCCATCAGCAGCTGGAGGCTGGCTTCTGCTCCTCCACCCCGCCACCAGCTGCTGGAGGCTGGCTGCTGCTCCTGCACCCCGCCATCAGCTGCTGGAGGCTGCCTGGAGCTCCTGCATCCCGCCATCAGCTGCTGGAGGCTTCTGTTCCTCCTACCCGCCATCAGCAGCTGGAGGCTGGCTGCTGGAGGCTGGCTGCTGCTCCTCCACCCCGCCATCACCAGCTGGAGGCTGGCTGCAGCTCCTGCACCCCGCCATCAGCTGCTGGAGGCTGCCTGCAGCTCCTGCACCCCGCCATCAGCTGCTGGAGGCTGGATGCTGCTCCTGCACCCCGCCATCAGCTGCTGGAGGCTGGCTGCTGCTCCTCCACCCCACCATGACCTGCTGGAGGCTGGCTGCAGCTCCTTCAGCTCGCCATCAGCTGCTGGAGGCTGCCTGCAGCTCCTGCACCCCGCCATCAGCTGCTGGAGGCTGCCTGCAGCTCCTGCACCCCGCCATCAACTGCTGGAGGCTGGCTGCAGCTCCTCCACCCCGCCATCAGCTGCTGGAGGCTGGCTTCTGCTCCTCCACCCCGCAACCAGCTGCTGGAGGCTGCCTGCAGCTCCTGCACCCCGCCATCAGCTGCTGGAGGCTGCCTGCAGCTCCTGGCCCGCCATCAGCTGCTGGAGGCTGGCTGCAGCTCCTCCACCCCGCCATCTGCTGCTGGAGGCTGGCTTCTGCTCCTCCACCCCGCCATCAGCTGCTGGAGGCTGGCTGCTGCTCCTGCACCCCGCCATGAGCTGCTGGAGGCTTCTGTTCTTCCACCCCGCCATCAGCAGCTGGAGGCTGGCTGCTGGAGGCTGGCTGCAGCTCCTGCACCCCGCCATCAGCTGCTGGAGGCTGCCTGGAGCTCCTGCACCCCGCCATCAGCTGCTGGAGGCTTCTGTTCCTCCACCCCGCCATCAGCAGCTGGAGGCTGGCTGCTGGAGGCTGGCTGCTGCTCCTCCACCCTGCCATCCCCAGCTGGAGGCTGGCTGCTGCTCCTCCACCCCGCCATCAGCTGCTGGAGGCTGGCTGCTGCTCCTGCACCCCGCCATCAGCTGCTGGAGGCTGGCTGCTGCTCCTCCACCCCACCATGACCTGCTGGAGGCTGGCTGCAGCTCCTGCACCCCGCCATCAGCTGCTGGAGGCTTCTGTTCCTCCACCCCGCCATCAGCAGATGGAGGCTGGCTGCTGGAGGCTGGCTGCTGCTCCTCCACCCCGCCATCACCAGCTGGAGGCTGGCTGCAGCTCCTGCACCCCGCCATCAGCTGCTGGAGGCTGCCTGGAGCTCCTGCACCCCGCCATCAGCTGCTGGAGGCTTCTGTTCCTCCACCCCGCCATCAGCAGCTGGAGGCTGGCTGCTGGAGGCTGGCTGCTGCTCCTCCACCCCGCCACCACCAGCTGGAGGCTGGCTGCAGCTCCTGCACCCCGCCATCAGCTGCTGGAGGCTGCCTGCAGCTCCTGCACCCCGCCATCAGCTGCTGGAGGCTGGCTGCTGCTCCCGCACCCCGCCATCATCTGCTGGAGGCTGGCTGCTGCTCCTCCACGCCACCATGACCTGCTGGAGGCTGGCTGCAGCTCCTCCACCCCGCCATCAGCTGCTGGAGGCTGCCTGCAGCTCCTGCACCCCGCCATCAGCTGCTGGAGGCTGCCTGCAGCTCCTGCACCCCGCCATCAGCTGCTGGAGGCTGGCTGCAGCTCCTCCACCCCGCCATCAGCTGCTGGAGGCTGGCTTCTGCTCCTCCACCCCGCCACCAGCTGCTGGAGGCTGGCTGCTGCTCCTGCACCCCGCCATCAGCTGCTGGAGGCTTCTGTTCCTCCACCCCGCCATCAGCTGCTGGAGGCTGCCTGGAGCTCCTGCACCCCGCCATCAGCTGCTGGATGCTTCTGTTCCTCCACCCCGCCATCAGCAGCTGGAGGCTGGCTGCTGGAGGCTGGCTGCTGCTCCTCCACCCTGCCATCACCAGCTGGAGGCTGGCTGCAGCTCCTGCACCCCGCCATCAGCTGCTGGAGGCTGCCTGCAGCTCCTGCACCCCGCCATCAGCTGCTGGAGGCTGGCTGCTGCTCCTGCACCCCGCCATCAGCTGCTGGAGGCTGGCTGCTGCTCCTCCACCCCACCATGACCTGCTGGAGGCTGGCTGCAGCTCCTCCACCCCGCCATCAGCTGCTGGAGGCTGCCTGCAGCTCCTGCACCCCGCCATCAGCTGCTGGAGGCTGCCTGCAGCTCCTGCACCCCGCCATCAGCTGCTGGAGGCTGGCTGCTGCTCCTGCACCCCGCCATCAGCTGCTGGAGTCTGCCTGCAGCTCCTGCACCCCGCCATCAGCTGCTGGAGGCTGGCTGCAGCTCCTCCACCCCGCCATCAGCTGCTGGAGGCTGGCTGCTGCTCCTGCACCCCGCCATCAGCTGCTGGAGGCTTCTGTTCCTCCACCCCGCCATCAGCAGCTGGAGTCTGGCTGCTGGAGGCTGGCTGCTGCTCCTCCAACCCGCCATCACCAGCTGGAGGCTGGCTGCAGCTCCTGCACCCCGCCATCAGCTGCTGGAGGCTGCCTGCAGCTCCTGCACCCCGCCATCAGCTGCTGGAGGCTGGCTGCTGCTCCTGCACCCCGCCATCAGCTGCTGGAGGCTGGCTGCTGCTCCTCCACCCCACCATGACCTGCTGGAGGCTGCCTGCAGCTCCTCCACCCCGCCATCAGCTGCTGGAGGCTGCCTGCAGCTCCTGCACCCCGCCATCAGCTGCTGGAGGCTGGCTTCTGCTCCTCCACCCCACCACCAGCTGCTGGAGGCTGGCTGCTGCTCCTGCACCCCGCCATCAGCTGCTGGAGGCTTCTGTTTTTCCACCCCGCCATCAGCAGCTGGAGGCTGGCTGCTGGAGGCTGGCTGCTGCTCCTCCACCCCGCCATCACCAGCTGGAGGCTGGCTGCAGCTCCTGCACCCCGCCACCAGCTGCTGGAGGCTGGCTGCTGCTCCTGCACCCCGCCATCAGCTGCTGGAGGCTGGCTGCTGCTCCTCCACCCCACCATGACCTGCTGGAGGCTGGCTGCAGCTCCTCCATCCCGCCATCAGCTGCTGGAGGCTGCCTGCAGCTCCTGCACCCCGCCATCAGCTGCTGGAGGCCGCCTGAAGCTCCTGCACCCCGCCATCAGCTGCTGGAGGCTGGCTGCAGCTCCTCCACCCCGCCATCAGCTGCTGGAGGCTGGCTGCTGCTCCTCCACCCCGCCATCAGCTGCTGGAGGCTTCTGTTCCTCCACCCCGCCATCAGCAGCTGGAGGCTGGCTGCTGGAGGCTGGCTGCTGCTCCTCCACCCCGCCATCACCAGCTGGAGGCTGCCTGCAGCTCCTGCACCCCACCATCAGCTGCTGGAGGCTGCCTGCAGCTCCTGCACCCCGCCATGAGCTGCTGGAGGCTGGCTGCAGCTCCTCCACCCCGCCATCAGCTGCTGGAGGCTGGCTTCTGCTCCTCCACCCCGCCATCAGCAGCTGGAGGCTGGCTAATGGAGGCTGGCTGCTGCTCCTCCACCCCGCCATCACCATCTGGAGGCTGGCTGCAGCTCCTGCACCCCGCCATCAGCTGCTGGAGGCTGCCTGGAGCTCCTGCACCCCGCCATCAGCTGCTGGAGGCTTCTGTTCCTCCACCCCGCCATCAGCAGCTGCAGGCTGGCTGCTGGAGGCTGGCTGCTGCTCCTCCACCCCGCCATCACCAGCTGGAGGCTGGCTGCAGCTCCTGCACCCCGCCATCAGCTGCTGGAGGCTGCCTGCAGCTCCTGCACCCCGCCATCAGCTGCTGGAGGCTTCTGTTCCTCCACCCCGCCATCAGCAGCTGGAGGCTGGCTGCTGGAGGCTGGCTGCTGCTCCTCCACCCCGCCATCACCAGCTGGAGGCTGGCTGCCACTCCTGCACCCCGCCATCAGCTGCTGGAGGCTGCCTGCAGCTCCTGCACCCCGCCATCAGCTGCTGGAGGCTGCCTGCAGCTCCTGCACCCCGCCATCAGCTGCTGGAGGCTGGCTGCAGCTCCTCCACCCCGCCATCAGCTGCTGGAGGCTGGCTTCTGCTCCTCCACCCCGCCACCAGCTGCTGGAGGCTGGCTGCTGCTCCTCCACCCCGCCTTCACCAGCTGGAGGCTGGCTGCAGCTCCTGCACCCCGCCATCAGCTGCTGGAGGCTGCCTGGAGCTCCTGCAGCCCGCCATCAGCTGCTGGAGGCTTCTGTTCCTCCACCCCGCCATCAGCAGCTGGAGGCTGGCTGCTGGAGGCTGGCTGCTGCTCCTCCACCCCGCCATCACCAGCTGGAGGCTGGCTGCAGCTCCTGCACCCCGCCATCAGCTGCTGGAGGCTGCCTGCAGCTCCTGCACCCCGCCATCAGCTGCTGGAGGCTGGCTGCTGCTCCTGCACCCCGCCATCAGCTGCTGGAGGCTAGCTGCTGCTCCTCCACCCCACCATGACCTGCTGGAGGCTGGCTGCAGCTCCTCCACCCCGCCATCAGCTGCTGGAGGCTGCCTGCAGCTCCTGCACCCCGCCATCAGCTGCTGGAGGCTGGCTGCAGCTCCTGCACCCCGCCATCAGCTAGTGGAGGCTGGCTGCAGCTCCTCCACCCCGCCATCAGCTGCTGGAGGCTGGCTGCTGCTCCGGCACCCCGCCATCAGCTGCTGGAGGCTTCTGTTCCTCCACCCCGCCATCAGCAGCTGGAGGCTGGCTTCTGCTCCTCCACCCCGCCACCAGCTGCTGGAGGCTGGCTGCTGCTCCTGCACCCCGCCATCAGATGCTGGAGGCTTCTGTTCCTCCACCCCGCCATCAGCAGCTGGAGGCTGGCTGCTGGAGGCTGGCTGCTGCTCCTCCACCCCGCCATCACCAGCTGGAGGCTGGCTGCAGCTCCTGAACCCCGCAATCAGCTGCTGGAGGCTGCCTGGAGCTCCTGCACCCCGCCATCAGCTGCTGGAGGCTTCTGTTCCTCCACCCCACCATCAGCAGCTGGAGGCTGGCTGCTGGAGGCTGGCTGCTGCTCCTCCACCCCGCCATCACCAGCTGGAGGCTGGCTGCAGCTCCTGCACCCCGCCATCAGCTGCTGGAGGCTGCCTGCAGCTCCTGCACCCCGCCATCAGCTGCTGGAGGCTGGCTGCTGCTCCTCCACCCCGCCATCAGCTGCTGGAGGCTGCCTGGAGCTCCTGCACCCCGCCATCAGCTGCTGGAGGCTTCTGTTCCTCCACCCCGCCATCAGCATCTGGAGGCTGGCTGCTGGAGGCTGGCTGCTGCTCCTCCACCCCGCCATCACCAGCTGGAGGCTGGCTGCAGCTCCTGCACCCCGCCATCAGCTGCTGGAGGCTGCCTGCAGCTCCTGCACCCCGCCATCAGCTGCTGGAGGCTGGCTGCTGCTCCTCCACCCCGCCATCACCAGCTGGAGGCTGGCTGCAGCTCCTGCACCCCGCCATCAGCTGCTGGAGGCTGCCTGGAGCTCCTGCACCCCGCCATCAGCTGCTGGAGGCTTCTGTTCCTCCACCCCGCCATCAGCAGCTGGAGGCTGGCTGCTGGAGGCTGGCTGCTGCTCCTCCACCCCGCCATCACCAGCTGGAGGATGGCTGCAGCTCCTGCACCCCGCCATCAGCTGCTGGAGGCTGCCTGCAGCTCCTGCACCCCGCCATCAGCTGCTGGAGGCTTCTGTTCCTCCACCCCGCCATCAGCAGCTGGAGGCTGGCTGCTGGAGGCTGGCTGCTGCTCCTCCACCCCGCCATCACCAGCTGGAGGCTGGCTGCAGCTCCTGCACCCCGCCATCAGCTGCTGGAGGCTGCCTGGAGCTCCTGCACCCCGCCATCAGCTGCTGGAGGCTTCTGTTCCTCCACCCCGCCATCAGCAGCTGGAGGCTGGCTGCTGGAGGCTGGCTGCTGCTCCTCCACCCCGCCATCACCAGCTGGAGGCTGCCTGCAGCTCCTGCACCCCGCCATCAGCTGCTGGAGGCTGGCTGCTGCTCCTCCACCCCACCATGACCTGCTGGAGGCTGGCTGCAGCTCCTCCACCCCGCCATCAGGTGCTGGAGGCTGCCTGCAGCTCCTGCACCCCGCCATCAGCTGCTGGAGGCTGCCTGCAGCTCCTGCACCCCGCCATCAGCTGCTGGAGGCTGGCTGCAGCTCCTCCACCCCGCCATCAGCTGCTGGAGGCTGGCTTCTGCTCCTCCACCCCGCCACCAGCTGCTGGAGGCTGGCTGCTGCTCCTGCACCCCGCTATCAGCTGCTGGAGGCTTCTGTTCCTCCACCCCGCCATCAGCAGCTGGAGGCTGGCTGCTGGAGGCTGGCTGCTGCTCCTCCACCCCGCCATCACCAGCTGGAGGCTGGCTGCAGCTCCTGCACCCCGCCATCAGCTGCTGGAGGCTGCCTGGAGCTCCTGCACCCCGCCATCAGCTGCTGGAGGCTTCTGTTCCTCCACCCCGCCATCAGCAGCTGGAGGCTGGCTGCTGGAGGCTGGCTGCTGCTCCTCCACCCCGCCATCACCAGCTGGAGGCTGGCTGCAGCTCCTGCACCCCGCCATCAGCTGCTGGAGGATGCCTGCAGCTCCTTCTCCCCGCCATCAGCTGCTGGAGGCTGGCTGCTGCTCCTGCACCCCGCCATCAGCTGCTGGAGACTGGCTGCTGCTCCTCCACCCCACCATGACATGCTGGAGGCTGGCTGCAGCTCCTCCACCCCGCCATCAGCTGCTGGAGGCTGCCTGCAGCTCCTGCACCCCGCCATCAGCTGCTGGAGGCTGCCTGCAGCTCCTGCACCCCGCCATCAGCTGCTGGAGGCTGGCTGCAGCTCCTCCACCCCGCAATCAGCTGCTGGAGGCTGGCTTCTGCTCCTCCACCCCGCCACCAGCTGCTGGAGGCTGGCTGCTGCTCCTGCACCCCGCCATCAGCTGCTGGAGGCTTCGGTTCCTCCACCCCGCCATCAACAGCTGGAGAATGGCTGCTGGAGGCTCGCTGCTGCTCCTCCACCCCGCCATCACCAGCTGTAGGCTGGCTGCAGCTCCTGCCCCCCGCCATCAGCTGCTGGAGGCTGCCTGGAGCTCCTGCACCCCGCCATCAGCTGCTGGAGGCTTCATTTCCTCCACCCCGCCATCAGCAGCTGGAGGCTGGCTGCTGGAGGCTGGCTGCTGCTCCTCCACCCCGCAATCACCAGCTGGAGGCTGGCTGCAGCTCCTGCACCCCGCCACCAGCTGCTGGAGGCTGCCTGCAGCTCCTGCACCCCGCCATCAGCTGCTGGAGGCTGGCTGCTGCTCCTGCACCCCGCCATCAGCCGCTGGAGGCTGGCTGCTGCTCCTCCACCCCACCATGACCTGCTGGAGGCTGGCTGCAGCTCCTCCACCCCGCCATCAGCTGCTGGAGGCTGCCTGCAGCTCCTGCACCCCGCCATCAGCTGCTGGAGGCTGCCTGCAGCTCCTGCACCCCGCCATCAGCTGCTGGAGGCTGGCTGCTGCTCCTCCACCCCGCCATCACCAGCTGGAGGCTGGCTGCAGCTCCTGCACCCCGCCATCAGCTGCTGGAGGCTGCCTGCTGCTCCTGCACCCCGCCATCAGCTGCTGGAGGCTTCTGTTCCTCCACCCCGCCATCAGCAGCTGGAGGCTGGCTGCTGGAGGCTGGATGCTGCTCCTCCACCCCGCCATCACCAGCTGGAGGCTGGCTGCAGCTCCTGCACCCCGCCATCAGCTGCTGGAGGCTGCCTGCAGCTCCTGCACCCCGCCATCAGCTGCTGGAGGCTGGCTGCTGCTCCTGCACCCCACCATCAGCTGCTGGAGGCTGGCTGCTGCTCCTCCACCCCACCATGACCTGCTGGAGGCTGGCTACAGCTCCTCCACCCCGCCATCAGCTGCTGGAGGCTGCCTGCAGCTCCTGCACCCCGCCATCAGCTGCTGGAGGCTGGCTGCAGCTCCTGCACCCCGCCATCAGCTAGTGGAGGCTGGCTGCAGCTCCTCCACCCCGCCATCAGCTGCTGGAGGCTGGCTGCTGCTCCGGCACCCCGCCATCAGCTGCTGGAGGCTTCTGTTCCTCCACCCCGCCATCAGCAGCTGGAGGCTGGCTGCTGGAGGCTGGCTGCTGCTCCTCCACCCCGCCATCACCAGCTGGAGGCTGGCTGCAGCTCCTGCACCCCGCCATCAGCTGCTGGAGGCTGCCTGGAGCTCCTGCACCCCGCCATCAGCTGCTGGAGGCTTCTGTTCCTCCACCCCAACATCAGCAGCTGGAGGCTGGCTGCTGGAGGCTGGCTGCTGCTCCTCCACCCCGCCATCACCAGCTGGAGGCTGGCTGCAGCTCCTGCACCCCGCCATCAGCTGCTGGAGGCTGCCTGCAGCTCCTGCACCCCGCCATCAGCTGCTGGAGGCTGGCTGCTGCTCCTCCACCCCGCCATCAGCTGCTGGAGGCTGCCTGGAGCTCATGCACCCCGCCATCAGCTGCTGGAGGCTTCTGTTCCTCCACCCCGCCATCAGCATCTGGAGGCTGGCTGCTGGAGGCTGGCTGCTGCTCCTCCACCCCGCCATCACCAGCTGGAGGCTGGCTGCAGCTCCTGCACCCCGCCATCAGCTGCTGGAGGCTGCCTGCAGCTCCTGTACCCCGCCATCAGCTGCTGGAGGCTGGCTGCTGCTCCTCCACCCCGCCATCACCAGCTGGAGGCTGGCTGCAGCTCCTGCACCCCGCCATCAGCTGCTGGAGGCTGCCTGGAGCTCCTGCACCCCGCCATCAGCTGCTGGAGGCTTCTCTTCCTCCACCCCGCCATCAGCAGCTGGAGGCTGGCTGCTGGAGGCTGGCTGCTGCTCCTCCACCCCGCCATCACCAGCTGGAGGATGGCTGCAGCTCCTGCACCCCGCCATCAGCTGCTGGAGGCTGCCTGCAGCTCCTACACCCCGCCATCAGCTGCTGGAGGCTTCTGTTCCTCCACCCCGCCATCAGCAGCTGGAGGCTGGCTGCTGGAGGCTGGCTGCTGCTCCTCCACCCCGCCATCACCAGCTGGAGGCTGGCTGCAGCTCCTGCACCCCGCCATCAGCTGCTGGAGGCTGCCTGGAGCTCCTGCACCCCGCCATCAGCTGCTGGAGGCTTCTGTTCCTCCACCCCGCCATCAGCAGCTGGAGGCTGGCTGCTGGAGGCTGGCTGCTGCTCCTCCACCCCGCCATCACCAGCTGGAGGCTGCCTGCAGCTCCTGCACCCCGCCATCAGCTGCTGGAGGCTGGCTGCTGCTCCTCCACCCCACCATGACCTGCTGGAGGCTGGCTGCAGCTCCTCCACCCCGCCATCAGGTGCTGGAGGCTGCCTGCAGCTCCTGCACCCCGCCATCAGCTGCTGGAGGCTGCCTTGAGCTCCTGCACCCCGCCATCAGCTGCTGGAGGCTTCTGTTCCTCCACCCCGCCATCAGCAGCTGGAGGCTGGCTGCTGGAGGCTGGCTGCTGCTCCTCCACCCCGCCATCACCAGCTGGAGGCTGCCTGCAGCTCCTGCACCCCGCCATCAGCTGCTGGAGGCTGGCTGCTGCTCCTCCACCCCACCATGACCTGCTGGAGGCTGGCTGCAGCTCCTCCACCCCGCAATCAGGTGCTGGAGGCTGCCTGCAGCTCCTGCACCCCGCCATCAGCTGCTGGAGGCTGCCTGCAGCTCCTGCACCCCGCCATCAGCTGCTGGAGGCTGGCTGCAGCTCCTCCACCCCGCCATCAGCTGCTGGAGGCTGGCTTCTGCTCCTCCACCCCGCCACCAGCTGCTGGAGGCTGGCTGCTGCTCCTGCACCCCGCCATCAGCTGCTGGAGGCTTCTGTTCCTCCACCCCGCCATCAGCAGCTGGAGGCTGGCTGCTGGAGGCTGGCTGCTGCTCCTCCACCCCGCCATCACCAGCTGGAGGCTGGCTGCAGCGCCTGCACCCCGCCATCAGCTGCTGGAGGCTGCCTGGAGCTCCTGCACCCCGCCATCAGCTGCTGGAGGCTTCTGTTCCTCCACCCCGCCATCAGCAGCTGGAGGCTGGCTGCTGGAGGCTGGCTGCTGCTCCTCCACCCCGCCATCACCAGCTGGAGGCTGGCTGCAGCTCCTGCACCCCGCCATCAGCTGCTGGAGGATGCCTGCAGCTCCTTCTCCCCGCCATCAGCTGCTGGAGGCTGGCTGCTGCTCCTGCACCCCGCCATCAGCTGCTGGAGGCTGGCTGCTGCTCCTCCACCCCACCATGACATGCTGGAGGCTGGCTGCAGCTCCTCCACCCCGCCATCAGCTGCTGGAGGCTGCCTGCAGCTCCTGCACCCCGCCATCAGCTGCTGGAGGCTGGCTGCAGCTCCTCCACCCCGCAATCAGCTGCTGGAGGCTGGCTTCTGCTCCTCCACCCCGCCACCAGCTGCTGGAGGCTGGCTGCTGCTCCTGCACCCCGCCATCAGCTGCTGGAGGCTTCTGTTCCTCCACCCCGCCATCAGCAGCTGGAGGCTGGCTGCTGGAGGCTCGCTGCTGCTCCTCCACCCCGCCATCACCAGCTGTAGGCTGGCTGCAGCTCCTGCACCCCACCATCAGCTGCTGGAGGCTGCCTGGAGCTCCTGCACCCCGCCATCAGCTGCTGGAGGCTTCATTTCCTCCACCCCGCCATCAGCAGCTGGAGGCTGGCTGCTGGAGGCTGGCTGCTGCTCCTCCACCCCGCAATCACCAGCTGGAGGCTGGCTGCAGCTCCTGCACCCCGCCACCAGCTGCTGGAGGCTGCCTGCAGCTCCTGCACCCCGCCATCAGCTGCTGGAGGCTGGCTGCTGCTCCTGCACCCCGCCATCAGCCGCTGGAGGCTGGCTGCTGCTCCTCCACCCCACCATGACCTGCTGGAGGCTGGCTGCAGCTCCTCCACCCCGCCATTAGCTGCTGGAGGCTGCCTGCAGCTCCTGCACCCCGCCATCAGCTGCTGGAGGCTGCCTGCAGCTCCTCCACCCCGCCATCACCAGCTGGAGGCTGGCTGCAGCTCCTGCACCCCGCCATCAGCTGCTGGAGGCTGGCTGCTGCTCCTCCACCCCGCCATCACCAGCTGGAGGCTGGCTGCAGCTCCTGCACCCCGCCATAAGCTGCTGGAGGCTGCCTGCAGCACCTGCACCACGCCATCAGCAGCTGGAGGCCGCCTGTAGCTCCTGCACACCGCCATCAACTGCTGGAGGCTGGCTGCTGCTCCTCCACCCCGCCATCACCAGCTGGAGGCTGGCTGCAGCTCCTGCACCCCGCCATCAGCTGCTGGAGGCTGCCTGCTGCTCCTGCACCCCGCCATCAGCTGCTGGAGGCTTCTGTTCCTCCACCCCGCCATCAGCAGCTGGAGGCTGGCTGCTGGAGGCTGGATGCTGCTCCTCCACCCCGCCATCACCAGCTGGAGGCTGGCTGCAGCTCCTGCACCCCGCCATCAGCTGCTGGAGGCTGCCTGCAGCTCCTGCACCCCGCCATCAGCTGCTGGAGGCTGGCTGCTGCTCCTGCACCCCGCCATCAGCTGCTGGAGGCTGGCTGCTGCTCCTCCACCCCACCATGACCTGCTGGAGGCTGGCTACAGCTCCTCCACCCCGCCATCAGCTGCTGGAGGCTGCCTGCAGCTCCTGCACCCCGCCATCAGCTGCTGGAGGCTGCCTGCAGCTCCTGCACCCCGCCATCTGCTGCTGGAGGCTGGCTTCAGCTCCTCCACCCCGCCATCAACTGCTGGAAGCTGGCTTCTGCTCCTCCACCCCGCCACCAGCTGCTGGAGGCTGGCTGCTGCTCCGGCACCCCGCCATCAGCTGCTGGAGGCTTCTGTTCCTCCACCCCGCCATCAGCAGCTGAAGGCTGGCTGCTGGAGGCTGGCTGCTGCTCCTCCACCCCGCCATCACCAGCTGGAGGCTGGCTGCAGCTCCTGCACCCCGCCATCAGCTGCTGGAGGCTGCCTGGAGCTCCTGCACCCCGCCATCAGCTGCTGGAGGCTTCTGTTCCTCCACCCCGCCATCAGCAGCTGGAGGCTGGCTGCTGGAGGCTGGCTGCTGCTCCTCCACCCCGCCATCACCAGCTGGAGGCTGGCTGCAGCTCCTGCACCCCACCATCAGCTGCTGCAGGCTGCCTGCAGCTCCTGCACCCCGCCATCAGCTGCTGGAGGCTGGCTGCTGCTCCTGCACCCCACCATGACCTGCTGGAGGCTGGCTGCTGCTCCTCCACCCCACCATGACCTGCTGGAGGCTGGCTGCAGCTCCTCCACCCCGCCATCAGCTGCTGGAGGCTGGCTGCTGGAGGCTGGCTGCTGCTCCTCCACCCCGCCATCACCTGCTGGAGGCTGGCTGCAGCTCCTGCACCCCGCCATCAGCTGCTGGAGGCTGCCTGGAGCTCCTGCACCCCGCCATCAGCTGCTGGAGGCTTCTGTTCCTCCACCCCGCCATCAGCAGCTGGAGGCTGGCTGCTGGAGGCTGGCTGCTGCTCCTCCACCCCGCCATCACCAGCTGGAGGCTGGCTGCAGCTCCTGCACCCCGCCATCAGCTGCTGCAGGCTGCCTGCAGCTCCTGCACCCCGCCATCAGCTGCTGGAGGCTGGCTGCTGCTCCTGCACCCCACCATGACCTGCTGGAGGCTGGCTGCTGCTCCTCCACCCCACCATGACCTGCTGGAGGCTGGCTGCAGCTCCTCCACCCCGCCATCAGCTGCTGGAGGCTGCCTGCAGCTCCTGCACCCCGCCATCAGCTGCTGGAGGCTGCCTGCAGCTCCTGCACCCCGCCATCAGCTGCTGGAGGCTGGCTGCAGCTCCTCCACCCCGCCATCAGCTGCTGGAGGCTGGCTTCTGCTCCTCCACCCCGCCACCAGCTGCTGGAGGCTGGCTGCTGCTCCGGCACCCCGCCATCAGCTGCTGGAGGCTTCTGTTCCTCCACCCCGCCATCAGCAGCTGGAGGCTGGCTGCTGGACGCTGGCTGCTGCTCCTCCACCCCGCCATCACCAGCTGGAGGCTGGCTGCAGCTCCTGCACCCCGCCATCAGCTGCTGGAGGCTGCCTGGAGCTCCTGCATCCCGCCATCAGCTGCTGGAGGCTTCTGTTCCTCCACCCCGCCATCAGCAGCTGGAGGCTGGCTGCTGGAGGCTGGCTGCTGCTCCTCCACCCCGCCATCACCAGCTGGAGGCTGGCTGCAGCTCCTGCACCCCGCCATCAGCTGCTGGAGGCTGCCTGCAGCTCCTGCACCCCGCCATCAGCTGCTGGAGGCTGGATGCTGCTCCTGCACCCCGCCATCAGCTGCTGGAGGCTGGCTGCTGCTCCTCCACCCCACCATGACCTGCTGGAGTCTGGCTGCAGCTCCTTCAGCTCGCCATCAGCTGCTGGAGGCTGCCTGCAGCTCCTGCACCCCGCCATCAGCTGCTGGAGGCTGCCTGCAGCTCCTGCACCCCGCCATCAACTGCTGGAGGCTGGCTGCAGCTCCTCCACCCCGCCATCAGCTGCTGGAGGCTGGCTTCTGCTCCTCCACCCCGCAACCAGCTGCTGGAGGCTGCCTGCAGCTCCTGCACCCCGCCATCAGCTGCTGGAGGCTGCCTGCAGCTCCTGGCCCGCCATCAGCTGCTGGAGGCTGGCTGCAGCTCCTCCACCCCGCCATCTGCTGCTGGAGGCTGGCTTCTGCTCCTCCACCCCGCCATCAGCTGCTGGAGGCTGGCTGCTGCTCCTGCACCCCGCCATGAGCTGCTGGAGGCTTCTGTTCTTCCACCCCGCCATCAGCAGCTGGAGGCTGGCTGCTGGAGGCTGGCTGCAGCTCCTGCACCCCGCCATCAGCTGCTGGAGGCTGCCTGGAGCTCCTGCACCCCGCCATCAGCTGCTGGAGGCTTCTGTTCCTCCACCCCGCCATCAGCAGCTGGAGGCTGGCTGCTGGAGGCTGGCTGCTGCTCCTCCACCCTGCCATCCCCAGCTGGAGGCTGGCTGCAGCTCCTGCACCCCGCCATCAGCTGCTGGAGGCTGCCTGCAGCTCCTGCACCCCGCCATCAGCTGCTGGATGCTTCTGTTCCTCCACCCCGCCATCAGCAGCTGGAGGCTGGCTGCTGCTCCTCCACCCCGCCATCACCAGCTGGAGGCTGGCTGCAGCTCCTGCACCCCGCCATCAGCTGCTGGAGGCTGGCTGCTGCTCCTCCACCCCACCATGACCTGCTGGAGGATGGCTGCAGCTTCTCCATCGCGCCATCAGCTGCTGGAGGCTTCTGTTCCTCCACCCCGCCATCAGCAGCTGGAGGCTGGCTGCTGGAGGCTGGCTGCTGCTCCTCCACCCCGCCATCACCAGCTGGAGGCTGGCTGCTGCTCCTGCACCCCGCCATCAGCTGCTGGAGGCTGGCTGCTGCTCCTCCACCCCACCATGACCTGCTGGAGGCTGGCTGCAGCTCCTCCACCCCGCCATCACCAGCTGGAGGCTGGCTGCAGCTCCTGCACCCCGCCATCAGCTGCTGGAGGCTGGCTGCTGCTCCTCCACCCCGCCATCACCAGCTGGAGGCTGGCTGCAGCTCCTGCACCCCGCCATCAGCTGCTGGAGGCTGCCTGCAGCTCCTGCACCCCGCCATCAGCTGCTGGAGGCTGGCTGCTGCTCCTGCACCCCGCCATCAGCTGCTTGAGGCTGGCTGCTGCTCCTCCACCCCACCATGACCTGCTGGAGGCTGGCTGCAGCTCCTCCACCCCGCCATCAGCTGCTGGAGGCTGCCTGCAGCTCCTGCACCCCGCCATCAGCTGCTGGAGGCTGCCTGCAGCTCCTGCACCCCGCCATCAGCTGCTGGAGGCTGGCTGCAGCCCCTCCACCCCGCCATCAGCTGCTGGAGGCTGGCTTCTGCTCCTCCACCCCGCCACCAGCTGCTGGAGGCTGGCTGCTGCTCCTGCACCCCGCCATCAGCTGCTGGAGGCTTCTGTTCCTCCACCCCGCCATCAGCAGCTGGAGGCTGGCTGCTGGAGGCTGGCTGCTGCTCCTCCACCCCGCCATCAGCTGCTGGAGGCTGGCTTCTGCTCCTCCACCCCGCCATCACCAGCTGGAGGCTGGCTGAAGCTCCTGCACCCCTCCATCAGCTGCTGGAGGCTGCCTGCAGCTCCTGCACCCCGCCATCAGCTGCTGGAGGCTGGCTGCTGCTCCTGCACCCCGCCATCAGCTGCTGGAGGCTGGCTGCTGCTCCTCCACCCCACCATGACCTATTGGAGGCTGGCTGCAGCTCCTCCACCCCGCCATCAGCTGCTGGAGGCTGCCTGCAGCTCCTGCACCCCGCCATCAGCTGCTGGAGGCTGCCTGCAGCTCCTGCACCCCGCCATCAGCTGCTGGAGGCTGGCTGCAGCTCCTCCACCCCGCCATCAGCTGCTGGAGGCTGGCTTCTGCTCCTCCACCCCGCCACCAGCTGCTGGAGGCTGGCTGCTGCTCCTGCACCCCACCATGACCTACTGGAGGCTGGCTGCAGCTCCTCCACCCCGCCATCAGCTGCTGGAGGCTGCCTGCAGCTCCTGCACCCCGTCATCAGCTGCTGGAGGCTGCCTGCAGCTCCTGCACCCCGCCATCAGCTGCTGGAGGCTGGCTGCAGCTCCTCCACCCCGCCATCAGGTGCTGGAGGCTGGCTTCAGCTCCACCACCCCGCCACCAGCTGCTGGAGGCTGGCTGCTGCTCCTGCACCCCGCCATCAGCTGCTGGAGGCTTCTGTTTTTCCACCCCGCCATCAGCAGCTGGAGGCTGGCTGCTGGAGGCTGGCTGCTGCTCCTCCACCCCGCCATCAGCTGCTGGAGGCTGCCTGCAGCTCCTGCACCCCGCCATCAGCTGCTGGAGGCTGGCTGCTGCTCCTGCACCCCGCCATCAGCTGCTGGAGGCTTCTGTTCCTCCACCCCGCCATCAGCAGATGGAGGCTGGCTGCTGGAGGCTGGCTGCTGCTCCTCCACCCCGCCATCACCAGCTGGAGGCTGGCTGCAGCTCCTGCACCCCGCCATCAGCTGCTGGAGGCTGCCTGGAGCTCCTGCACCCCGCCATCAGCTGCTGGAGGCTTCTGTTCCTCCACCCCGCCATCAGCAGCTGGAGGCTGGCTGCTGGAGGCTGGCTGCTGCTCCTCCACCCCGCCACCACCAGCTGGAGGCTGGCTGCAGCTCCTGCACCCCGCCATCAGCTGCTGGAGGCTGCCTGCAGCTCCTGCACCCCGCCATCAGCTGCTGGAGGCTGGCTGCTGCTCCCGCACCCCGCCATCATCTGCTGGAGGCTGGCTGCTGCTCCTCCACGCCACCATGACCTGCTGGAGGCTGGCTGCAGCTCCTCCACCCCGCCATCAGCTGCTGGAGGCTGCCTGCAGCTCCTGCACCCCGCCATCAGCTGCTGGAGGCTGCCTGCAGCTCCTGCACCCCGCCATCAGCTGCTGGAGGCTGGCTGCAGCTCCTCCACCCCGCCATCAGCTGCTGGAGGCTGGCTTCTGCTCCTCCACCCCGCCACCAGCTGCTGGAGGCTGGCTGCTGCTCCTGCACCCCGCCATCAGCTGCTGGAGGCTTCTGTTCCTCCACCCCGCCATCAGCTGCTGGAGGCTGCCTGGAGCTCCTGCACCCCGCCATCAGCTGCTGGATGCTTCTGTTCCTCCACCCCGCCATCAGCAGCTGGAGGCTGGCTGCTGGAGGCTGGCTGCTGCTCCTCCACCCTGCCATCACCAGCTGGAGGCTGGCTGCAGCTCCTGCACCCCGCCATCAGCTGCTGGAGGCTGCCTGCAGCTCCTGCACCCCGCCATCAGCTGCTGGAGGCTGGCTGCTGCTCCTGCACCCCGCCATCAGCTGCTGGAGGCTGGCTGCTGCTCCTCCACCCCACCATGACCTGCTGGAGGCTGGCAGCAGCTCCTCCACCCCGCCATCAGCTGCTGGAGGCTGCCTGCAGCTCCTGCACCCCGCCATCAGCTGCTGGAGGCTGCCTGCAGCTCCTGCACCCCGCCATCAGCTGCTGGAGGCTGGCTGCTGCTCCTGCACCCCGCCATCAGCTGCTGGAGTCTGCCTGCAGCTCCTGCACCCCGCCATCAGCTGCTGGAGGCTGGCTGCAGCTCCTCCACCCCGCCATCAGCTGCTGGAGGCTGGCTGCTGCTCCTGCACCCCGCCATCAGCTGCTGGAGGCTTCTGTTCCTCCACCCCGCCATCAGCAGCTGGAGTCTGGCTGCTGGAGGCTGGCTGCTGCTCCTCCAACCCGCCATCACCAGCTGGAGGCTGGCTGCAGCTCCTGCACCCCGCCATCAGCTGCTGGAGGCTGCCTGCAGCTCCTGCACCCCGCCATCAGCTGCTGGAGGCTGGCTGCTGCTCCTGCACCCCGCCATCAGCTGCTGGAGGCTGGCTGCTGCTCCTCCACCCCACCATGACCTGCTGGAGGCTGCCTGCAGCTCCTCCACCCCGCCATCAGCTGCTGGAGGCTGCCTGCAGCTCCTGCACCCCGCCATCAGCTGCTGGAGGCTGCCTGCAGCTCCTGCACACCGCCATCAGCTGCTGGAGGCTGGCTTCTGCTCCTCCACCCCACCACCAGCTGCTGGAGGCTGGCTGCTGCTCCTGCACCCCGCCATCAGCTGCTGGAGGCTTCTGTTTTTCCACCCCGCCATCAGCAGCTGGAGGCTGGCTGCTGGAGGCTGGCTGCTGCTCCTCCACCCCGCCATCACCAGCTGGAGGCTGGCTGCAGCTCCTGCACCCCGCCATCAGCTGCTGGAGGCTGCCTGCAGCTCCTGCACCCCGCCACCAGCTGCTGGAGGCTGGCTGCTGCTCCTGCACCCCGCCATCAGCTGCTGGAGGCTGGCTGCTGCTCCTCCACCCCACCATGACCTGCTGGAGGCTGGCTGCAGCTCCTCCATCCCGCCATCAGCTGCTGGAGGCTGCCTGCAGCTCCTGCATCCCGCCATCAGCTGCTGGAGGCCGCCTGAAGCTCCTGCACCCCGCCATCAGCTGCTGGAGGCTGGCTGCAGCTCCTCCACCCCGCCATCAGCTGCTGGAGGCTGGCTTCTGCTCCTCCACCCCGCCACCAGCTGCTGGAGGCTGGCTGATGCTCCTGCACCCCACCATCAGCTGCTGGAGGCTTCTGTTCCTCCACCCCGCCATCAGCAGCTGGAGGCTGGCTGCTGGAGGCTGGCTGCTGCTTCTCCACCCCGCCATCACCAGCTGGAGGCTGGCTGCAGCTCCTGCACCCCACCATCAGCTGCTGGAGGCTGCCTGGAGCTCCTGCACCCCGCCATCAGCTGCTGGAGGCTTCTGTTCCTCCACCCCGCCATCAGCAGCTGGAGGCTGGCTGCTGCTCCTCCACCCCGCCATCACCAGCTGGAGGCTGGCTGCAGCTCCTGCACCCCGCCATCAGCTGCTGGAGGCTGCCTGCAGCTCCTGCACCCCGCCATCAGCTGCTGGAGGCTTCTGTTCCTCCACCCCGCCATCAGCAGCTGGAGTCTGGCTGCTGGAGGCTGGCTGCTGCTCCTCCAACCCGCCATCACCAGCTGGAGGCTGGCTGCAGCTCCTGCACCCCGCCATCAGCTGCTGGAGGCTGCCTGCAGCTCCTGCACCCCGCCATCAGCTGCTGGAGGCTGGCTGCTGCTCCTCCACCCCACCATGACCTGCTGGAGGCTGGCTGCAGCTCCTCCACCCCGCCATTAGCTGCTGGAGGCTGCCTGCAGCTCCTGCACCCCGCCATCAGCTGCTGGAGGCTGCCTGCAGCTCCTCCACCCCGCCATCACCAGCTGGAGGCTGGCTGCAGCTCCTGCACCCCGCCATCAGCTGCTGGAGGCTGGCTGCTGCTCCTCCACCCCGCCATCACCAGCTGGAGGCTGGCTGCAGCTCCTGCACCCCGCCATAAGCTGCTGGAGGCTGCCTGCAGCACCTGCACCACGCCATCAGCAGCTGGAGGCCGCCTGTAGCTCCTGCACACCGCCATCAACTGCTGGAGGCTGGCTGCTGCTCCTCCACCCCGCCATCACCAGCTGGAGGCTGGCTGCAGCTCCTGCACCCCGCCATCAGCTGCTGGAGGCTGCCTGCTGCTCCTGCACCCCGCCATCAGCTGCTGGAGGCTTCTGTTCCTCCACCCCGCCATCAGCAGCTGGAGGCTGGCTGCTGGAGGCTGGATGCTGCTCCTCCACCCCGCCATCACCAGCTGGAGGCTGGCTGCAGCTCCTGCACCCCGCCATCAGCTGCTGGAGGCTGCCTGCAGCTCCTGCACCCCGCCATCAGCTGCTGGAGGCTGGCTGCTGCTCCTGCACCCCGCCATCAGCTGCTGGAGGCTGGCTGCTGCTCCTCCACCCCACCATGACCTGCTGGAGGCTGGCTACAGCTCCTCCACCCCGCCATCAGCTGCTGGAGGCTGCCTGCAGCTCCTGCACCCCGCCATCAGCTGCTGGAGGCTGCCTGCAGCTCCTGCACCCCGCCATCAGCTGCTGGAGGCTGGCTTCAGCTCCTCCACCCCGCCATCAACTGCTGGAAGCTGGCTTCTGCTCCTCCACCCCGCCACCAGCTGCTGGAGGCTGGCTGCTGCTCCGGCACCCCGCCATCAGCTGCTGGAGGCTTCTGTTCCTCCACCCCGCCATCAGCAGCTGAAGGCTGGCTGCTGGAGGCTGGCTGCTGCTCCTCCACCCCGCCATCACCAGCTGGAGGCTGGCTGCAGCTCCTGCACCCCGCCATCAGCTGCTGGAGGCTGCCTGGAGCTCCTGCACCCCGCCATCAGCTGCTGGAGGCTTCTGTTCCTCCACCCCGCCATCAGCAGCTGGAGGCTGGCTGCTGGAGGCTGGCTGCTGCTCCTCCACCCCGCCATCACCAGCTGGAGGCTGGCTGCAGCTCCTGCACCCCACCATCAGCTGCTGCAGGCTGCCTGCAGCTCCTGCACCCCGCCATCAGCTGCTGGAGGCTGGCTGCTGCTCCTGCACCCCACCATGACCTGCTGGAGGCTGGCTGCTGCTCCTCCACCCCACCATGACCTGCTGGAGGCTGGCTGCAGCTCCTCCACCCCGCCATCAGCTGCTGGAGGCTGGCTGCTGGAGGCTGGCTGCTGCTCCTCCACCCCGCCATCACCAGCTGGAGGCTGGCTGCAGCTCCTCCACCCCGCCATCAGCTGCTGGAGGCTGGCTTCTGCTCCTCCACCCCGCCACCAGCTGCTGGAGGCTGGCTGATGCTCCTGCACCCCACCATCAGCTGCTGGAGGCTTCTGTTCCTCCACCCCGCCATCAGCAGCTGGAGGCTGGCTGCTGGAGGCTGGCTGCTGCTTCTCCACCCCGCCATCACCAGTTGGAGGCTGGCTGCAGCTCCTGCACCCCACCATCAGCTGCTGGAGGCTGCCTGGAGCTCCTGCACCCCGCCATCAGCTGCTGGAGGCTTCTGTTCCTCCACCCCGCCATCAGCAGCTGGAGGCTGGCTGCTGCTCCTCCACCCCGCCATCACCAGCTGGAGGCTGGCTGCAGCTCCTGCACCCCGCCATCAGCTGCTGGAGGCTGCCTGCAGCTCCTGCACCCCGCCATCAGCTGCTGGAGGCTTCTGTTCCTCCACCCCGCCATCAGCAGCTGGAGTCTGGCTGCTGGAGGCTGGCTGCTGCTCCTCCAACCCGCCATCACCAGCTGGAGGCTGGCTGCAGCTCCTGCACCCCGCCATCAGCTGCTGGAGGCTGCCTGCAGCTCCTGCACCCCGCCATCAGCTGCTGGAGGCTGGCTGCTGCTCCTCCACC
This sequence comes from Nothobranchius furzeri, assembly GCF_043380555.1. NCBI lineage: Eukaryota > Metazoa > Chordata > Actinopteri > Cyprinodontiformes > Nothobranchiidae > Nothobranchius > Nothobranchius furzeri. The sequence goes on from NW_027223039.1 coordinate 421,872, forward strand.
CCACCATGACCTGCTGGAGGCTGGCTGCAGCTCCTCCACCCCGCCATTAGCTGCTGGAGGCTGCCTGCAGCTCCTGCACCCCGCCATCAGCTGCTGGAGGCTGCCTGCAGCTCCTCCACCCCGCCATCACCAGCTGGAGGCTGGCTGCAGCTCCTGCACCCCGCCATCAGCTGCTGGAGGCTGGCTGCTGCTCCTCCACCCCGCCATCACCAGCTGGAGGCTGGCTGCAGCTCCTGCACCCCGCCATAAGCTGCTGGAGGCTGCCTGCAGCACCTGCACCACGCCATCAGCAGCTGGAGGCCGCCTGTAGCTCCTGCACACCGCCATCAACTGCTGGAGGCTGGCTGCTGCTCCTCCACCCCGCCATCACCAGCTGGAGGCTGGCTGCAGCTCCTGCACCCCGCCATCAGCTGCTGGAGGCTGCCTGCTGCTCCTGCACCCCGCCATCAGCTGCTGGAGGCTTCTGTTCCTCCACCCCGCCATCAGCAGCTGGAGGCTGGCTGCTGGAGGCTGGATGCTGCTCCTCCACCCCGCCATCACCAGCTGGAGGCTGGCTGCAGCTCCTGCACCCCGCCATCAGCTGCTGGAGGCTGCCTGCAGCTCCTGCACCCCGCCATCAGCTGCTGGAGGCTGGCTGCTGCTCCTGCACCCCGCCATCAGCTGCTGGAGGCTGGCTGCTGCTCCTCCACCCCACCATGACCTGCTGGAGGCTGGCTACAGCTCCTCCACCCCGCCATCAGCTGCTGGAGGCTGCCTGCAGCTCCTGCACCCCGCCATCAGCTGCTGGAGGCTGCCTGCAGCTCCTGCACCCCGCCATCAGCTGCTGGAGGCTGGCTTCAGCTCCTCCACCCCGCCATCAACTGCTGGAAGCTGGCTTCTGCTCCTCCACCCCGCCACCAGCTGCTGGAGGCTGGCTGCTGCTCCGGCACCCCGCCATCAGCTGCTGGAGGCTTCTGTTCCTCCACCCCGCCATCAGCAGCTGAAGGCTGGCTGCTGGAGGCTGGCTGCTGCTCCTCCACCCCGCCATCACCAGCTGGAGGCTGGCTGCAGCTCCTGCACCCCGCCATCAGCTGCTGGAGGCTGCCTGGAGCTCCTGCACCCCGCCATCAGCTGCTGGAGGCTTCTGTTCCTCCACCCCGCCATCAGCAGCTGGAGGCTGGCTGCTGGAGGCTGGCTGCTGCTCCTCCACCCCGCCATCACCAGCTGGAGGCTGGCTGCAGCTCCTGCACCCCACCATCAGCTGCTGCAGGCTGCCTGCAGCTCCTGCACCCCGCCATCAGCTGCTGGAGGCTGGCTGCTGCTCCTGCACCCCACCATGACCTGCTGGAGGCTGGCTGCTGCTCCTCCACCCCACCATGACCTGCTGGAGGCTGGCTGCAGCTCCTCCACCCCGCCATCAGCTGCTGGAGGCTGGCTGCTGGAGGCTGGCTGCTGCTCCTCCACCCCGCCATCACCAGCTGGAGGCTGGCTGCAGCTCCTGCACCCCGCCATCAGCTGCTGGAGGCTGCCTGGAGCTCCTGCACCCCGCCATCAGCTGCTGGAGGCTTCTGTTCCTCCACCCCGCCATCAGCAGCTGGAGGCTGGCTGCTGGAGGCTGGCTGCTGCTCCTCCACCCCGCCATCACCAGCTGGAGGCTGGCTGCAGCTCCTGCACCCCGCCATCAGCTGCTGCAGGCTGCCTGCAGCTCCTGCACCCCGCCATCAGCTGCTGGAGGCTGGCTGCTGCTCCTGCACCCCACCATGACCTGCTGGAGGCTGGCTGCTGCTCCTCCACCCCACCATGACCTGCTGGAGGCTGGCTGCAGCTCCTCCACCCCGCCATCAGCTGCTGGAGGCTGCCTGCAGCTCCTGCACCCCGCCATCAGCTGCTGGAGGCTGCCTGCAGCTCCTGCACCCCGCCATCAGCTGCTGGAGGCTGGCTGCAGCTCCTCCACCCCGCCATCAGCTGCTGGAGGCTGGCTTCTGCTCCTCCACCCCGCCACCAGCTGCTGGAGGCTGGCTGCTGCTCCGGCACCCCGCCATCAGCTGCTGGAGGCTTCTGTTCCTCCACCCCGCCATCAGCAGCTGGAGGCTGGCTGCTGGACGCTGGCTGCTGCTCCTCCACCCCGCCATCACCAGCTGGAGGCTGGCTGCAGCTCCTGCACCCCGCCATCAGCTGCTGGAGGCTGCCTGGAGCTCCTGCATCCCGCCATCAGCTGCTGGAGGCTTCTGTTCCTCCACCCCGCCATCAGCAGCTGGAGGCTGGCTGCTGGAGGCTGGCTGCTGCTCCTCCACCCCGCCATCACCAGCTGGAGGCTGGCTGCAGCTCCTGCACCCCGCCATCAGCTGCTGGAGGCTGCCTGCAGCTCCTGCACCCCGCCATCAGCTGCTGGAGGCTGGATGCTGCTCCTGCACCCCGCCATCAGCTGCTGGAGGCTGGCTGCTGCTCCTCCACCCCACCATGACCTGCTGGAGGCTGGCTGCAGCTCCTTCAGCTCGCCATCAGCTGCTGGAGGCTGCCTGCAGCTCCTGCACCCCGCCATCAGCTGCTGGAGGCTGCCTGCAGCTCCTGCACCCCGCCATCAACTGCTGGAGGCTGGCTGCAGCTCCTCCACCCCGCCATCAGCTGCTGGAGGCTGGCTTCTGCTCCTCCACCCCGCAACCAGCTGCTGGAGGCTGCCTGCAGCTCCTGCACCCCGCCATCAGCTGCTGGAGGCTGCCTGCAGCTCCTGGCCCGCCATCAGCTGCTGGAGGCTGGCTGCAGCTCCTCCACCCCGCCATCTGCTGCTGGAGGCTGGCTTCTGCTCCTCCACCCCGCCATCAGCTGCTGGAGGCTGGCTGCTGCTCCTGCACCCCGCCATGAGCTGCTGGAGGCTTCTGTTCTTCCACCCCGCCATCAGCAGCTGGAGGCTGGCTGCTGGAGGCTGGCTGCAGCTCCTGCACCCCGCCATCAGCTGCTGGAGGCTGCCTGGAGCTCCTGCACCCCGCCATCAGCTGCTGGAGGCTTCTGTTCCTCCACCCCGCCATCAGCAGCTGGAGGCTGGCTGCTGGAGGCTGGCTGCTGCTCCTCCACCCTGCCATCCCCAGCTGGAGGCTGGCTGCAGCTCCTGCACCCCGCCATCAGCTGCTGGAGGCTGCCTGCAGCTCCTGCACCCCGCCATCAGCTGCTGGATGCTTCTGTTCCTCCACCCCGCCATCAGCAGCTGGAGGCTGGCTGCTGCTCCTCCACCCCGCCATCACCAGCTGGAGGCTGGCTGCAGCTCCTGCACCCCGCCATCAGCTGCTGGAGGCTGGCTGCTGCTCCTCCACCCCACCATGACCTGCTGGAGGATGGCTGCAGCTTCTCCATCGCGCCATCAGCTGCTGGAGGCTTCTGTTCCTCCACCCCGCCATCAGCAGCTGGAGGCTGGCTGCTGGAGGCTGGCTGCTGCTCCTCCACCCCGCCATCACCAGCTGGAGGCTGGCTGCTGCTCCTGCACCCCGCCATCAGCTGCTGGAGGCTGGCTGCTGCTCCTCCACCCCACCATGACCTGCTGGAGGCTGGCTGCAGCTCCTCCACCCCGCCATCACCAGCTGGAGGCTGGCTGCAGCTCCTGCACCCCGCCATCAGCTGCTGGAGGCTTCTGTTCCTCCACCCCGCCATCAGCAGCTGGAGGCTGGCTGCTGGAGGCTGGCTGCTGCTCCTCCACCCCGCCATCACCAGCTGGAGGCTGGCTGCAGCTCCTGCACCCCGCCATCAGCTGCTGGAGGCTGCCTGCAGCTCCTGCACCCCGCCATCAGCTGCTGGAGGCTGGCTGCTGCTCCTGCACCCCGCCATCAGCTGCTTGAGGCTGGCTGCTGCTCCTCCACCCCACCATGACCTGCTGGAGGCTGGCTGCAGCTCCTCCACCCCGCCATCAGCTGCTGGAGGCTGCCTGCAGCTCCTGCACCCCGCCATCAGCTGCTGGAGGCTGCCTGCAGCTCCTGCACCCCGCCATCAGCTGCTGGAGGCTGGCTGCAGCCCCTCCACCCCGCCATCAGCTGCTGGAGGCTGGCTTCTGCTCCTCCACCCCGCCACCAGCTGCTGGAGGCTGGCTGCTGCTCCTGCACCCCGCCATCAGCTGCTGGAGGCTTCTGTTCCTCCACCCCGCCATCAGCAGCTGGAGGCTGGCTGCTGGAGGCTGGCTGCTGCTCCTCCACCCCGCCATCAGCTGCTGGAGGCTGGCTTCTGCTCCTCCACCCCGCCATCACCAGCTGGAGGCTGGCTGAAGCTCCTGCACCCCTCCATCAGCTGCTGGAGGCTGCCTGCAGCTCCTGCACCCCGCCATCAGCTGCTGGAGGCTGGCTGCTGCTCCTGCACCCCGCCATCAGCTGCTGGAGGCTGGCTGCTGCTCCTCCACCCCACCATGACCTACTGGAGGCTGGCTGCAGCTCCTCCACCCCGCCATCAGCTGCTGGAGGCTGCCTGCAGCTCCTGCACCCCGCCATCAGCTGCTGGAGGCTGCCTGCAGCTCCTGCACCCCGCCATCAGCTGCTGGAGGCTGGCTGCAGCTCCTCCACCCCGCCATCAGCTGCTGGAGGCTGGCTTCTGCTCCTCCACCCCGCCACCAGCTGCTGGAGGCTGGCTGCTGCTCCTGCACCCCACCATGACCTACTGGAGGCTGGCTGCAGCTCCTCCACCCCGCCATCAGCTGCTGGAGGCTGCCTGCAGCTCCTGCACCCCGTCATCAGCTGCTGGAGGCTGCCTGCAGCTCCTGCACCCCGCCATCAGCTGCTGGAGGCTGGCTGCAGCTCCTCCACCCCGCCATCAGGTGCTGGAGGCTGGCTTCAGCTCCACCACCCCGCCACCAGCTGCTGGAGGCTGGCTGCTGCTCCTGCACCCCGCCATCAGCTGCTGGAGGCTTCTGTTTTTCCACCCCGCCATCAGCAGCTGGAGGCTGGCTGCTGGAGGCTGGCTGCTGCTCCTCCACCCCGCCATCAGCTGCTGGAGGCTGCCTGCAGCTCCTGCACCCCGCCATCAGCTGCTGGAGGCTGGCTGCTGCTCCTGCACCCCGCCATCAGCAGATGGAGGCTGGCTGCTGGAGGCTGGCTGCTGCTCCTCCACCCCGCCATCACCAGCTGGAGGCTGGCTGCAGCTCCTGCACCCCGCCATCAGCTGCTGGAGGCTGCCTGGAGCTCCTGCACCCCGCCATCAGCTGCTGGAGGCTTCTGTTCCTCCACCCCGCCATCAGCAGCTGGAGGCTGGCTGCTGGAGGCTGGCTGCTGCTCCTCCACCCCGCCACCACCAGCTGGAGGCTGGCTGCAGCTCCTGCACCCCGCCATCAGCTGCTGGAGGCTGCCTGCAGCTCCTGCACCCCGCCATCAGCTGCTGGAGGCTGGCTGCTGCTCCCGCACCCCGCCATCATCTGCTGGAGGCTGGCTGCTGCTCCTCCACGCCACCATGACCTGCTGGAGGCTGGCTGCAGCTCCTCCACCCCGCCATCAGCTGCTGGAGGCTGCCTGCAGCTCCTGCACCCCGCCATCAGCTGCTGGAGGCTGCCTGCAGCTCCTGCACCCCGCCATCAGCTGCTGGAGGCTGGCTGCAGCTCCTCCACCCCGCCATCAGCTGCTGGAGGCTGGCTTCTGCTCCTCCACCCCGCCACCAGCTGCTGGAGGCTGGCTGCTGCTCCTGCACCCCGCCATCAGCTGCTGGAGGCTTCTGTTCCTCCACCCCGCCATCAGCTGCTGGAGGCTGCCTGGAGCTCCTGCACCCCGCCATCAGCTGCTGGATGCTTCTGTTCCTCCACCCCGCCATCAGCAGCTGGAGGCTGGCTGCTGGAGGCTGGCTGCTGCTCCTCCACCCTGCCATCACCAGCTGGAGGCTGGCTGCAGCTCCTGCACCCCGCCATCAGCTGCTGGAGGCTGCCTGCAGCTCCTGCACCCCGCCATCAGCTGCTGGAGGCTGGCTGCTGCTCCTGCACCCCGCCATCAGCTGCTGGAGGCTGGCTGCTGCTCCTCCACCCCACCATGACCTGCTGGAGGCTGGCTGCAGCTCCTCCACCCCGCCATCAGCTGCTGGAGGCTGCCTGCAGCTCCTGCACCCCGCCATCAGCTGCTGGAGGCTGCCTGCAGCTCCTGCACCCCGCCATCAGCTGCTGGAGGCTGGCTGCTGCTCCTGCACCCCGCCATCAGCTGCTGGAGTCTGCCTGCAGCTCCTGCACCCCGCCATCAGCTGCTGGAGGCTGGCTGCAGCTCCTCCACCCCGCCATCAGCTGCTGGAGGCTGGCTGCTGCTCCTGCACCCCGCCATCAGCTGCTGGAGGCTTCTGTTCCTCCACCCCGCCATCAGCAGCTGGAGTCTGGCTGCTGGAGGCTGGCTGCTGCTCCTCCAACCCGCCATCACCAGCTGGAGGCTGGCTGCAGCTCCTGCACCCCGCCATCAGCTGCTGGAGGCTGCCTGCAGCTCCTGCACCCCGCCATCAGCTGCTGGAGGCTGGCTGCAGCTCCTCCACCCCGCCATCAGGTGCTGGAGGCTGGCTTCAGCTCCACCACCCCGCCACCAGCTGCTGGAGGCTGGCTGCTGCTCCTGCACCCCGCCATCAGCTGCTGGAGGCTTCTGTTTTTCCACCCCGCCATCAGCAGCTGGAGGCTGGCTGCTGGAGGCTGGCTGCTGCTCCTCCACCCCGCCATCAGCTGCTGGAGGCTGGCTGCTGCTCCTGCACCCCGCCATCAGCTGCTGGAGGCTTCTGTTCCTCCACCCCGCCATCAGCAGATGGAGGCTGGCTGCTGGAGGCTGGCTGCTGCTCCTCCACCCCGCCATCACCAGCTGGAGGCTGGCTGCAGCTCCTGCACCCCGCCATCAGCTGCTGGAGGCTGCCTGGAGCTCCTGCACCCCGCCATCAGCTGCTGGAGGCTTCTGTTCCTCCACCCCGCCATCAGCAGCTGGAGGCTGGCTGCTGGAGGCTGGCTGCTGCTCCTCCACCCCGCCACCACCAGCTGGAGGCTGGCTGCAGCTCCTGCACCCCGCCATCAGCTGCTGGAGGCTGCCTGCAGCTCCTGCACCCCGCCATCAGCTGCTGGAGGCTGGCTGCTGCTCCCGCACCCCGCCATCATCTGCTGGAGGCTGGCTGCTGCTCCTCCACGCCACCATGACCTGCTGGAGGCTGGCTGCAGCTCCTCCACCCCGCCATCAGCTGCTGGAGGCTGCCTGCAGCTCCTGCACCCCGCCATCAGCTGCTGGAGGCTGCCTGCAGCTCCTGCACCCCGCCATCAGCTGCTGGAGGCTGGCTGCAGCTCCTCCACCCCGCCATCAGCTGCTGGAGGCTGGCTTCTGCTCCTCCACCCCGCCACCAGCTGCTGGAGGCTGGCTGCTGCTCCTGCACCCCGCCATCAGCTGCTGGAGGCTTCTGTTCCTCCACCCCGCCATCAGCTGCTGGAGGCTGCCTGGAGCTCCTGCACCCCGCCATCAGCTGCTGGATGCTTCTGTTCCTCCACCCCGCCATCAGCAGCTGGAGGCTGGCTGCTGGAGGCTGGCTGCTGCTCCTCCACCCTGCCATCACCAGCTGGAGGCTGGCTGCAGCTCCTGCACCCCGCCATCAGCTGCTGGAGGCTGCCTGCAGCTCCTGCACCCCGCCATCAGCTGCTGGAGGCTGGCTGCTGCTCCTGCACCCCGCCATCAGCTGCTGGAGGCTGGCTGCTGCTCCTCCACCCCACCATGACCTGCTGGAGGCTGGCTGCAGCTCCTCCACCCCGCCATCAGCTGCTGGAGGCTGCCTGCAGCTCCTGCACCCCGCCATCAGCTGCTGGAGGCTGCCTGCAGCTCCTGCACCCCGCCATCAGCTGCTGGAGGCTGGCTGCTGCTCCTGCACCCCGCCATCAGCTGCTGGAGTCTGCCTGCAGCTCCTGCACCCCGCCATCAGCTGCTGGAGGCTGGCTGCAGCTCCTCCACCCCGCCATCAGCTGCTGGAGGCTGGCTGCTGCTCCTGCACCCCGCCATCAGCTGCTGGAGGCTTCTGTTCCTCCACCCCGCCATCAGCAGCTGGAGTCTGGCTGCTGGAGGCTGGCTGCTGCTCCTCCAACCCGCCATCACCAGCTGGAGGCTGGCTGCAGCTCCTGCACCCCGCCATCAGCTGCTGGAGGCTGCCTGCAGCTCCTGCACCCCGCCATCAGCTGCTGGAGGCTGGCTGCTGCTCCTGCACCCCGCCATCAGCTGCTGGAGGCTGGCTGCTGCTCCTCCACCCCACCATGACCTGCTGGAGGCTGCCTGCAGCTCCTCCACCCCGCCATCAGCTGCTGGAGGCTGCCTGCAGCTCCTGCACCCCGCCATCAGCTGCTGGAGGCTGCCTGCAGCTCCTGCACACCGCCATCAGCTGCTGGAGGCTGGCTTCTGCTCCTCCACCCCACCACCAGCTGCTGGAGGCTGGCTGCTGCTCCTGCACCCCGCCATCAGCTGCTGGAGGCTTCTGTTTTTCCACCCCGCCATCAGCAGCTGGAGGCTGGCTGCTGGAGGCTGGCTGCTGCTCCTCCACCCCGCCATCACCAGCTGGAGGCTGGCTGCAGCTCCTGCACCCCGCCATCAGCTGCTGGAGGCTGCCTGCAGCTCCTGCACCCCGCCACCAGCTGCTGGAGGCTGGCTGCTGCTCCTGCACCCCGCCATCAGCTGCTGGAGGCTGGCTGCTGCTCCTCCACCCCACCATGACCTGCTGGAGGCTGGCTGCAGCTCCTCCATCCCGCCATCAGCTGCTGGAGGCTGCCTGCAGCTCCTGCACCCCGCCATCAGCTGCTGGAGGCCGCCTGAAGCTCCTGCACCCCGCCATCAGCTGCTGGAGGCTGGCTGCAGCTCCTCCACCCCGCCATCAGCTGCTGGAGGCTGGCTTCTGCTCCTCCACCCCGCCACCAGCTGCTGGAGGCTGGCTGATGCTCCTGCACCCCACCATCAGCTGCTGGAGGCTTCTGTTCCTCCACCCCGCCATCAGCAGCTGGAGGCTGGCTGCTGGAGGCTGGCTGCTGCTTCTCCACCCCGCCATCACCAGCTGGAGGCTGGCTGCAGCTCCTGCACCCCACCATCAGCTGCTGGAGGCTGCCTGGAGCTCCTGCACCCCGCCATCAGCTGCTGGAGGCTTCTGTTCCTCCACCCCGCCATCAGCAGCTGGAGGCTGGCTGCTGCTCCTCCACCCCGCCATCACCAGCTGGAGGCTGGCTGCAGCTCCTGCACCCCGCCATCAGCTGCTGGAGGCTGCCTGCAGCTCCTGCACCCCGCCATCAGCTGCTGGAGGCTTCTGTTCCTCCACCCCGCCATCAGCAGCTGGAGTCTGGCTGCTGGAGGCTGGCTGCTGCTCCTCCAACCCGCCATCACCAGCTGGAGGCTGGCTGCAGCTCCTGCACCCCGCCATCAGTTGCTGGAGGCTGCCTGCAGCTCCTGCACCCCGCCATCAGCTGCTGGAGGCTGGCTGCTGCTCCTGCACCCCGCCATCAGCTGCTGGAGGCTGGCTGCTGCTCCTCCACCCCACCATGACCTGCTGGAGGCTGCCTGCAGCTCCTCCACCCCGCCATCAGCTGCTGGAGGCTGCCTGCAGCTCCTGCACCCCGCCATCAGCTGCTGGAGGCTGCCTGCAGCTCCTGCACCCCGCCATCAGCTGCTGGAGGCTGGCTTCTGCTCCTCCACCCCGCCACCAGCTGCTGGAGGCTGGCTGCTGCTCCTGCACCCCGCCATCAGCTGCTGGAGGCTTCTGTTTTTCCACCCCGCCATCAGCAGCTGGAGGCTGGCTGCTGGAGGCTGGCTGCTGCTCCTCCACCCCGCCATCACCAGCTGGAGGCTGGCTGCAGCTCCTGCACCCCGCCATCAGCTGCTGGAGGCTGCCTGCAGCTCCTGCACCCCGCCACCAGCTGCTGGAGGCTGGCTGCTGCTCCTGCACCCCGCCATCAGCTGCTGGAGGCTGGCTGCTGCTCCTCCACCCCACCATGACCTGCTGGAGGCTGGCTGCAGCTCCTCCATCCCGCCATCAGCTGCTGGAGGCTGCCTGCAGCTCCTGCACCCCGCCATCAGCTGCTGGAGGCTTCTGTTCCTCCACCCCGCCATCAGCAGCTGGAGGCTGGCTGCTGGAGGCTGGCTGCTGCTTCTCCACCCCGCCATCACCAGCTGGAGGCTGGCTGCAGCTCCTGCACCCCACCATCAGCTGCTGGAGGCTGCCTGGAGCTCCTGCACCCCGCCATCAGCTGCTGGAGGCTTCTGTTCCTCCACCCCGCCATCAGCAGCTGGAGGCTGGCTGCTGCTCCTCCACCCCGCCATCACCAGCTGGAGGCTGGCTGCAGCTCCTGCACCCCGCCATCAGCTGCTGGAGGCTGCCTGCAGCTCCTGCACCCCGCCATCAGCTGCTGGAGGCTGCCTGCAGCTCCTGCACCCCGCCATCAGCTGCTGGAGGCTGGCTGCTGCTCCTGCACCCCGCCATCAGCTGCTGGAGGCTGGCTGCTGCTCCTCCACCACACCATGACCTGCTGGAGGCTGGCTGCAGCTCCTCCATCCCGCCATCAGCTGCTGGAGGCTGCCTGCAGCTCCTGCACCCCGCCATCAGCTGCTGGAGGCTGGCTGCAGCTCCTCCACCCCGCCATCAGCAGCTGGAGGCTGGCTTCTGCTCCTCCACCCTGCCACCAGCTGGTGGAGGCTGGCTGCTGCTCCGGCACCCCGCCATCAGCTTCTGGAGGCTTCTGTTCCTCCACCCCGCCATCACCAGCTGGAGGCTGGCTGCAGCTCCTGCACCCCGCCATCAGCTGCTGGAGGCTTCTGTTCCTCCACCCCGCCATCAGCAGCAGGAGGCTGGCTGCTGGAGGCTGGCTGCTGCTCCTCCACCCCGCCATCACCAGCTGGAGGCTGGCTGCAGCTCCTGCACCCCGCCATCAGCTGCTGGAGGCTGCCTGCAGCTCCTGCACCCCCCCATCAGCTGCTGGAGGCTGGCTGCTGCTCCTGCATCCCGCCATCAGCTGCTGGAGGCTGGCTGCTGCTCCTCCACCCCACCATGACCTGCTGGAGGCTGGCTGCAGCTCCTCCAGCTCGCCATCAGCTGCTGGAGGCTGCCTGCAGCTCCTGCACCCCGCCATCAGCTGCTGGAGGCTGCCTGCAGCTCCTGCACCCCGCCATCAGCTGCTGGAGGCTGGCTGCAGCTCCTCCACCCCGCCATCAGCTGCTGGAGGCTGGCTTCTGCTCCTCCACCCCGCCACCAGCTGCTGGAGGCTGGCTGCTGCTCCTGCACCCCACCATCAGCTGCTGGAGGCTTCCGTTCCTCCACCCCGCCATCAGCAGCTGGAGGCTGGCTGCTGGAGGCTGGCTGCTGCTCCTCCACCCCGCCATCACCAGCTGGAGGCTGGCTGCAGCTCCTGCACCCCGCCATCAGCTGCTGGAGGCTGCCTGGAGCTCCTGCACCCCGCCATCAGCTGCTGGAGGCTTCTGTTCCTCCACCCCGCCATCAGCAGCTAGAGGCTGGCTGCTGGAGGCTGGCTGCTGCTCCTCCACCCCGCCATCACCAGCTGGAGGCTGCCTGCAGCTCCTGCACCCCACCATCAGCTGCTGGAGGCTGCCTGCAGCTCCTGCACCCCGCCATCAGCTGCTGGAGGCTGGCTGCAGCTCCTCCACCCCGCCATCAGCTGCTGGAGGCTGGCTTCTGCTCCTCCATCCCGCCATCAGCAGCTGGAGGCTGGCTAATGGAGGCTGGCTGCTGCTCCTCCACCCCGCCATCACCATCTGGAGGCTGGCTGCAGCTCCTGCACCCCGCCATCAGCTGCTGGAGGCTGCCTGGAGATCCTGCACCCCGCCATCAGCTGCTGGAGGCTTCTGTTCCTCCACCCCGCCATCAGCAGCTGGAGGCTGGCTGCTGGAGGCTGGCTGCTGCTCCTCCACCCCGCCATCACCAGCTGGAGGCTGGCTGCAGCTCCTGCACCCCGCCATCAGCTGCTGGAGGCTTCTGTTCCTCCACCCCGCCATCAGCAGCTGGAGGCTGGCTGCTGGAGGCTGGCTGCTGCTCCTCCACCCCGCCATCACCAGCTGGAGGCTGGCTGCAGCTCCTGCACCCCGCCATCAGCTGCTGGAGGCTGCCTGCAGCTCCTGCACCCCGCCATCAGCTGCTGGAGGCTGCCTGCAGCTCCTGCACCCCGCCATCAGCTGCTGGAGGCTGCCTGCAGCTCCTGCACCCCGCCATGAGCTGCTGGAGGCTGGCTGCAGCTCCTCCACCCCGCCATCAGCTGCTGGAGGCTGGCTTCTGCTCCTCCACCCCGCCACCAGCTGCTGGAGGCTGGCTGCTGCTCCTGCACCCCGCCATCAGCTGCTGGAGGCTTCTGTTCCTCCACCCCGCCATCAGAAGCTGGAGGCTGGCTGCTGGAGGCTGGCTGCTGCTCCTCCACCCCGCCATCACCATCTGGAGGCTGGCTGCAGCTCCTGCACCCCGCCATCAGCTGTTGGAGGCTGCCTGGAGCTCCTGCACCCCGCCATCAGCTGCTGGAGGCTTCTGTTCCTCCACCCCGCCATCAGCAGCTGAAGGCTGGCTGCTGGAGGCTGGCTGCTGCTCCTCCACCCCGCCATCACCAGCTGGAGGCTGGCTGCAGCTCCTGCACCCCGCCATCAGCTGCTGGAGGCTGCCTGCACCCCGCCATCAGCTGCTGGAGGCTTCTGTTCCTCCACCCCGCCATCAGCAGCTGGAGGCTGGCTGCTGGAGGCTGGCTGCTGCTCCTCCACCCCGCCATCACCAGCTGGAGGCTGGCTGCAGCTCCTGCACCCCGCCATCAGCTGCTGGAGGCTGCCTGCAGCTCCTGCACCCCGCCATCAGCTGCTGGAGGCTGCCTGCAGCTCCTGCACCCCGCCATGAGCTGCTGGAGGCTGGCTGCAGCTCCTCCACCCCGCCATCAGCTGCTGGAGGCTGGCTTCTGCTCCTCCACCCCGCCACCAGCTGCTGGAGGCTGGCTGCTGCTCCTGCACCCCGCCATCAGCTGCTGGAGGCTTCTGTTCCTCCACCCCGCCATCAGCAGCTGGAGGCTGGCTGCTTGAGGCTGGCTGCTGCTCCTCCACCCCGCCATCACCAGCTGGAGGCTGGCTGCAGCTCCTGCACCCCGCCATCAGCTGCTGGAGGCTGCCTGGAGCTCCTGCACCCCGCCATCAGCTGCTGGAGGCTTCTGTTCCTCCACCCCGCCATCAGCAGCTGGAGGCTGGCTGCTGGAGGCTGGCTGCTGCTCCTCCACCCCGCCATCACCAGCTGGAGGCTGGCTGCAGCTCCTGCACCCCGCCATCAGCTGCTGGAGGCTGCCTGCAGCTCCTGCACCCCGCCATCAGCTGCTGGAGGCTGGCTGCTGCTCCAGCACCCCGCCATCAGCTGCTGGAGGCTGGCTGCTGCTCCTCCACCCCACCATGACCTGCTGGAGGCTGGCTGCAGCTCCTCCACCCCGCCATCAGCTGCTGGAGGCTGCCTGCAGCTCCTGCACCCCGCCATCAGCTGCTGGAGGCTGGCTGCAGCTCCTGCACCCCGCCATCAGCTGCTGGAGGCTGGCTGCAGCTCCTCCACCCCGCCATCAGCTGCTGGAGGCTTCTGTTCCTCCACCCCGCCATCAGCAGCTGGAGGCTGGCTTCTGCTCCTCCACCCCGCCACCAGCTGCTGGAGGCTGGCTGCTGCTCCTGCACCCCGCCATCAGCTGCTGGAGGCTTCTGTTCCTCCACCCCGCCATCAGCAGCTGGAGGCTGGCTGCTGGAGGCTGGCTGCTGCTCCTCCACCCCGCCATCACCAGCTGGAGGCTGGCTGCAGCTCCTGCACCCCGCCATCAGCTGCTGGAGGCTGCCTGCAGCTCCTGCACCCCGCCATCAGCTGCTGGAGGCTGCCTGCAGCTCCTGCACCCCGCCATCAGCTGCTGGAGGCTGCCTGTAGCTCCTGCACCCCGCCATGAGCTGCTGGAGGCTGGCTGCAGCTCCTCCACCCCGCCATCAGCTGCTGGAGGCTGGCTTCTGCTCCTCCACCCCGCCACCAGCTGCTGGAGGCTGGCTGCTGCTCCTGCACCCCGCCATCAGCTGCTGGAGGCTTCTGTTCCTCCACCCCGCCATCAGCAGCTGGAGGCTGGCTGCTTGAGGCTGGCTGCTGCTCCTCCACCCCGCCATCACCAGCTGGAGGCTGGCTGCAGCTCCTGCACCCCGCCATCAGCTGCTGGAGGCTGCCTGGAGCTCCTGCACCCCGCCATCAGCTGCTGGAGGCTTCTGTTCCTCCACCCCGCCATCAGCAGCTGGAGGCTGGCTGCTGGAGGCTGGCTGCTGCTCCTCCACCCCGCCATCACCAGCTGGAGGCTGGCTGCAGCTCCTGCACCCCGCCATCAGCTGCTGGAGGCTGCCTGCAGCTCCTGCACCCCGCCATCAGCTGCTGGAGGCTGGCTGCTGCTCCAGCACCCCGCCATCAGCTGCTGGAGGCTGGCTGCTGCTCCTCCACCCCACCATGACCTGCTGGAGGCTGGCTGCAGCTCCTCCACCCCGCCATCAGCTGCTGGAGGCTGCCTGCAGCTCCTGCACCCCGCCATCAGCTGCTGGAGGCTTCTGTTCCTCCACCCCACCATCAGCAGCTGGAGGCTTGCTGCTGGAGGCTGGCTGCTGCTCCTCCACCCCGCCATCACCAGCTGGAGGCTGGCTGCAGCTCCTGCACCCCGCCATCAGCTGCTGGAGGCTGCCTGCAGCTCCTGCACCCCGCCATCAGCTGCTGGAGGCTGGCTGCTGCTCCTCCACCCCGCCATCACCAGCTGGAGGCTGGCTGCAGCTCCTCCACCCCGCCATCAGCTGCTGGAGGCTGCCTGGAGCTCCTGCACCCCGCCATCAGCTGCTGGAGGCTTCTGTTCCTCCACCCCGCCATCAGCATCTGGAGGCTGGCTGCTGGAGGCTGGCTGCTGCTCCTCCACCCCGCCATCACCAGCTGGAGGCTGGCTGCAGCTCCTGCACCCCGCCATCAGCTGCTGGAGGCTGCCTGCAGCTCCTGCACCCCGCCATCAGCTGCTGGAGGCTGGCTGCTGCTCCTCCACCCCGCCATCACCAGCTGGAGGCTGGCTGCAGCTCCTGCACCCCGCCATCAGCTGCTGGAGGCTGCCTGGAGCTCCTGCACCCCGCCATCAGCTGCTGGAGGCTTCTGTTCCTCCACCCCGCCATCAGCAGCTGGAGGCTGGCTTCTGGAGGCTGGCTGCTGCTCCTCCACCCCGCCATCACCAGCTGGAGGATGGCTGCAGCTCCTGCACCCCGCCATCAGCTGCTGGAGGCTGCCTGCAGCTCCTGCACCCCGCCATCAGCTGCTGGAGGCTTCTGTTCCTCCACCCCGCCATCAGCAGCTGGAGGCTGGCTGCTGCTCCTCCACCCCGCCATCACCAGCTGGAGGCTGCCTGCAGCTCCTGCACCCCGCCATCAGCTGCTGGAGGCTGGCTGCTGCTCCTCCACCCCACCATGACCTGCTGGAGGCTGGCTGCAGCTCCTCCACCCCGCCATCAGGTGCTGGAGGCTGCCTGCAGCTCCTGCACCCCGCCATCAGCTGCTGGAGGCTGCCTGCAGCTCCGGCACCCCGCCATCAGCTGCTGGAGGCTGCCTGGAGCTCCTGCACCCCGCCATCAGCTGCTGGAGGCTTCTGTTCCTCCACCCCGCCATCAGCAGCTGGAGGCTGGCTGCTGGAGGCTGGCTGCTGCTCCTCCACCCCGCCATCACCAGCTGGAGGCTGGCTGCAGCTCCTGCACCCCGCCATCAGCTGCTGGAGGCTGCCTGCAGCTCCTGCACCCCGCCATCAGCTGCTGGAGGCTGGCTGCTGCTCCAGCACCCCGCCATCAGCTGCTGGAGGCTGGCTGCTGCTCCTCCACCCCACCATGACCTGCTGGAGGCTGGCTGCAGCTCCTCCACCCCGCCATCAGCTGCTGGAGGCTGCCTGCAGCTCATGCACCCCGCCATCAGCTGCTGGAGGCTGGCTGCAGCTCCTCCACCCCGCCATCAGCTGCTGGAGGCTTCTGTTCCTCCACCCCGCCATCAGCAGCTGGAGGCTGGCTTCTGCTCCTCCACCCCGCCACCAGCTGCTGGAGGCTGGCTGCTGCTCCTGCATCCCGCCATCAGCTGCTGGAGGCTTCTGTTCCTCCACCCCGCCATCAGCAGCTGGAGGCTGGCTGCTGGAGGCTGGCTGCTGCTCCTCCACCCCGCCATCACCAGCTGGAGGCTGGCTGCAGCTCCTGCACCCCGCCATCAGCTGCTGGAGGCTGCCTGCAGCTCCTGCACCCCGCCATCAGCTGCTGGAGGCTGGCTGCTGCTCCTCCACCCCGCCATCACCAGCTGGAGGCTGGCTGCAGCTCCTGCACTTCGCCATCAGCTGCTGGAGGCTGCCTGGAGCTCCTGCACCCCGCCATCAGCTGCTGGAGGCTTCTGTTCCTCCACCCCGCCATCAGCAGCTGGAGGCTGGCTGCTGGAGGCTGGCTGCTGCTCCTCCACCCCGCCATCACCAGCTGGAGGATGGCTGCAGCTCCTGCACCCCGGCATCAGCTGCTGGAGGCTGCCTGCAGCTCCTGCACCCCGCCATCAGCTGCTGGAGGCTTCTGTTCCTCCACCCCGCCATCAGCAGCTGGAGGCTGGCTGCTGCTCCTCCACCCCGCCATCACCAGCTGGAGGCTGCCTGCAGCTCCTGCACCCCGCCATCAGCTGCTGGAGGCTGGCTGCTGCTCCTCCACCCCACCATGACCTGCTGGAGGCTGGCTGCAGCTCCTCCACCACGCCATCAGGTGCTGGAGGCTGCCTGCAGCTCCTGCACCCCGCCATCAGCTGCTGGAGGCTGCCTGCAGCTCCGGCACCCCGCCATCAGCTGCTGGAGGCTGGCTGCATCTCCTCCACCCCGCCATCAGCTGCTGGAGGCTGGCTTCTGCTCCTCCACCCCGTCACCAGCTGCTGGAGGCTGGCTGCTGCTCCTGCACCCCGCCATCAGCTGCTGGAGGCTTCTGTTCCTCCACCCCGCCATCAGCAGCTGGAGGCTGGCTGCTGGAGGCTGGCTGCTGCTCCTCCACCCCGCCATCACCAGCTGGAGGCTGGCTGCAGCTCCTGCACCCCGCCATCAGCTGCTGGAGGCTGCCTGGAGCTCCTGCACCCCGCCATCAGCTGCTGGAGGCTTCTGTTCCTCCACCCCGCCATCAGCAGCTGGAGGCTGGCTGCTGGAGGCTGGCTGCTGCTCCTCCACCCCGCCATCACCAGCTGGAGGCTGGCTGCAGCTCCTGCACCCCGCCATCAGCTGCTGGAGGCTGCCTGCAGCTCCTTCTCCCCGCCATCAGCTGCTGGAGGCTGGCTGCTGCTCCTGCACGCCGCCATCAGCTGCTGGAGGCTGGCTGCTGCTCCTCCACCCCACCATGACTTGCTGGAGGCTGGCTGCAGCTCCTCCACCCCACCATCAGCTGCTGGAGGCTGCCTGCAGCTCCTGCACCCCGCCATCAGCTGCTGGAGGCTGCCTGCAGCTCCTGCACCCCGCCATCAGCTGCTGGAGGCTGGCTGCAGCTCCTCCACCCCGCCATCAGCTGCTGGAGGCTGGCTTCTGCTCCTCCACCCCGCCACCAGCTGCTGGAGGCTGGCTGCTGCTCCTGCACCCCGCCATCAGCTGCTGGAGGCTTCCGTTCCTCCACCCCGCCATCAGCAGCTGGAGGCTGGCTGCTGGAGGCTGGCTGCTGCTCCTCCACCCCGCCATCACCAGCTGGAGGCTGGCTGCAGCTCCTGCACCCCGCCATCAGCTGCTGGAGGCTGCCTGGAGCTCCTGCACCCCGCCATCAGCTGCTGGAGGCTTCTGTTCCTCCACCCCGCCATCAGCAGCTGGAGGCTGGCTGCTGGAGGCTGGCTGCTGCTCCTCCACCCCGCCATCACCAGTTTGAGGCTGCCTGCAGCTCCTGCACCCCACCATCAGCTGCTGGAGGCTGCCTGCAGCTCCTGCACCCCGCCATCAGCTGCTGGAGGCTGGCTGCAGCTCCTCCACCCCGCCATCAGCTGCTGGAGGCTGGCTTCTGCTCCTCCACCCCGCCATCAGCAGCTGGAGGCTGGCTAATGGAGGCTGGCTGCTGCTCCTCCACCCCGCCATCACCATCTGGAGGCTGGCTGCAGCTCCTGCACCCCGTCATCAGCTGCTGGAGGCTGCCTGGAGCTCCTGCACCCCGCCATCAGCTGCTGGAGGCTTCTGTTCCTCCACCCCGCCATCAGCAGCTGGAGGCTGGCTGCTGGAGGCTGGCTGCTGCTCCTCTACCCCGCCATCACCAGCTGGAGGCTGGCTGCAGCTCCTGCACCCCGCCATCAGCTGCTGGAGGCTGCCTGCAGCTCCTGCACCCCGCCATCAGCTGCTGGAGGCTGCCTGCAGCTCCTGCACCCCGCCATCAGCTGCTGGAGGCTGCCTGCAGCTCCTGCACCCCGCCATCAGCTGCTGGAGGCTGGCTGCAGCTCCTCCACCCCGCCATCAGCTGCTGGAGGCTGGCTTCTGCTCCTCCACCCCGCCACCAGCTGCTGGAGGCTGGCTGCTGCTCCTGCACCCCGCCATCAGCTGCTGGAGGCTGGCTGCTTGAGGCTGGCTGCTGCTCCTCCACCCCGCCATCACCAGCTGGAGGCGGGCTGCAGCTCCTGCACCCCGCCATCAGCTGCTGGAGGCTGCCTGGAGCTCCTGCACCCCGCCATCAGCTGCTGGAGGCTTCTGTTCCTCCACCCCGCCATCAGCAGCTGGAGGCTGGCTGCTGGAGGCTGGCTGCTGCTCCTCCACCCCGCCATCACCAGCTGGAGGCTGGCTGCAGCTCCTGCACCCCGCCATCAGCTGCTGGAGGCTGCCTGCAGCTCCTGCACCCCGCCATCAGCTGCTGGAGGCTGGCTGCTGCTCCTGCACCCCGCCATCAGCTGCTGGAGGCTGGCTGCTGCTCCTCCACCCCACCATGACCTGCTGGAGGCTGGCTGCAGCTCCTCCACCCCGCCATCAGCTGCTGGAGGCTGCCTGCAGCTCCTGCACCCCGCCATCAGCTGCTGGAGGCTGGCTGCAGCTCCTGCAACCCCGCCATCAGCTGCTGGAGGTTGGCTGCAGCTCCTCCACCCCGCCATCAGCTGCTGGAGGCTGGCTGCTGCTCTGGCACCCCGCCATCAGCTGCTGGAGGCTTCTGTTCCTCCACCCCGCCATCAGCAGCTGGAGGCTGGCTTCTGCCCCTCCACCCCGCCACCAGCTGCTGGAGGCTGGCTGCTTCTCCTGCACCCCGCCATCAGCTGCTGGAGGCTTCTGTTCCTCCACCCTGCCATCAGCAGCTGGAGGCTGGCTGCTGGAGGCTGGCTGCTGCTCCTCCACCCCGCCATCACCAGCTGGAGGCTGGCTGCAGCTCCTGCACCCCGCCATCAGCTGCTGGAGGTTGCCTGCAGCTCCTGCACCCCGCCATCAGCTGCTGGAGGCTGGCTGCTGCTCCTCCACCCCGCAATCACCAGCTGGAGGCTGGCTGCAGCTCCTCCACCCCGCCATCAGCTGCTGGAGGCTGCCTGGAGCTCCTGCACCCCGCCATCAGCTGCTGGAGGCTTCTGTTCCTCCACCCCGCCATCAGCATCTGGAGGCTGGCTGCTGGAGGCTGGCTGCTGCTCCTCCACCCCGCCATCACCAGCTGGAGGCTGGCTGCAGCTCCTGCACCCCGCCATCAGCTGCTGGAGGCTGCCTGCAGCTCCTGCACCCCGCCATCAGCTGCTGGAGGCTTCATTTCCTCCACCCCGCCATCAGCAGCTGGAGGCTGGCTGCTGGAGGCTGGCTGCTGCTCCTCCACCCCGCAATCACCAGCTGGAGGCTGGCTGCAGCTCCTGCACCCCGCCACCAGCTGCTGGAGGCTGCCTGCAGCTCCTGCACCCCGCCATCAGCTGCTGGAGGCTGGCTGCTGCTCCTGCACCCCGCCATCAGCCGCTGGAGGCTGGCTGCTGCTCCTCCACCCCACCATGACCTGCTGGAGGCTGGCTGCAGCTCCTCCACCCCGCCATCAGCTGCTGGAGGCTGCCTGCAGCTCCTGCACCCCGCCATCAGCTGCTGGAGGCTGCCTGCAGCTCCTGCACCCCGCCATCAGCTGCTGGAGGCTGGCTGCTGCTCCTCCACCCCGCCATCACCAGCTGGAGGCTGGCTGCAGCTCCTGCACCCCGCCATCAGCTGCTGGAGGCTGCCTGCAGCTCCTGCACCCCGCCATCAGCTGCTGGAGGCTGCCTGCAGCTCCTGCACCCCGCCATCAGCTGCTGGAGGCTGGCTGCTGCTCCTCCACCCCGCCATCACCAGCTGGAGGCTGGCTGCAGCTCCTGCACCCCGCCATCAGCTGCTGGAGGCTGCCTGCTGCTCCTGCACCCCGCCATCAGCTGCTGGAGGCTTCTGTTCCTCCACCCCGCCATCAGCAGCTGGAGGCTGGCTGCTGGAGGCTGGATGCTGCTCCTCCACCCCGCCATCACCAGCTGGAGGCTGGCTGCAGCTCCTGCACCCCGCCATTAGCTGCTGGAGGCTGCCTGCAGCTCCTGCACCCCGCCATCAGCTGCTGGAGGCTGGCTGCTGCTCCTGCACCCCACCATCAGCTGCTGGAGGCTGGCTGCTGCTCCTCCACCCCACCATGACCTGCTGGAGGCTGGCTACAGCTCCTCCACCCCGCCATCAGCTGCTGGAGGCTGCCTGCAGCTCCTGCACCCCGCCATCAGCTGCTGGAGGCTGGCTGCAGCTCCTGCACCCCGCCATCAGCTAGTGGAGGCTGGCTGCAGCTCCTCCACCCCGCCATCAGCTGCTGGAGGCTGGCTGCTGCTCCGGCACCCCGCCATCAGCTGCTGGAGGCTTCTGTTCCTCCACCCCGCCATCAGCAGCTGGAGGCTGGCTTCTGCTCCTCCACCCCGCCACCAGCTGCTGGAGGCTGGCTGCTGCTCCTGCACCCCGCCATCAGATGCTGGTGGCTTCTGTTCCTCCACCCCGCCATCAGCAGCTGGAGGCTGGCTGCTGGAGGCTGGCTGCTGCTCCTCCACCCCGCCATCACCAGCTGGAGGCTGGCTGCAGCTCCTGCACCCCGCCATCAGCTGCTGGAGGCTGCCTGGAGCTCCTGCACCCCGCCATCAGCTGCTGGAGGCTTCTGTTCCTCCACCCCACCATCAGCAGCTGGAGGCTGGCTGCTGGAGGCTGGCTGCTGCTCCTCCACCCCGCCATCACCAGCTGGAGGCTGGCTGCAGCTCCTGCACCCCGCCATCAGCTGCTGGAGGCTGCCTGCAGCTCCTGCACCCCGCCATCAGCTGCTGGAGGCTGGCTGCTGCTCCTCCACCCCGCCATCAGCTGCTGGAGGCTGCCTGGAGCTCCTGCACCCCGCCATCAGCTGCTGGAGGCTTCTGTTCCTCCACCCCGCCATCAGCATCTGGAGGCTGGCTGCTGGAGGCTGGCTGCTGCTCCTCCACCCCGCCATCACCAGCTGGAGGCTGGCTGCAGCTCCTGCACCCCGCCATCAGCTGCTGGAGGCTGCCTGCAGCTCCTGCACCCCGCCATCAGCTGCTGGAGGCTGGCTGCTGCTCCTCCACCCCGCCATCACCAGCTGGAGGCTGGCTGCAGCTCCTGCACCCCGCCATCAGCTGCTGGAGGCTGCCTGGAGCTCCTGCACCCCGCCATCAGCTGCTGGAGGCTTCTGTTCCTCCACCCCGCCATCAGCAGCTGGAGGCTGGCTGCTGGAGGCTGGATGCTGCTCCTCCACCCCGCCATCACCAGCTGGAGGATGGCTGCAGCTCCTGCACCCCGCCATCAGCTGCTGGAGGCTGCCTGCAGCTCCTGCACCCCGCCATCAGCTGCTGGAGGCTTCTGTTCCTCCACCCCGCCATCAGCAGCTGGAGGCTGGCTGCTGGAGGCTGGCTGCTGCTCCTCCATCCCGCCATCACCAGCTGGAGGCTGGCTGCAGCTCCTGCACCCCGCCATCAGCTGCTGGAGGCTGCCTGGAGCTCCTGCACCCCGCCATCAGCTGCTGGAGGCTTCTGTTCCTCCACCCCGCCATCAGCAGCTGGAGGCTGGCTGCTGGAGGCTGGCTGCTGCTCCTCCACCCCGCCATCACCAGCTGGAGGCTGCCTGCAGCTCCTGCACCCCGCCATCAGCTGCTGGAGGCTGGCTGCTGCTCCTCCACCCCACCATGACCTGCTGGAGGCTGGCTGCAGCTCCTCCACCCCGCCATCAGGTGCTGGAGGCTGGCTGCAGCTCCTGCACCCCGCCATCAGCTGCTGGAGGCTGCCTGCAGCTCCTGCACCCCGCCATCAGCTGCTGGAGGCTGGCTGCAGCTCCTCCAACCCGCCATCAGCTGCTGGAGGCTGGCTTCTGCTCCTCCACCCCGCCACCAGCTGCTGGAGGCTGGCTGCTGCTCCTGCACCCCGCCATCAGCTGCTGGAGGCTTCTGTTCCTCCACCCCGCCATCAGCAGCTGGAGGCTGGCTACTGGAGGCTGGCTGCTGCTCCTCCACCCCGCCATCACCAGCTGGAGGCTGGCTGCAGCTCCTGCACCCCGCCATCAGCTGCTGGAGGCTGCCTGGAGCTCCTGCACCCCGCCATCAGCTGCTGGAGCCTTCTGTTCCTCCACCCCGCCATCAGCAGCTGGAGGCTGGCTGCTGGAGGCTGGCTGCTGCTCCTCCACCCCGCCATCACCAGCTGGAGGCTGGCTGCAGCTCCTGCACCCCGCCATCAGCTGCTGGAGGCTTCTGTTCCTCCACCCCGCCATCAGCATCTGGAGGCTGGCTGCTGGAGGCTGGCTGCTGCTCCTCCACCCCGCCATCACCAGCTGGAGGCTGGCTGCAGCTCCTGCACCCCGCCATCAGCTGCTGGAGGCTGCCTGCAGCTCCTGCACCCCGCCATCAGCTGCTGGAGGCTGGCTGCTGCTCCTCCACCCCGCCATCACCAGCTGGAGGCTGGCTGCAGCTCCTGCACCCCGCCATCAGCTGCTGGAGGCTGCCTGGAGCTCCTGCACCCCGCCATCAGCTGCTGGAGGCTTCTGTTCCTCCACCCCGCCATCAGCAGCTGGAGGCTGGCTGCTGGAGGCTGGATGCTGCTCCTCCACCCCGCCATCACCAGCTGGAGGATGGCTGCAGCTCCTGCACCCCGCCATCAGCTGCTGGAGGCTGCCTGCAGCTCCTGCACCCCGCCATCAGCTGCTGGAGGCTTCTGTTCCTCCACCCCGCCATCAGCAGCTGGAGGCTGGCTGCTGGAGGCTGGCTGCTGCTCCTCCACCCCGCCATCACCAGCTGGAGGCTGGCTGCAGCTCCTGCACCCCGCCATCAGCTGCTGGAGGCTGCCTGGAGCTCCTGCACCCCGCCATCAGCTGCTGGAGGCTTCTGTTCCTCCACCCCGCCATCAGCAGCTGGAGGCTGGCTGCTGGAGGCTGGCTGCTGCTCCTACACCCCGCCATCACCAGCTGGAGGCTGCCTGCAGCTCCTGCACCCCGCCATCAGCTGCTGGAGGCTGGCTGCTGCTCCTCCACCCCACCATGACCTGCTGGAGGCTGGCTGCAGCTCCTCCACCCCGCCATCAGGTGCTGGAGGCTGGCTGCAGCTCCTGCACCCCGCCATCAGCTGCTGGAGGCTGCCTGCAGCTCCTGCACCCCGCCATCAGCTGCTGGAGGCTGGCTGCAGCTCCTCCAACCCGCCATCAGCTGCTGGAGGCTGGCTTCTGCTCCTCCACCCCGCCACCAGCTGCTGGAGGCTGGCTGCTGCTCCTGCACCCCGCCATCAGCTGCTGGAGGCTTCTGTTCCTCCACCCCGCCATCAGCAGCTGGAGGCTGGCTGCTGGAGGCTGGCTGCTGCTCCTCCACCCCGCCATCACCAGCTGGAGGCTGGCTGCAGCTCCTGCACCCCGCCATCAGCTGCTGGAGGCTGCCTGGAGCTCCTGCACCCCGCCATCAGCTGCTGGAGGCTTCTGTTCCTCCACCCCGCCATCAGCAGCTGGAGGCTGGCTGCTGGAGGCTGGCTGCTGCTCCTCCACCCCGCCATCACCAGCTGGAGGCTGGCTGCAGCTCCTGCACCCCGTCATCAGCTGCTGGAGGATGCCTGCAGCTCCTTCTCCCCGCCATCAGCTGCTGGAGGCTGGCTGCTGCTCCTGCACCCCGCCATCAGCTGCTGGAGGCTGGCTGCTGCTCCTCCACCCCACCATGACATGCTGGAGGCTGGCTGCAGCTCCTCCACCCCGCCATCAGCTGCTGGAGGCTGCCTGCAGCTCCTGCACCCCGCCATCAGCTGCTGGAGGCTGCCTGCAGCTCCTGCACCCCGCCATCAGCTGCTGGAGGCTGGCTGCAGCTCCTCCACCCCGCAATCAGCTGCTGGAGGCTGGCTTCTGCTCCTCCACCCCGCCACCAGCTGCTGGAGGCTGGCTGCTGCTCCTGCACCCCGCCATCAGCTGCTGGAGGCTTCTGTTCCTCCACCCCGCCATCAGCAGCTGGAGGCTGGCTGCTGGAGGCTCGCTGCTGCTCCTCCACCCCGCCATCACCAGCTGTAGGCTGGCTGCAGCTCCTGCACCCCGCCATCAGCTGCTGGAGGCTGCCTGGAGCTCCTGCACCCTGCCATCAGCTGCTGGAGGCTTCATTTCCTCCACCCCGCCATCAGCAGCTGGAGGCTGGCTGCTGGAGGCTGGCTGCTGCTCCTCCACCCCGCAATCACCAGCTGGAGGCTGGCTGCAGCTCCTGCACCCCGCCACCAGCTGCTGGAGGCTGCCTGCAGCCCCTGCACCCCGCCATCAGCTGCTGGAGGCTGGCTGCTGCTCCTGCACCCCGCCATCAGCCGCTGGAGGCTGGCTGCTGCTCCTCCACCCCACCATGACCTGCTGGAGGCTGGCTGCAGCTCCTCCACCCCGCCATCAGCTGCTGGAGGCTGCCTGCAGCTCCTGCACCCCGCCATCAGCTGCTGGAGGCTGCCTGCAGCTCCTGCACCCCGCCATCAGCTGCTGGAGGCTGGCTGCTGCTCCTCCACCCCGCCATCACCAGCTGGAGGCTGGCTGCAGCTCCTGCACCCCGCCATCAGCTGCTGGAGGCTGCCTGCAGCTCCTGCACCCCGCCATCAGCTGCTGGAGGCTGCCTGCAGCTCCTGCACCCCGCCATCAGCTGCTGGAGGCTGGCTGCTGCTCCTCCAACCCGCCATCACCAGCTGGAGGCTGGCTGCAGCTCCTGCACCCCGCCATCAGCTGCTGGAGGCTGCCTGCTGCTCCTGCACCCCGCCATCAGCTGCTGGAGGCTTCTGTTCCTCCACCCCGCCATCAGCAGCTGGAGGCTGGCTGCTGGAGGCTGGATGCTGCTCCTCCACCCCGCCATCACCAGCTGGAGGCTGGCTGCAGCTCCTGCACCCCGCCATCAGCTGCTGGAGGCTGCCTGCAGCTCCTGCACCCCGCCATCAGCTGCTGGAGGCTGGCTGCTGCTCCTGCACCCCGCCATCAGCTGCTGGAGGCTGGCTGCTGCTCCTCCACCCCACCATGACCTGCTGGAGGCTGGCTACAGCTCCTCCACCCCGCCATCAGCTGCTGGAGGCTGCCTGCAGCTCCTGCACCCCACCATCAGCTGCTGGAGGCTGCCTGCAGCTCCTGCACCCCGCCATCAGCTGCTGGAGGCTGGCTGCAGCTCCTCCACCCCGCCATCAACTGCTGGAAGCTGGCTTCTGCTCCTCCACCCCGCCACCAGCTGCTGGAGGCTGGCTGCTGCTCCGGCACCCCGCCATCAGCTGCTGGAGGCTTCTGTTCCTCCACCCCGCCATCAGCAGCTGGAGGCTGGCTGCTGGAGGCTGGCTGCTGCTCCTCCACCCCGCCATCACCAGCTGGAGGCTGGCTGCAGCTCCTGCACCCCACCATCAGCTGCTGGAGGCTGCCTGGAGCTCCTGCACCCCGCCATCAGCTGCTGGAGGCTTCTGTTCCTCCACCCCGCCATCAGCAGCTGGAGGCTGGCTGCTGCTCCTCCACCCCGCCATCACCAGCTGGAGGCTGGCTGCAGCTCCTGCACCCCGCCATCAGCTGCTGCAGGCTGCCTGCAGCTCCTGCACCCCGCCATCAGCTGCTGGAGGCTGGCTGCTGCTCCTGCACCCCACCATGACCTGCTGGAGGCTGGCTGCAGCTCCTCCACCCCGCCATCAGCTGCTGGAGGCTGGCTGCAGCTCCTCCACCCCGCCATCAGCTGCTGGAGGCTGGCTGCTGCTCCTCCACCCCACCATGACCTGCTGGAGGCTGGCTGCAGCTCCTCCACCCCGCCATCAGCTGCTGGAGGCTGCCTGCAGCTCCTGCACCCCGCCATCAGCTGCTGGAGGCTGCCTGCAGCTCCTGCACCCCGCCATCAGCTGCTGGAGGCTGGCTGCAGCTCCTCCACCCCGCCATCAGCTGCTGGAGGCTGGCTTCTGCTCCTCCACCCCGCCACCAGCTGCTGGAGGCTGGCTGCTGCTCCGGCACCCCGCCATCAGCTGCTGGAGGCTTCTGTTCCTCCACCCCGCCATCAGCAGCTGGAGGCTGGCTGCTGGACGCTGGCTGCTGCTCCTCCACCCCGCCATCACCAGCTGGAGGCTGGCTGCAGCTCCTGCACCCCGCCATCAGCTGCTGGAGGCTGCCTGGAGCTCCTGCATCCCGCCATCAGCTGCTGGAGGCTTCTGTTCCTCCACCCCGCCATCAGCAGCTGGAGGCTGGCTGCTGCTCCTCCACCCCGCCATCACCAGCTGGAGGCTGGCTGCAGCTCCTGCACCCCGCCATCAGCTGCTGGAGGCTGCCTGCAGCTCCTGCACCCCGCCATCAGCTGCTGGAGGCTGGCTGCTGCTCCTGCACCCCGCCATCAGCTGCTGGAGGCTGGCTGCTGCTCCTCCACCCCACCATGACCTGCTGGAGGCTGGCTGCTGCTCCTGCACCCCGCCATCAGCCGCTGGAGGCTGGCTGCTGCTCCTCCACCCCACCATGACCTGCTGGAGGCTGGCTGCAGCTCCTCCACCCCGCCATCAGCTGCTGGAGGCTGCCTGCAGCTCCTGCACCCCGCCATCAGCTGCTGGAGGCTGCCTGCAGCTCCTGCACCCCGCCATCAGCTGCTGGAGGCTGGCTGCTGCTCCTCCACCCCGCCATCACCAGCTGGAGGCTGGCTGCAGCTCCTGCACCCCGCCATCAGCTGCTGGAGGCTGGCTTCAGCTCCTCCACCCCGCCATCAACTGCTGGAAGCTGGCTTCTGCTCCTCCACCCCGCCACCAGCTGCTGGAGGCTGGCTGCTGCTCCGGCACCCCGCCATCAGCTGCTGGAGGCTTCTGTTCCTCCACCCCGCCATCAGCAGCTGAAGGCTGGCTGCTGGAGGCTGGCTGCTGCTCCTCCACCCCGCCATCACCAGCTGGAGGCTGGCTGCAGCTCCTGCACCCCGCCATCAGCTGCTGGAGGCTGCCTGGAGCTCCTGCACCCCGCCATCAGCTGCTGGAGGCTTCTGTTCCTCCACCCCGCCATCAGCAGCTGGAGGCTGGCTGCTGGAGGCTGGCTGCTGCTCCTCCACCCCGCCATCACCAGCTGGAGGCTGGCTGCAGCTCCTGCACCCCACCATCAGCTGCTGCAGGCTGCCTGCAGCTCCTGCACCCCGCCATCAGCTGCTGGAGGCTGGCTGCTGCTCCTGCACCCCACCATGACCTGCTGGAGGCTGGCTGCTGCTCCTCCACCCCACCATGACCTGCTGGAGGCTGGCTGCAGCTCCTCCACCCCGCCATCAGCTGCTGGAGGCTGGCTGCTGGAGGCTGGCTGCTGCTCCTCCACCCCGCCATCACCAGCTGGAGGCTGGCTGCAGCTCCTCCACCCCGCCATCAGCTGCTGGAGGCTGGCTTCTGCTCCTCCACCCCGCCACCAGCTGCTGGAGGCTGGCTGATGCTCCTGCACCCCACCATCAGCTGCTGGAGGCTTCTGTTCCTCCACCCCGCCATCAGCAGCTGGAGGCTGGCTGCTGGAGGCTGGCTGCTGCTTCTCCACCCCGCCATCACCAGTTGGAGGCTGGCTGCAGCTCCTGCACCCCACCATCAGCTGCTGGAGGCTGCCTGGAGCTCCTGCACCCCGCCATCAGCTGCTGGAGGCTTCTGTTCCTCCACCCCGCCATCAGCAGCTGGAGGCTGGCTGCTGCTCCTCCACCCCGCCATCACCAGCTGGAGGCTGGCTGCAGCTCCTGCACCCCGCCATCAGCTGCTGGAGGCTGCCTGCAGCTCCTGCACCCCGCCATCAGCTGCTGGAGGCTTCTGTTCCTCCACCCCGCCATCAGCAGCTGGAGTCTGGCTGCTGGAGGCTGGCTGCTGCTCCTCCAACCCGCCATCACCAGCTGGAGGCTGGCTGCAGCTCCTGCACCCCGCCATCAGCTGCTGGAGGCTGCCTGCAGCTCCTGCACCCCGCCATCAGCTGCTGGAGGCTGGCTGCTGCTCCTCCACCCCACCATGACCTGCTGGAGGCTGGCTGCAGCTCCTCCACCCCGCCATTAGCTGCTGGAGGCTGCCTGCAGCTCCTGCACCCCGCCATCAGCTGCTGGAGGCTGCCTGCAGCTCCTCCACCCCGCCATCACCAGCTGGAGGCTGGCTGCAGCTCCTGCACCCCGCCATCAGCTGCTGGAGGCTGGCTGCTGCTCCTCCACCCCGCCATCACCAGCTGGAGGCTGGCTGCAGCTCCTGCACCCCGCCATAAGCTGCTGGAGGCTGCCTGCAGCACCTGCACCACGCCATCAGCAGCTGGAGGCCGCCTGTAGCTCCTGCACACCGCCATCAACTGCTGGAGGATGGCTGCTGCTCCTCCACCCCGCCATCACCAGCTGGAGGCTGGCTGCAGCTCCTGCACCCCGCCATCAGCTGCTGGAGGCTGCCTGCTGCTCCTGCACCCCGCCATCAGCTGCTGGAGGCTTCTGTTCCTCCACCCCGCCATCAGCAGCTGGAGGCTGGCTGCTGGAGGCTGGATGCTGCTCCTCCACCCCGCCATCACCAGCTGGAGGCTGGCTGCAGCTCCTGCACCCCGCCATCAGCTGCTGGAGGCTGCCTGCAGCTCCTGCACCCCGCCATCAGCTGCTGGAGGCTGGCTGCTGCTCCTGCACCCCGCCATCAGCTGCTGGAGGCTGGCTGCTGCTCCTCCACCCCACCATGACCTGCTGGAGGCTGGCTACAGCTCCTCCACCCCGCCATCAGCTGCTGGAGGCTGCCTGCAGCTCCTGCACCCCGCCATCAGCTGCTGGAGGCTGCCTGCAGCTCCTGCACCCCGCCATCAGCTGCTGGAGGCTGGCTTCAGCTCCTCCACCCCGCCATCAACTGCTGGAAGCTGGCTTCTGCTCCTCCACCCCGCCACCAGCTGCTGGAGGCTGGCTGCTGCTCCGGCACCCCGCCATCAGCTGCTGGAGGCTTCTGTTCCTCCACCCCGCCATCAGCAGCTGAAGGCTGGCTGCTGGAGGCTGGCTGCTGCTCCTCCACCCCGCCATCACCAGCTGGAGGCTGGCTGCAGCTCCTGCACCCCGCCATCAGCTGCTGGAGGCTGCCTGGAGCTCCTGCACCCCGCCATCAGCTGCTGGAGGCTTCTGTTCCTCCACCCCGCCATCAGCAGCTGGAGGCTGGCTGCTGGAGGCTGGCTGCTGCTCCTCCACCCCGCCATCACCAGCTGGAGGCTGGCTGCAGCTCCTGCACCCCACCATCAGCTGCTGCAGGCTGCCTGCAGCTCCTGCACCCCGCCATCAGCTGCTGGAGGCTGGCTGCTGCTCCTGCACCCCACCATGACCTGCTGGAGGCTGGCTGCTGCTCCTCCACCCCACCATGACCTGCTGGAGGCTGGCTGCAGCTCCTCCACCCCGCCATCAGCTGCTGGAGGCTGGCTGCTGGAGGCTGGCTGCTGCTCCTCCACCCCGCCATCACCAGCTGGAGGCTGGCTGCAGCTCCTGCACCCCGCCATCAGCTGCTGGAGGCTGCCTGGAGCTCCTGCACCCCGCCATCAGCTGCTGGAGGCTTCTGTTCCTCCACCCCGCCATCAGCAGCTGGAGGCTGGCTGCTGGAGGCTGGCTGCTGTTCCTCCACCCCGCCATCACCAGCTGGAGGCTGGCTGCAGCTCCTGCACCCCGCCATCAGCTGCTGCAGGCTGCCTGCAGCTCCTGCACCCCGCCATCAGCTGCTGGAGGCTGGCTGCTGCTCCTGCACCCCACCATGACCTGCTGGAGGCTGGCTGCTGCTCCTCCACCCCACCATGACCTGCTGGAGGCTGGCTGCAGCTCCTCCACCCCGCCATCAGCTGCTGGAGGCTGCCTGCAGCTCCTGCACCCCGCCATCAGCTGCTGGAGGCTGCCTGCAGCTCCTGCACCCCGCCATCAGCTGCTGGAGGCTGGCTGCAGCTCCTCCACCCCGCCATCAGCTGCTGGAGGCTGGCTTCTGCTCCTCCACCCCGCCACCAGCTGCTGGAGGCTGGCTGCTGCTCCGGCACCCCGCCATCAGCTGCTGGAGGCTTCTGTTCCTCCACCCCGCCATCAGCAGCTGGAGGCTGGCTGCTGGACGCTGGCTGCTGCTCCTCCACCCCGCCATCACCAGCTGGAGGCTGGCTGCAGCTCCTGCACCCCGCCATCAGCTGCTGGAGGCTGCCTGGAGCTCCTGCATCCCGCCATCAGCTGCTGGAGGCTTCTGTTCCTCCACCCCGCCATCAGCAGCTGGAGGCTGGCTGCTGGAGGCTGGCTGCTGCTCCTCCACCCCGCCATCACCAGCTGGAGGCTGGCTGCAGCTCCTGCACCCCGCCATCAGCTGCTGGAGGCTGCCTGCAGCTCCTGCACCCCGCCATCAGCTGCTGGAGGCTGGATGCTGCTCCTGCACCCCGCCATCAGCTGCTGGAGGCTGGCTGCTGCTCCTCCACCCCACCATGACCTGCTGGAGGCTGGCTGCAGCTCCTTCAGCTCGCCATCAGCTGCTGGAGGCTGCCTGCAGCTCCTGCACCCCGCCATCAGCTGCTGGAGGCTGCCTGCAGCTCCTGCACCCCGCCATCAACTGCTGGAGGCTGGCTGCAGCTCCTCCACCCCGCCATCAGCTGCTGGAGGCTGGCTTCTGCTCCTCCACCCCGCAACCAGCTGCTGGAGGCTGCCTGCAGCTCCTGCACCCCGCCATCAGCTGCTGGAGGCTGCCTGCAGCTCCTGGCCCGCCATCAGCTGCTGGAGGCTGGCTGCAGCTCCTCCACCCCGCCATCTGCTGCTGGAGGCTGGCTTCTGCTCCTCCACCCCGCCATCAGCTGCTGGAGGCTGGCTGCTGCTCCTGCACCCCGCCATGAGCTGCTGGAGGCTTCTGTTCTTCCACCCCGCCATCAGCAGCTGGAGGCTGGCTGCTGGAGGCTGGCTGCAGCTCCTGCACCCCGCCATCAGCTGCTGGAGGCTGCCTGGAGCTCCTGCACCCCGCCATCAGCTGCTGGAGGCTTCTGTTCCTCCACCCCGCCATCAGCAGCTGGAGGCTGGCTGCTGGAGGCTGGCTGCTGCTCCTCCACCCTGCCATCCCCAGCTGGAGGCTGGCTGCAGCTCCTGCACCCCGCCATCAGCTGCTGGAGGCTGCCTGCAGCTCCTGCACCCCGCCATCAGCTGCTGGATGCTTCTGTTCCTCCACCCCGCCATCAGCAGCTGGAGGCTGGCTGCTGCTCCTCCACCCCGCCATCACCAGCTGGAGGCTGGCTGCAGCTCCTGCACCCCGCCATCAGCTGCTGGAGGCTGGCTGCTGCTCCTCCACCCCACCATGACCTGCTGGAGGATGGCTGCAGCTTCTCCATCGCGCCATCAGCTGCTGGAGGCTTCTGTTCCTCCAGCCCGCCATCAGCAGCTGGAGGCTGGCTGCTGGAGGCTGGCTGCTGCTCCTCCACCCCGCCATCACCAGCTGGAGGCTGGCTGCTGCTCCTGCACCCCGCCATCAGCTGCTGGAGGCTGGCTGCTGCTCCTCCACCCCACCATGACCTGCTGGAGGCTGGCTGCAGCTCCTCCACCCCGCCATCACCAGCTGGAGGCTGGCTGCAGCTCCTGCACCCCGCCATCAGCTGCTGGAGGCTTCTGTTCCTCCACCCCGCCATCAGCAGCTGGAGGCTGGCTGCTGGAGGCTGGCTGCTGCTCCTCCACCCCGCCATCACCAGCTGGAGGCTGGCTGCAGCTCCTGCACCCCGCCATCAGCTGCTGGAGGCTGCCTGCAGCTCCTGCACCCCGCCATCAGCTGCTGGAGGCTGGCTGCTGCTCCTGCACCCCGCCATCAGCTGCTTGAGGCTGGCTGCTGCTCCTCCACCCCACCATGACCTGCTGGAGGCTGGCTGCAGCTCCTCCACCCCGCCATCAGCTGCTGGAGGCTGCCTGCAGCTCCTGCACCCCGCCATCAGCTGCTGGAGGCTGCCTGCAGCTCCTGCACCCCGCCATCAGCTGCTGGAGGCTGGCTGCAGCCCCTCCACCCCGCCATCAGCTGCTGGAGGCTGGCTTCTGCTCCTCCACCCCGCCACCAGCTGCTGGAGGCTGGCTGCTGCTCCTGCACCCCGCCATCAGCTGCTGGAGGCTTCTGTTCCTCCACCCCGCCATCAGCAGCTGGAGGCTGGCTGCTGGAGGCTGGCTGCTGCTCCTCCACCCCGCCATCAGCTGCTGGAGGCTGGCTTCTGCTCCTCCACCCCGCCATCACCAGCTGGAGGCTGGCTGAAGCTCCTGCACCCCTCCATCAGCTGCTGGAGGCTGCCTGCAGCTCCTGCACCCCGCCATCAGCTGCTGGAGGCTGGCTGCTGCTCCTGCACCCCGCCATCAGCTGCTGGAGGCTGGCTGCTGCTCCTCCACCCCACCATGACCTACTGGAGGCTGGCTGCAGCTCCTCCACCCCGCCATCAGCTGCTGGAGGCTGCCTGCAGCTCCTGCACCCCGCCATCAGCTGCTGGAGGCTGCCTGCAGCTCCTGCACCCCGCCATCAGCTGCTGGAGGCTGGCTGCAGCTCCTCCACCCCGCCATCAGCTGCTGGAGGCTGGCTTCTGCTCCTCCACCCCGCCACCAGCTGCTGGAGGCTGGCTGCTGCTCCTGCACCCCACCATGACCTACTGGAGGCTGGCTGCAGCTCCTCCACCCCGCCATCAGCTGCTGGAGGCTGCCTGCAGCTCCTGCACCCCGTCATCAGCTGCTGGAGGCTGCCTGCAGCTCCTGCACCCCGCCATCAGCTGCTGGAGGCTGGCTGCAGCTCCTCCACCCCGCCATCAGGTGCTGGAGGCTGGCTTCAGCTCCACCACCCCGCCACCAGCTGCTGGAGGCTGGCTGCTGCTCCTGCACCCCGCCATCAGCTGCTGGAGGCTTCTGTTTTTCCACCCCGCCATCAGCAGCTGGAGGCTGGCTGCTGGAGGCTGGCTGCTGCTCCTCCACCCCGCCATCAGCTGCTGGAGGCTGCCTGCAGCTCCTGCACCCCGCCATCAGCTGCTGGAGGCTGGCTGCTGCTCCTGCACCCCGCCATCAGCTGCTGGAGGCTTCTGTTCCTCCACCCCGCCATCAGCAGATGGAGGCTGGCTGCTGGAGGCTGGCTGCTGCTCCTCCACCCCGCCATCACCAGCTGGAGGCTGGCTGCAGCTCCTGCACCCCGCCATCAGCTGCTGGAGGCTGCCTGGAGCTCCTGCACCCCGCCATCAGCTGCTGGAGGCTTCTGTTCCTCCACCCCGCCATCAGCAGCTGGAGGCTGGCTGCTGGAGGCTGGCTGCTGCTCCTCCACCCCGCCACCACCAGCTGGAGGCTGGCTGCAGCTCCTGCACCCCGCCATCAGCTGCTGGAGGCTGCCTGCAGCTCCTGCACCCCGCCATCAGCTGCTGGAGGCTGGCTGCTGCTCCCGCACCCCGCCATCATCTGCTGGAGGCTGGCTGCTGCTCCTCCACGCCACCATGACCTGCTGGAGGCTGGCTGCAGCTCCTCCACCCCGCCATCAGCTGCTGGAGGCTGCCTGCAGCTCCTGCACCCCGCCATCAGCTGCTGGAGGCTGCCTGCAGCTCCTGCACCCCGCCATCAGCTGCTGGAGGCTGGCTGCAGCTCCTCCACCCCGCCATCAGCTGCTGGAGGCTGGCTTCTGCTCCTCCACCCCGCCACCAGCTGCTGGAGGCTGGCTGCTGCTCCTGCACCCCGCCATCAGCTGCTGGAGGCTTCTGTTCCTCCACCCCGCCATCAGCTGCTGGAGGCTGCCTGGAGCTCCTGCACCCCGCCATCAGCTGCTGGATGCTTCTGTTCCTCCACCCCGCCATCAGCAGCTGGAGGCTGGCTGCTGGAGGCTGGCTGCTGCTCCTCCACCCTGCCATCACCAGCTGGAGGCTGGCTGCAGCTCCTGCACCCCGCCATCAGCTGCTGGAGGCTGCCTGCAGCTCCTGCACCCCGCCATCAGCTGCTGGAGGCTGGCTGCTGCTCCTGCACCCCGCCATCAGCTGCTGGAGGCTGGCTGCTGCTCCTCCACCCCACCATGACCTGCTGGAGGCTGGCTGCAGCTCCTCCACCCCGCCATCAGCTGCTGGAGGCTGCCTGCAGCTCCTGCACCCCGCCATCAGCTGCTGGAGGCTGCCTGCAGCTCCTGCACCCCGCCATCAGCTGCTGGAGGCTGGCTGCTGCTCCTGCACCCCGCCATCAGCTGCTGGAGTCTGCCTGCAGCTCCTGCACCCCGCCATCAGCTGCTGGAGGCTGGCTGCAGCTCCTCCACCCCGCCATCAGCTGCTGGAGGCTGGCTGCTGCTCCTGCACCCCGCCATCAGCTGCTGGAGGCTTCTGTTCCTCCACCCCGCCATCAGCAGCTGGAGTCTGGCTGCTGGAGGCTGGCTGCTGCTCCTCCAACCCGCCATCACCAGCTGGAGGCTGGCTGCAGCTCCTGCACCCCGCCATCAGCTGCTGGAGGCTGCCTGCAGCTCCTGCACCCCGCCATCAGCTGCTGGAGGCTGGCTGCAGCTCCTCCACCCCGCCATCAGGTGCTGGAGGCTGGCTTCAGCTCCACCACCCCGCCACCAGCTGCTGGAGGCTGGCTGCTGCTCCTGCACCCCGCCATCAGCTGCTGGAGGCTTCTGTTTTTCCACCCCGCCATCAGCAGCTGGAGGCTGGCTGCTGGAGGCTGGCTGCTGCTCCTCCACCCCGCCATCAGCTGCTGGAGGCTGCCTGCAGCTCCTGCACCCCGCCATCAGCTGCTGGAGGCTGGCTGCTGCTCCTGCACCCCGCCATCAGCTGCTGGAGGCTTCTGTTCCTCCACCCCGCCATCAGCAGATGGAGGCTGGCTGCTGGAGGCTGGCTGCTGCTCCTCCACCCCGCCATCACCAGCTGGAGGCTGGCTGCAGCTCCTGCACCCCGCCATCAGCTGCTGGAGGCTGCCTGGAGCTCCTGCACCCCGCCATCAGCTGCTGGAGGCTTCTGTTCCTCCACCCCGCCATCAGCAGCTGGAGGCTGGCTGCTGGAGGCTGGCTGCTGCTCCTCCACCCCGCCACCACCAGCTGGAGGCTGGCTGCAGCTCCTGCACCCCGCCATCAGCTGCTGGAGGCTGCCTGCAGCTCCTGCACCCCGCCATCAGCTGCTGGAGGCTGGCTGCTGCTCCCGCACCCCGCCATCATCTGCTGGAGGCTGGCTGCTGCTCCTCCACGCCACCATGACCTGCTGGAGGCTGGCTGCAGCTCCTCCACCCCGCCATCAGCTGCTGGAGGCTGCCTGCAGCTCCTGCACCCCGCCATCAGCTGCTGGAGGCTGCCTGCAGCTCCTGCACCCCGCCATCAGCTGCTGGAGGCTGGCTGCAGCTCCTCCACCCCGCCATCAGCTGCTGGAGGCTGGCTTCTGCTCCTCCACCCCGCCACCAGCTGCTGGAGGCTGGCTGCTGCTCCTGCACCCCGCCATCAGCTGCTGGAGGCTTCTGTTCCTCCACCCCGCCATCAGCTGCTGGAGGCTGCCTGGAGCTCCTGCACCCCGCCATCAGCTGCTGGATGCTTCTGTTCCTCCACCCCGCCATCAGCAGCTGGAGGCTGGCTGCTGGAGGCTGGCTGCTGCTCCTCCACCCTGCCATCACCAGCTGGAGGCTGGCTGCAGCTCCTGCACCCCGCCATCAGCTGCTGGAGGCTGCCTGCAGCTCCTGCACCCCGCCATCAGCTGCTGGAGGCTGGCTGCTGCTCCTGCACCCCGCCATCAGCTGCTGGAGGCTGGCTGCTGCTCCTCCACCCCACCATGACCTGCTGGAGGCTGGCTGCAGCTCCTCCACCCCGCCATCAGCTGCTGGAGGCTGCCTGCAGCTCCTGCACCCCGCCATCAGCTGCTGGAGGCTGCCTGCAGCTCCTGCACCCCGCCATCAGCTGCTGGAGGCTGGCTGCTGCTCCTGCACCCCGCCATCAGCTGCTGGAGTCTGCCTGCAGCTCCTGCACCCCGCCATCAGCTGCTGGAGGCTGGCTGCAGCTCCTCCACCCCGCCATCAGCTGCTGGAGGCTGGCTGCTGCTCCTGCACCCCGCCATCAGCTGCTGGAGGCTTCTGTTCCTCCACCCCGCCATCAGCAGCTGGAGTCTGGCTGCTGGAGGCTGGCTGCTGCTCCTCCAACCCGCCATCACCAGCTGGAGGCTGGCTGCAGCTCCTGCACCCCGCCATCAGCTGCTGGAGGCTGCCTGCAGCTCCTGCACCCCGCCATCAGCTGCTGGAGGCTGGCTGCTGCTCCTGCACCCCGCCATCAGCTGCTGGAGGCTGGCTGCTGCTCCTCCACCCCACCATGACCTGCTGGAGGCTGCCTGCAGCTCCTCCACCCCGCCATCAGCTGCTGGAGGCTGCCTGCAGCTCCTGCACCCCGCCATCAGCTGCTGGAGGCTGCCTGCAGCTCCTGCACACCGCCATCAGCTGCTGGAGGCTGGCTTCTGCTCCTCCACCCCACCACCAGCTGCTGGAGGCTGGCTGCTGCTCCTGCACCCCGCCATCAGCTGCTGGAGGCTTCTGTTTTTCCACCCCGCCATCAGCAGCTGGAGGCTGGCTGCTGGAGGCTGGCTGCTGCTCCTCCACCCCGCCATCACCAGCTGGAGGCTGGCTGCAGCTCCTGCACCCCGCCATCAGCTGCTGGAGGCTGCCTGCAGCTCCTGCACCCCGCCACCAGCTGCTGGAGGCTGGCTGCTGCTCCTGCACCCCGCCATCAGCTGCTGGAGGCTGGCTGCTGCTCCTCCACCCCACCATGACCTGCTGGAGGCTGGCTGCAGCTCCTCCATCCCGCCATCAGCTGCTGGAGGCTGCCTGCAGCTCCTGCACCCCGCCATCAGCTGCTGGAGGCCGCCTGAAGCTCCTGCACCCCGCCATCAGCTGCTGGAGGCTGGCTGCAGCTCCTCCACCCCGCCATCAGCTGCTGGAGGCTGGCTTCTGCTCCTCCACCCCGCCACCAGCTGCTGGAGGCTGGCTGATGCTCCTGCACCCCACCATCAGCTGCTGGAGGCTTCTGTTCCTCCACCCCGCCATCAGCAGCTGGAGGCTGGCTGCTGGAGGCTGGCTGCTGCTTCTCCACCCCGCCATCACCAGCTGGAGGCTGGCTGCAGCTCCTGCACCCCACCATCAGCTGCTGGAGGCTGCCTGGAGCTCCTGCACCCCGCCATCAGCTGCTGGAGGCTTCTGTTCCTCCACCCCGCCATCAGCAGCTGGAGGCTGGCTGCTGCTCCTCCACCCCGCCATCACCAGCTGGAGGCTGGCTGCAGCTCCTGCACCCCGCCATCAGCTGCTGGAGGCTGCCTGCAGCTCCTGCACCCCGCCATCAGCTGCTGGAGGCTTCTGTTCCTCCACCCCGCCATCAGCAGCTGGAGTCTGGCTGCTGGAGGCTGGCTGCTGCTCCTCCAACCCGCCATCACCAGCTGGAGGCTGGCTGCAGCTCCTGCACCCCGCCATCAGTTGCTGGAGGCTGCCTGCAGCTCCTGCACCCCGCCATCAGCTGCTGGAGGCTGGCTGCTGCTCCTGCACCCCGCCATCAGCTGCTGGAGGCTGGCTGCTGCTCCTCCACCCCACCATGACCTGCTGGAGGCTGCCTGCAGCTCCTCCACCCCGCCATCAGCTGCTGGAGGCTGCCTGCAGCTCCTGCACCCCGCCATCAGCTGCTGGAGGCTGCCTGCAGCTCCTGCACCCCGCCATCAGCTGCTGGAGGCTGGCTTCTGCTCCTCCACCCCGCCACCAGCTGCTGGAGGCTGGCTGCTGCTCCTGCACCCCGCCATCAGCTGCTGGAGGCTTCTGTTTTTCCACCCCGCCATCAGCAGCTGGAGGCTGGCTGCTGGAGGCTGGCTGCTGCTCCTCCACCCCGCCATCACCAGCTGGAGGCTGGCTGCAGCTCCTGCACCCCGCCATCAGCTGCTGGAGGCTGCCTGCAGCTCCTGCACCCCGCCACCAGCTGCTGGAGGCTGGCTGCTGCTCCTGCACCCCGCCATCAGCTGCTGGAGGCTGGCTGCTGCTCCTCCACCCCACCATGACCTGCTGGAGGCTGGCTGCAGCTCCTCCATCCCGCCATCAGCTGCTGGAGGCTGCCTGCAGCTCCTGCACCCCGCCATCAGCTGCTGGAGGCTTCTGTTCCTCCACCCCGCCATCAGCAGCTGGAGGCTGGCTGCTGGAGGCTGGCTGCTGCTTCTCCACCCCGCCATCACCAGCTGGAGGCTGGCTGCAGCTCCTGCACCCCACCATCAGCTGCTGGAGGCTGCCTGGAGCTCCTGCACCCCGCCATCAGCTGCTGGAGGCTTCTGTTCCTCCACCCCGCCATCAGCAGCTGGAGGCTGGCTGCTGCTCCTCCACCCCTCCATCACCAGCTGGAGGCTGGCTGCAGCTCCTGCACCCCGCCATCAGCTGCTGGAGGCTGCCTGCAGCTCCTGCACCCCGCCATCAGCTGCTGGAGGCTGCCTGCAGCTCCTGCACCCCGCCATCAGCTGCTGGAGGCTGGCTGCTGCTCCTGCACCCCGCCATCAGCTGCTGGAGGCTGGCTGCTGCTCCTCCACCACACCATGACCTGCTGGAGGCTGGCTGCAGCTCCTCCATCCCGCCATCAGCTGCTGGAGGCTGCCTGCAGCTCCTGCACCCCGCCATCAGCTGCTGGAGGCTGGCTGCAGCTCCTCCACCCCGCCATCAGCAGCTGGAGGCTGGCTTCTGCTCCTCCACCCTGCCACCAGCTGGTGGAGGCTGGCTGCTGCTCCGGCACCCCGCCATCAGCTTCTGGAGGCTTCTGTTCCTCCACCCCGCCATCACCAGCTGGAGGCTGGCTGCAGCTCCTGCACCCCGCCATCAGCTGCTGGAGGCTTCTGTTCCTCCACCCCGCCATCAGCAGCAGGAGGCTGGCTGCTGGAGGCTGGCTGCTGCTCCTCCACCCCGCCATCACCAGCTGGAGGCTGGCTGCAGCTCCTGCACCCCGCCATCAGCTGCTGGAGGCTGCCTGCAGCTCCTGCACCCCCCCATCAGCTGCTGGAGGCTGGCTGCTGCTCCTGCATCCCGCCATCAGCTGCTGGAGGCTGGCTGCTGCTCCTCCACCCCACCATGACCTGCTGGAGGCTGGCTGCAGCTCCTCCAGCTCGCCATCAGCTGCTGGAGGCTGCCTGCAGCTCCTGCACCCCGCCATCAGCTGCTGGAGGCTGCCTGCAGCTCCTGCACCCCGCCATCAGCTGCTGGAGGCTGGCTGCAGCTCCTCCACCCCGCCATCAGCTGCTGGAGGCTGGCTTCTGCTCCTCCACCCCGCCACCAGCTGCTGGAGGCTGGCTGCTGCTCCTGCACCCCACCATCAGCTGCTGGAGGCTTCCGTTCCTCCACCCCGCCATCAGCAGCTGGAGGCTGGCTGCTGGAGGCTGGCTGCTGCTCCTCCACCCCGCCATCACCAGCTGGAGGCTGGCTGCAGCTCCTGCACCCCGCCATCAGCTGCTGGAGGCTGCCTGGAGCTCCTGCACCCCGCCATCAGCTGCTGGAGGCTTCTGTTCCTCCACCCCGCCATCAGCAGCTAGAGGCTGGCTGCTGGAGGCTGGCTGCTGCTCCTCCACCCCGCCATCACCAGCTGGAGGCTGCCTGCAGCTCCTGCACCCCACCATCAGCTGCTGGAGGCTGCCTGCAGCTCCTGCACCCCGCCATCAGCTGCTGGAGGCTGGCTGCAGCTCCTCCACCCCGCCATCAGCTGCTGGAGGCTGGCTTCTGCTCCTCCATCCCGCCATCAGCAGCTGGAGGCTGGCTAATGGAGGCTGGCTGCTGCTCCTCCACCCCGCCATCACCATCTGGAGGCTGGCTGCAGCTCCTGCACCCCGCCATCAGCTGCTGGAGGCTGCCTGGAGATCCTGCACCCCGCCATCAGCTGCTGGAGGCTTCTGTTCCTCCACCCCGCCATCAGCAGCTGGAGGCTGGCTGCTGGAGGCTGGCTGCTGCTCCTCCACCCCGCCATCACCAGCTGGAGGCTGGCTGCAGCTCCTGCACCCCGCCATCAGCTGCTGGAGGCTTCTGTTCCTCCACCCCGCCATCAGCAGCTGGAGGCTGGCTGCTGGAGGCTGGCTGCTGCTCCTCCACCCCGCCATCACCAGCTGGAGGCTGGCTGCAGCTCCTGCACCCCGCCATCAGCTGCTGGAGGCTGCCTGCAGCTCCTGCACCCCGCCATCAGCTGCTGGAGGCTGCCTGCAGCTCCTGCACCCCGCCATCAGCTGCTGGAGGCTGCCTGCAGCTCCTGCACCCCGCCATGAGCTGCTGGAGGCTGGCTGCAGCTCCTCCACCCCGCCATCAGCTGCTGGAGGCTGGCTTCTGCTCCTCCACCCCGCCACCAGCTGCTGGAGGCTGGCTGCTGCTCCTGCACCCCGCCATCAGCTGCTGGAGGCTTCTGTTCCTCCACCCCGCCATCAGAAGCTGGAGGCTGGCTGCTGGAGGCTGGCTGCTGCTCCTCCACCCCGCCATCACCATCTGGAGGCTGGCTGCAGCTCCTGCACCCCGCCATCAGCTGTTGGAGGCTGCCTGGAGCTCCTGCACCCCGCCATCAGCTGCTGGAGGCTTCTGTTCCTCCACCCCGCCATCAGCAGCTGAAGGCTGGCTGCTGGAGGCTGGCTGCTGCTCCTCCACCCCGCCATCACCAGCTGGAGGCTGGCTGCAGCTCCTGCACCCCGCCATCAGCTGCTGGAGGCTGCCTGCACCCCGCCATCAGCTGCTGGAGGCTTCTGTTCCTCCACCCCGCCATCAGCAGCTGGAGGCTGGCTGCTGGAGGCTGGCTGCTGCTCCTCCACCCCGCCATCACCAGCTGGAGGCTGGCTGCAGCTCCTGCACCCCGCCATCAGCTGCTGGAGGCTGCCTGCAGCTCCTGCACCCCGCCATCAGCTGCTGGAGGCTGCCTGCAGCTCCTGCACCCCGCCATGAGCTGCTGGAGGCTGGCTGCAGCTCCTCCACCCCGCCATCAGCTGCTGGAGGCTGGCTTCTGCTCCTCCACCCCGCCACCAGCTGCTGGAGGCTGGCTGCTGCTCCTGCACCCCGCCATCAGCTGCTGGAGGCTTCTGTTCCTCCACCCCGCCATCAGCAGCTGGAGGCTGGCTGCTTGAGGCTGGCTGCTGCTCCTCCACCCCGCCATCACCAGCTGGAGGCTGGCTGCAGCTCCTGCACCCCGCCATCAGCTGCTGGAGGCTGCCTGGAGCTCCTGCACCCCGCCATCAGCTGCTGGAGGCTTCTGTTCCTCCACCCCGCCATCAGCAGCTGGAGGCTGGCTGCTGGAGGCTGGCTGCTGCTCCTCCACCCCGCCATCACCAGCTGGAGGCTGGCTGCAGCTCCTGCACCCCGCCATCAGCTGCTGGAGGCTGCCTGCAGCTCCTGCACCCCGCCATCAGCTGCTGGAGGCTGGCTGCTGCTCCAGCACCCCGCCATCAGCTGCTGGAGGCTGGCTGCTGCTCCTCCACCCCACCATGACCTGCTGGAGGCTGGCTGCAGCTCCTCCACCCCGCCATCAGCTGCTGGAGGCTGCCTGCAGCTCCTGCACCCCGCCATCAGCTGCTGGAGGCTGGCTGCAGCTCCTGCACCCCGCCATCAGCTGCTGGAGGCTGGCTGCAGCTCCTCCACCCCGCCATCAGCTGCTGGAGGCTTCTGTTCCTCCACCCCGCCATCAGCAGCTGGAGGCTGGCTTCTGCTCCTCCACCCCGCCACCAGCTGCTGGAGGCTGGCTGCTGCTCCTGCACCCCGCCATCAGCTGCTGGAGGCTTCTGTTCCTCCACCCCGCCATCAGCAGCTGGAGGCTGGCTGCTGGAGGCTGGCTGCTGCTCCTCCACCCCGCCATCACCAGCTGGAGGCTGGCTGCAGCTCCTGCACCCCGCCATCAGCTGCTGGAGGCTGCCTGCAGCTCCTGCACCCCGCCATCAGCTGCTGGAGGCTGCCTGCAGCTCCTGCACCCCGCCATCAGCTGCTGGAGGCTGCCTGTAGCTCCTGCACCCCGCCATGAGCTGCTGGAGGCTGGCTGCAGCTCCTCCACCCCGCCATCAGCTGCTGGAGGCTGGCTTCTGCTCCTCCACCCCGCCACCAGCTGCTGGAGGCTGGCTGCTGCTCCTGCACCCCGCCATCAGCTGCTGGAGGCTTCTGTTCCTCCACCCCGCCATCAGCAGCTGGAGGCTGGCTGCTTGAGGCTGGCTGCTGCTCCTCCACCCCGCCATCACCAGCTGGAGGCTGGCTGCAGCTCCTGCACCCCGCCATCAGCTGCTGGAGGCTGCCTGGAGCTCCTGCACCCCGCCATCAGCTGCTGGAGGCTTCTGTTCCTCCACCCCGCCATCAGCAGCTGGAGGCTGGCTGCTGGAGGCTGGCTGCTGCTCCTCCACCCCGCCATCACCAGCTGGAGGCTGGCTGCAGCTCCTGCACCCCGCCATCAGCTGCTGGAGGCTGCCTGCAGCTCCTGCACCCCGCCATCAGCTGCTGGAGGCTGGCTGCTGCTCCAGCACCCCGCCATCAGCTGCTGGAGGCTGGCTGCTGCTCCTCCACCCCACCATGACCTGCTGGAGGCTGGCTGCAGCTCCTCCACCCCGCCATCAGCTGCTGGAGGCTGCCTGCAGCTCCTGCACCCCGCCATCAGCTGCTGGAGGCTTCTGTTCCTCCACCCCACCATCAGCAGCTGGAGGCTTGCTGCTGGAGGCTGGCTGCTGCTCCTCCACCCCGCCATCACCAGCTGGAGGCTGGCTGCAGCTCCTGCACCCCGCCATCAGCTGCTGGAGGCTGCCTGCAGCTCCTGCACCCCGCCATCAGCTGCTGGAGGCTGGCTGCTGCTCCTCCACCCCGCCATCACCAGCTGGAGGCTGGCTGCAGCTCCTCCACCCCGCCATCAGCTGCTGGAGGCTGCCTGGAGCTCCTGCACCCCGCCATCAGCTGCTGGAGGCTTCTGTTCCTCCACCCCGCCATCAGCATCTGGAGGCTGGCTGCTGGAGGCTGGCTGCTGCTCCTCCACCCCGCCATCACCAGCTGGAGGCTGGCTGCAGCTCCTGCACCCCGCCATCAGCTGCTGGAGGCTGCCTGCAGCTCCTGCACCCCGCCATCAGCTGCTGGAGGCTGGCTGCTGCTCCTCCACCCCGCCATCACCAGCTGGAGGCTGGCTGCAGCTCCTGCACCCCGCCATCAGCTGCTGGAGGCTGCCTGGAGCTCCTGCACCCCGCAATCAGCTGCTGGAGGCTTCTGTTCCTCCACCCCGCCATCAGCAGCTGGAGGCTGGCTTCTGGAGGCTGGCTGCTGCTCCTCCACCCCGCCATCACCAGCTGGAGGATGGCTGCAGCTCCTGCACCCCGCCATCAGCTGCTGGAGGCTGCCTGCAGCTCCTGCACCCCGCCATCAGCTGCTGGAGGCTTCTGTTCCTCCACCCCGCCATCAGCAGCTGGAGGCTGGCTGCTGCTCCTCCACCCCGCCATCACCAGCTGGAGGCTGCCTGCAGCTCCTGCACCCCGCCATCAGCTGCTGGAGGCTGGCTGCTGCTCCTCCACCCCACCATGACCTGCTGGAGGCTGGCTGCAGCTCCTCCACCCCGCCATCAGGTGCTGGAGGCTGCCTGCAGCTCCTGCACCCCGCCATCAGCTGCTGGAGGCTGCCTGCAGCTCCGGCACCCCGCCATCAGCTGCTGGAGGCTGCCTGGAGCTCCTGCACCCCGCCATCAGCTGCTGGAGGCTTCTGTTCCTCCACCCCGCCATCAGCAGCTGGAGGCTGGCTGCTGGAGGCTGGCTGCTGCTCCTCCACCCCGCCATCACCAGCTGGAGGCTGGCTGCAGCTCCTGCACCCCGCCATCAGCTGCTGGAGGCTGCCTGCAGCTCCTGCACCCCGCCATCAGCTGCTGGAGGCTGGCTGCTGCTCCAGCACCCCGCCATCAGCTGCTGGAGGCTGGCTGCTGCTCCTCCACCCCACCATGACCTGCTGGAGGCTGGCTGCAGCTCCTCCACCCCGCCATCAGCTGCTGGAGGCTGCCTGCAGCTCATGCACCCCGCCATCAGCTGCTGGAGGCTGGCTGCAGCTCCTCCACCCCGCCATCAGCTGCTGGAGGCTTCTGTTCCTCCACCCCGCCATCAGCAGCTGGAGGCTGGCTTCTGCTCCTCCACCCCGCCACCAGCTGCTGGAGGCTGGCTGCTGCTCCTGCATCCCGCCATCAGCTGCTGGAGGCTTCTGTTCCTCCACCCCGCCATCAGCAGCTGGAGGCTGGCTGCTGGAGGCTGGCTGCTGCTCCTCCACCCCGCCATCACCAGCTGGAGGCTGGCTGCAGCTCCTGCACCCCGCCATCAGCTGCTGGAGGCTGCCTGCAGCTCCTGCACCCCGCCATCAGCTGCTGGAGGCTGGCTGCTGCTCCTCCACCCCG
This sequence comes from Nothobranchius furzeri, assembly GCF_043380555.1. NCBI lineage: Eukaryota > Metazoa > Chordata > Actinopteri > Cyprinodontiformes > Nothobranchiidae > Nothobranchius > Nothobranchius furzeri. The sequence goes on from NW_027223039.1 coordinate 466,480, forward strand.
CCATCACCAGCTGGAGGCTGGCTGCAGCTCCTGCACTTCGCCATCAGCTGCTGGAGGCTGCCTGGAGCTCCTGCACCCCGCCATCAGCTGCTGGAGGCTTCTGTTCCTCCACCCCGCCATCAGCAGCTGGAGGCTGGCTGCTGGAGGCTGGCTGCTGCTCCTCCACCCCGCCATCACCAGCTGGAGGATGGCTGCAGCTCCTGCACCCCGGCATCAGCTGCTGGAGGCTGCCTGCAGCTCCTGCACCCCGCCATCAGCTGCTGGAGGCTTCTGTTCCTCCACCCCGCCATCAGCAGCTGGAGGCTGGCTGCTGCTCCTCCACCCCGCCATCACCAGCTGGAGGCTGCCTGCAGCTCCTGCACCCCGCCATCAGCTGCTGGAGGCTGGCTGCTGCTCCTCCACCCCACCATGACCTGCTGGAGGCTGGCTGCAGCTCCTCCACCACGCCATCAGGTGCTGGAGGCTGCCTGCAGCTCCTGCACCCCGCCATCAGCTGCTGGAGGCTGCCTGCAGCTCCGGCACCCCGCCATCAGCTGCTGGAGGCTGGCTGCAGCTCCTCCACCCCGCCATCAGCTGCTGGAGGCTGGCTTCTGCTCCTCCACCCCGTCACCAGCTGCTGGAGGCTGGCTGCTGCTCCTGCACCCCGCCATCAGCTGCTGGAGGCTTCTGTTCCTCCACCCCGCCATCAGCAGCTGGAGGCTGGCTGCTGGAGGCTGGCTGCTGCTCCTCCACCCCGCCATCACCAGCTGGAGGCTGGCTGCAGCTCCTGCACCCCGCCATCAGCTGCTGGAGGCTGCCTGGAGCTCCTGCACCCCGCCATCAGCTGCTGGAGGCTTCTGTTCCTCCACCCCGCCATCAGCAGCTGGAGGCTGGCTGCTGGAGGCTGGCTGCTGCTCCTCCACCCCGCCATCACCAGCTGGAGGCTGGCTGCAGCTCCTGCACCCCGCCATCAGCTGCTGGAGGCTGCCTGCAGCTCCTTCTCCCCGCCATCAGCTGCTGGAGGCTGGCTGCTGCTCCTGCACGCCGCCATCAGCTGCTGGAGGCTGGCTGCTGCTCCTCCACCCCACCATGACTTGCTGGAGGCTGGCTGCAGCTCCTCCACCCCACCATCAGCTGCTGGAGGCTGCCTGCAGCTCCTGCACCCCGCCATCAGCTGCTGGAGGCTGCCTGCAGCTCCTGCACCCCGCCATCAGCTGCTGGAGGCTGGCTGCAGCTCCTCCACCCCGCCATCAGCTGCTGGAGGCTGGCTTCTGCTCCTCCACCCCGCCACCAGCTGCTGGAGGCTGGCTGCTGCTCCTGCACCCCGCCATCAGCTGCTGGAGGCTTCCGTTCCTCCACCCCGCCATCAGCAGCTGGAGGCTGGCTGCTGGAGGCTGGCTGCTGCTCCTCCACCCCGCCATCACCAGCTGGAGGCTGGCTGCAGCTCCTGCACCCCGCCATCAGCTGCTGGAGGCTGCCTGGAGCTCCTGCACCCCGCCATCAGCTGCTGGAGGCTTCTGTTCCTCCACCCCGCCATCAGCAGCTGGAGGCTGGCTGCTGGAGGCTGGCTGCTGCTCCTCCACCCCGCCATCACCAGTTTGAGGCTGCCTGCAGCTCCTGCACCCCACCATCAGCTGCTGGAGGCTGCCTGCAGCTCCTGCACCCCGCCATCAGCTGCTGGAGGCTGGCTGCAGCTCCTCCACCCCGCCATCAGCTGCTGGAGGCTGGCTTCTGCTCCTCCACCCCGCCATCAGCAGCTGGAGGCTGGCTAATGGAGGCTGGCTGCTGCTCCTCCACCCCGCCATCACCATCTGGAGGCTGGCTGCAGCTCCTGCACCCCGTCATCAGCTGCTGGAGGCTGCCTGGAGCTCCTGCACCCCGCCATCAGCTGCTGGAGGCTTCTGTTCCTCCACCCCGCCATCAGCAGCTGGAGGCTGGCTGCTGGAGGCTGGCTGCTGCTCCTCTACCCCGCCATCACCAGCTGGAGGCTGGCTGCAGCTCCTGCACCCCGCCATCAGCTGCTGGAGGCTGCCTGCAGCTCCTGCACCCCGCCATCAGCTGCTGGAGGCTGCCTGCAGCTCCTGCACCCCGCCATCAGCTGCTGGAGGCTGCCTGCAGCTCCTGCACCCCGCCATCAGCTGCTGGAGGCTGGCTGCAGCTCCTCCACCCCGCCATCAGCTGCTGGAGGCTGGCTTCTGCTCCTCCACCCCGCCATCAGCTGCTGGAGGCTGGCTGCTGCTCCTGCACCCCGCCATCAGCTGCTGGAGGCTGGCTGCTTGAGGCTGGCTGCTGCTCCTCCACCCCGCCATCACCAGCTGGAGGCGGGCTGCAGCTCCTGCACCCCGCCATCAGCTGCTGGAGGCTGCCTGGAGCTCCTGCACCCCGCCATCAGCTGCTGGAGGCTTCTGTTCCTCCACCCCGCCATCAGCAGCTGGAGGCTGGCTGCTGGAGGCTGGCTGCTGCTCCTCCACCCCGCCATCACCAGCTGGAGGCTGGCTGCAGCTCCTGCACCCCGCCATCAGCTGCTGGAGGCTGCCTGCAGCTCCTGCACCCCGCCATCAGCTGCTGGAGGCTGGCTGCTGCTCCTGCACCCCGCCATCAGCTGCTGGAGGCTGGCTGCTGCTCCTCCACCCCACCATGACCTGCTGGAGGCTGGCTGCAGCTCCTCCACCCCGCCATCAGCTGCTGGAGGCTGCCTGCAGCTCCTGCACCCCGCCATCAGCTGCTGGAGGCTGGCTGCAGCTCCTGCAACCCCGCCATCAGCTGCTGGAGGTTGGCTGCAGCTCCTCCACCCCGCCATCAGCTGCTGGAGGCTGGCTGCTGCTCTGGCACCCCGCCATCAGCTGCTGGAGGCTTCTGTTCCTCCACCCCGCCATCAGCAGCTGGAGGCTGGCTTCTGCCCCTCCACCCCGCCACCAGCTGCTGGAGGCTGGCTGCTTCTCCTGCACCCCGCCATCAGCTGCTGGAGGCTTCTGTTCCTCCACCCTGCCATCAGCAGCTGGAGGCTGGCTGCTGGAGGCTGGCTGCTGCTCCTCCACCCCGCCATCACCAGCTGGAGGCTGACTGCAGCTCCTGCACCCCGCCATCAGCTGCTGGAGGTTGCCTGCAGCTCCTGCACCCCGCCATCAGCTGCTGGAGGCTGGCTGCTGCTCCTCCACCCCGCAATCACCAGCTGGAGGCTGGCTGCAGCTCCTCCACCCCGCCATCAGCTGCTGGAGGCTGCCTGGAGCTCCTGCACCCCGCCATCAGCTGCTGGAGGCTTCTGTTCCTCCACCCCGCCATCAGCATCTGGAGGCTGGCTGCTGGAGGCTGGCTGCTGCTCCTCCACCCCGCCATCACCAGCTGGAGGCTGGCTGCAGCTCCTGCACCCCGCCATCAGCTGCTGGAGGCTGCCTGCAGCTCCTGCACCCCGCCATCAGCTGCTGGAGGCTTCATTTCCTCCACCCCGCCATCAGCAGCTGGAGGCTGGCTGCTGGAGGCTGGCTGCTGCTCCTCCACCCCGCAATCACCAGCTGGAGGCTGGCTGCAGCTCCTGCACCCCGCCACCAGCTGCTGGAGGCTGCCTGCAGCTCCTGCACCCCGCCATCAGCTGCTGGAGGCTGGCTGCTGCTCCTGCACCCCGCCATCAGCCGCTGGAGGCTGGCTGCTGCTCCTCCACCCCACCATGACCTGCTGGAGGCTGGCTGCAGCTCCTCCACCCCGCCATCAGCTGCTGGAGGCTGCCTGCAGCTCCTGCACCCCGCCATCAGCTGCTGGAGGCTGCCTGCAGCTCCTGCACCCCGCCATCAGCTGCTGGAGGCTGGCTGCTGCTCCTCCACCCCGCCATCACCAGCTGGAGGCTGGCTGCAGCTCCTGCACCCCGCCATCAGCTGCTGGAGGCTGCCTGCAGCTCCTGCACCCCGCCATCAGCTGCTGGAGGCTGCCTGCAGCTCCTGCACCCCGCCATCAGCTGCTGGAGGCTGGCTGCTGCTCCTCCACCCCGCCATCACCAGCTGGAGGCTGGCTGCAGCTCCTGCACCCCGCCATCAGCTGCTGGAGGCTGCCTGCTGCTCCTGCACCCCGCCATCAGCTGCTGGAGGCTTCTGTTCCTCCACCCCGCCATCAGCAGCTGGAGGCTGGCTGCTGGAGGCTGGATGCTGCTCCTCCACCCCGCCATCACCAGCTGGAGGCTGGCTGCAGCTCCTGCACCCCGCCATTAGCTGCTGGAGGCTGCCTGCAGCTCCTGCACCCCGCCATCAGCTGCTGGAGGCTGGCTGCTGCTCCTGCACCCCACCATCAGCTGCTGGAGGCTGGCTGCTGCTCCTCCACCCCACCATGACCTGCTGGAGGCTGGCTACAGCTCCTCCACCCCGCCATCAGCTGCTGGAGGCTGCCTGCAGCTCCTGCACCCCGCCATCAGCTGCTGGAGGCTGGCTGCAGCTCCTGCACCCCGCCATCAGCTAGTGGAGGCTGGCTGCAGCTCCTCCACCCCGCCATCAGCTGCTGGAGGCTGGCTGCTGCTCCGGCACCCCGCCATCAGCTGCTGGAGGCTTCTGTTCCTCCACCCCGCCATCAGCAGCTGGAGGCTGGCTTCTGCTCCTCCACCCCGCCACCAGCTGCTGGAGGCTGGCTGCTGCTCCTGCACCCCGCCATCAGATGCTGGTGGCTTCTGTTCCTCCACCCCGCCATCAGCAGCTGGAGGCTGGCTGCTGGAGGCTGGCTGCTGCTCCTCCACCCCGCCATCACCAGCTGGAGGCTGGCTGCAGCTCCTGCACCCCGCCATCAGCTGCTGGAGGCTGCCTGGAGCTCCTGCACCCCGCCATCAGCTGCTGGAGGCTTCTGTTCCTCCACCCCACCATCAGCAGCTGGAGGCTGGCTGCTGGAGGCTGGCTGCTGCTCCTCCACCCCGCCATCACCAGCTGGAGGCTGGCTGCAGCTCCTGCACCCCGCCATCAGCTGCTGGAGGCTGCCTGCAGCTCCTGCACCCCGCCATCAGCTGCTGGAGGCTGGCTGCTGCTCCTCCACCCCGCCATCAGCTGCTGGAGGCTGCCTGGAGCTCCTGCACCCCGCCATCAGCTGCTGGAGGCTTCTGTTCCTCCACCCCGCCATCAGCATCTGGAGGCTGGCTGCTGGAGGCTGGCTGCTGCTCCTCCACCCCGCCATCACCAGCTGGAGGCTGGCTGCAGCTCCTGCACCCCGCCATCAGCTGCTGGAGGCTGCCTGCAGCTCCTGCACCCCGCCATCAGCTGCTGGAGGCTGGCTGCTGCTCCTCCACCCCGCCATCACCAGCTGGAGGCTGGCTGCAGCTCCTGCACCCCGCCATCAGCTGCTGGAGGCTGCCTGGAGCTCCTGCACCCCGCCATCAGCTGCTGGAGGCTTCTGTTCCTCCACCCCGCCATCAGCAGCTGGAGGCTGGCTGCTGGAGGCTGGATGCTGCTCCTCCACCCCGCCATCACCAGCTGGAGGATGGCTGCAGCTCCTGCACCCCGCCATCAGCTGCTGGAGGCTGCCTGCAGCTCCTGCACCCCGCCATCAGCTGCTGGAGGCTTCTGTTCCTCCACCCCGCCATCAGCAGCTGGAGGCTGGCTGCTGGAGGCTGGCTGCTGCTCCTCCATCCCGCCATCACCAGCTGGAGGCTGGCTGCAGCTCCTGCACCCCGCCATCAGCTGCTGGAGGCTGCCTGGAGCTCCTGCACCCCGCCATCAGCTGCTGGAGGCTTCTGTTCCTCCACCCCGCCATCAGCAGCTGGAGGCTGGCTGCTGGAGGCTGGCTGCTGCTCCTCCACCCCGCCATCACCAGCTGGAGGCTGCCTGCAGCTCCTGCACCCCGCCATCAGCTGCTGGAGGCTGGCTGCTGCTCCTCCACCCCACCATGACCTGCTGGAGGCTGGCTGCAGCTCCTCCACCCCGCCATCAGGTGCTGGAGGCTGGCTGCAGCTCCTGCACCCCGCCATCAGCTGCTGGAGGCTGCCTGCAGCTCCTGCACCCCGCCATCAGCTGCTGGAGGCTGGCTGCAGCTCCTCCAACCCGCCATCAGCTGCTGGAGGCTGGCTTCTGCTCCTCCACCCCGCCACCAGCTGCTGGAGGCTGGCTGCTGCTCCTGCACCCCGCCATCAGCTGCTGGAGGCTTCTGTTCCTCCACCCCGCCATCAGCAGCTGGAGGCTGGCTGCTGGAGGCTGGCTGCTGCTCCTCCACCCCGCCATCACCAGCTGGAGGCTGGCTGCAGCTCCTGCACCCCGCCATCAGCTGCTGGAGGCTGCCTGGAGCTCCTGCACCCCGCCATCAGCTGCTGGAGCCTTCTGTTCCTCCACCCCGCCATCAGCAGCTGGAGGCTGGCTGCTGGAGGCTGGCTGCTGCTCCTCCACCCCGCCATCACCAGCTGGAGGCTGGCTGCAGCTCCTGCACCCCGCCATCAGCTGCTGGAGGCTTCTGTTCCTCCACCCCGCCATCAGCATCTGGAGGCTGGCTGCTGGAGGCTGGCTGCTGCTCCTCCACCCCGCCATCACCAGCTGGAGGCTGGCTGCAGCTCCTGCACCCCGCCATCAGCTGCTGGAGGCTGCCTGCAGCTCCTGCACCCCGCCATCAGCTGCTGGAGGCTGGCTGCTGCTCCTCCACCCCGCCATCACCAGCTGGAGGCTGGCTGCAGCTCCTGCACCCCGCCATCAGCTGCTGGAGGCTGCCTGGAGCTCCTGCACCCCGCCATCAGCTGCTGGAGGCTTCTGTTCCTCCACCCCGCCATCAGCAGCTGGAGGCTGGCTGCTGGAGGCTGGATGCTGCTCCTCCACCCCGCCATCACCAGCTGGAGGATGGCTGCAGCTCCTGCACCCCGCCATCAGCTGCTGGAGGCTGCCTGCAGCTCCTGCACCCCGCCATCAGCTGCTGGAGGCTTCTGTTCCTCCACCCCGCCATCAGCAGCTGGAGGCTGGCTGCTGGAGGCTGGCTGCTGCTCCTCCACCCCGCCATCACCAGCTGGAGGCTGGCTGCAGCTCCTGCACCCCGCCATCAGCTGCTGGAGGCTGCCTGGAGCTCCTGCACCCCGCCATCAGCTGCTGGAGGCTTCTGTTCCTCCACCCCGCCATCAGCAGCTGGAGGCTGGCTGCTGGAGGCTGGCTGCTGCTCCTCCACCCCGCCATCACCAGCTGGAGGCTGCCTGCAGCTCCTGCACCCCGCCATCAGCTGCTGGAGGCTGGCTGCTGCTCCTCCACCCCACCATGACCTGCTGGAGGCTGGCTGCAGCTCCTCCACCCCGCCATCAGGTGCTGGAGGCTGGCTGCAGCTCCTGCACCCCGCCATCAGCTGCTGGAGGCTGCCTGCAGCTCCTGCACCCCGCCATCAGCTGCTGGAGGCTGGCTGCAGCTCCTCCAACCCGCCATCAGCTGCTGGAGGCTGGCTTCTGCTCCTCCACCCCGCCACCAGCTGCTGGAGGCTGGCTGCTGCTCCTGCACCCCGCCATCAGCTGCTGGAGGCTTCTGTTCCTCCACCCCGCCATCAGCAGCTGGAGGCTGGCTGCTGGAGGCTGGCTGCTGCTCCTCCACCCCGCCATCACCAGCTGGAGGCTGGCTGCAGCTCCTGCACCCCGCCATCAGCTGCTGGAGGCTGCCTGGAGCTCCTGCACCCCGCCATCAGCTGCTGGAGGCTTCTGTTCCTCCACCCCGCCATCAGCAGCTGGAGGCTGGCTGCTGGAGGCTGGCTGCTGCTCCTCCACCCCGCCATCACCAGCTGGAGGCTGGCTGCAGCTCCTGCACCCCGTCATCAGCTGCTGGAGGATGCCTGCAGCTCCTTCTCCCCGCCATCAGCTGCTGGAGGCTGGCTGCTGCTCCTGCACCCCGCCATCAGCTGCTGGAGGCTGGCTGCTGCTCCTCCACCCAACCATGACATGCTGGAGGCTGGCTGCAGCTCCTCCACCCCGCCATCAGCTGCTGGAGGCTGCCTGCAGCTCCTGCACCCCGCCATCAGCTGCTGGAGGCTGCCTGCAGCTCCTGCACCCCGCCATCAGCTGCTGGAGGCTGGCTGCAGCTCCTCCACCCCGCAATCAGCTGCTGGAGGCTGGCTTCTGCTCCTCCACCCCGCCACCAGCTGCTGGAGGCTGGCTGCTGCTCCTGCACCCCGCCATCAGCTGCTGGAGGCTTCTGTTCCTCCACCCCGCCATCAGCAGCTGGAGGCTGGCTGCTGGAGGCTCGCTGCTGCTCCTCCACCCCGCCATCACCAGCTGTAGGCTGGCTGCAGCTCCTGCACCCCGCCATCAGCTGCTGGAGGCTGCCTGGAGCTCCTGCACCCTGCCATCAGCTGCTGGAGGCTTCATTTCCTCCACCCCGCCATCAGCAGCTGGAGGCTGGCTGCTGGAGGCTGGCTGCTGCTCCTCCACCCCGCAATCACCAGCTGGAGGCTGGCTGCAGCTCCTGCACCCCGCCACCAGCTGCTGGAGGCTGCCTGCAGCTCCTGCACCCCGCCATCAGCTGCTGGAGGCTGGCTGCTGCTCCTGCACCCCGCCATCAGCCGCTGGAGGCTGGCTGCTGCTCCTCCACCCCACCATGACCTGCTGGAGGCTGGCTGCAGCTCCTCCACCCCGCCATCAGCTGCTGGAGGCTGCCTGCAGCTCCTGCACCCCGCCATCAGCTGCTGGAGGCTGCCTGCAGCTCCTGCACCCCGCCATCAGCTGCTGGAGGCTGGCTGCTGCTCCTCCACCCCGCCATCACCAGCTGGAGGCTGGCTGCAGCTCCTGCACCCCGCCATCAGCTGCTGGAGGCTGCCTGCAGCTCCTGCACCCCGCCATCAGCTGCTGGAGGCTGCCTGCAGCTCCTGCACCCCGCCATCAGCTGCTGGAGGCTGCCTGCAGCTCCTGCACCCCGCCATCAGCTGCTGGAGGCTGGCTGCTGCTCCTCCAACCCGCCATCACCAGCTGGAGGCTGGCTGCAGCTCCTGCACCCCGCCATCAGCTGCTGGAGGCTGCCTGCTGCTCCTGCACCCCGCCATCAGCTGCTGGAGGCTTCTGTTCCTCCACCCCGCCATCAGCAGCTGGAGGCTGGCTGCTGGAGGCTGGATGCTGCTCCTCCACCCCGCCATCACCAGCTGGAGGCTGGCTGCAGCTCCTGCACCCCGCCATCAGCTGCTGGAGGCTGCCTGCAGCTCCTGCACCCCGCCATCAGCTGCTGGAGGCTGGCTGCTGCTCCTGCACCCCGCCATCAGCTGCTGGAGGCTGGCTGCTGCTCCTCCACCCCACCATGACCTGCTGGAGGCTGGCTACAGCTCCTCCACCCCGCCATCAGCTGCTGGAGGCTGCCTGCAGCTCCTGCACCCCACCATCAGCTGCTGGAGGCTGCCTGCAGCTCCTGCACCCCGCCATCAGCTGCTGGAGGCTGGCTGCAGCTCCTCCACCCCGCCATCAACTGCTGGAAGCTGGCTTCTGCTCCTCCACCCCGCCACCAGCTGCTGGAGGCTGGCTGCTGCTCCGGCACCCCGCCATCAGCTGCTGGAGGCTTCTGTTCCTCCACCCCGCCATCAGCAGCTGGAGGCTGGCTGCTGGAGGCTGGCTGCTGCTCCTCCACCCCGCCATCACCAGCTGGAGGCTGGCTGCAGCTCCTGCACCCCACCATCAGCTGCTGGAGGCTGCCTGGAGCTCCTGCACCCCGCCATCAGCTGCTGGAGGCTTCTGTTCCTCCACCCCGCCATCAGCAGCTGGAGGCTGGCTGCTGCTCCTCCACCCCGCCATCACCAGCTGGAGGCTGGCTGCAGCTCCTGCACCCCGCCATCAGCTGCTGCAGGCTGCCTGCAGCTCCTGCACCCCGCCATCAGCTGCTGGAGGCTGGCTGCTGCTCCTGCACCCCACCATGACCTGCTGGAGGCTGGCTGCAGCTCCTCCACCCCGCCATCAGCTGCTGGAGGCTGGCTGCAGCTCCTCCACCCCGCCATCAGCTGCTGGAGGCTGGCTGCTGCTCCTCCACCCCACCATGACCTGCTGGAGGCTGGCTGCAGCTCCTCCACCCCGCCATCAGCTGCTGGAGGCTGCCTGCAGCTCCTGCACCCCGCCATCAGCTGCTGGAGGCTGCCTGCAGCTCCTGCACCCCGCCATCAGCTGCTGGAGGCTGGCTGCAGCTCCTCCACCCCGCCATCAGCTGCTGGAGGCTGGCTTCTGCTCCTCCACCCCGCCACCAGCTGCTGGAGGCTGGCTGCTGCTCCGGCACCCCGCCATCAGCTGCTGGAGGCTTCTGTTCCTCCACCCCGCCATCAGCAGCTGGAGGCTGGCTGCTGGACGCTGGCTGCTGCTCCTCCACCCCGCCATCACCAGCTGGAGGCTGGCTGCAGCTCCTGCACCCCGCCATCAGCTGCTGGAGGCTGCCTGGAGCTCCTGCATCCCGCCATCAGCTGCTGGAGGCTTCTGTTCCTCCACCCCGCCATCAGCAGCTGGAGGCTGGCTGCTGCTCCTCCACCCCGCCATCACCAGCTGGAGGCTGGCTGCAGCTCCTGCACCCCGCCATCAGCTGCTGGAGGCTGCCTGCAGCTCCTGCACCCCGCCATCAGCTGCTGGAGGCTGGCTGCTGCTCCTGCACCCCGCCATCAGCTGCTGGAGGCTGGCTGCTGCTCCTCCACCCCACCATGACCTGCTGGAGGCTGGCTGCTGCTCCTGCACCCCGCCATCAGCCGCTGGAGGCTGGCTGCTGCTCCTCCACCCCACCATGACCTGCTGGAGGCTGGCTGCAGCTCCTCCACCCCGCCATCAGCTGCTGGAGGCTGCCTGCAGCTCCTGCACCCCGCCATCAGCTGCTGGAGGCTGCCTGCAGCTCCTGCACCCCGCCATCAGCTGCTGGAGGCTGGCTGCTGCTCCTCCACCCCGCCATCACCAGCTGGAGGCTGGCTGCAGCTCCTGCACCCCGCCATCAGCTGCTGGAGGCTGCCTGCAGCTCCTGCACCCCGCCATCAGCTGCTGGAGGCTGCCTGCAGCTCCTGCACCCCGCCATCAGCTGCTGGAGGCTGGCTGCTGCTCCTCCAACCCGCCATCACCAGCTGGAGGCTGGCTGCAGCTCCTGCACCCCGCCATCAGCTGCTGGAGGCTGCCTGCTGCTCCTGCACCCCGCCATCAGCTGCTGGAGGCTTCTGTTCCTCCACCCCGCCATCAGCAGCTGGAGGCTGGCTGCTGGAGGCTGGATGCTGCTCCTCCACCCCGCCATCACCAGCTGGAGGCTGGCTGCAGCTCCTGCACCCCGCCATCAGCTGCTGGAGGCTGCCTGCAGCTCCTGCACCCCGCCACCAGCTGCTGGAGGCTGGCTGCTGCTCCGGCACCCCGCCATCAGCTGCTGGAGGCTTCTGTTCCTCCACCCCGCCATCAGCAGCTGAAGGCTGGCTGCTGGAGGCTGGCTGCTGCTCCTCCACCCCGCCATCACCAGCTGGAGGCTGGCTGCAGCTCCTGCACCCCGCCATCAGCTGCTGGAGGCTGCCTGGAGCTCCTGCACCCCGCCATCAGCTGCTGGAGGCTTCTGTTCCTCCACCCCGCCATCAGCAGCTGGAGGCTGGCTGCTGGAGGCTGGCTGCTGCTCCTCCACCCCGCCATCACCAGCTGGAGGCTGGCTGCAGCTCCTGCACCCCACCATCAGCTGCTGCAGGCTGCCTGCAGCTCCTGCACCCCGCCATCAGCTGCTGGAGGCTGGCTGCTGCTCCTGCACCCCACCATGACCTGCTGGAGGCTGGCTGCTGCTCCTCCACCCCACCATGACCTGCTGGAGGCTGGCTGCAGCTCCTCCACCCCGCCATCAGCTGCTGGAGGCTGGCTGCTGGAGGCTGGCTGCTGCTCCTCCACCCCGCCATCACCAGCTGGAGGCTGGCTGCAGCTCCTGCACCCCGCCATCAGCTGCTGGAGGCTGCCTGGAGCTCCTGCACCCCGCCATCAGCTGCTGGAGGCTTCTGTTCCTCCACCCCGCCATCAGCAGCTGGAGGCTGGCTGCTGGAGGCTGGCTGCTGCTCCTCCACCCCGCCATCACCAGCTGGAGGCTGGCTGCAGCTCCTGCACCCCGCCATCAGCTGCTGCAGGCTGCCTGCAGCTCCTGCACCCCGCCATCAGCTGCTGGAGGCTGGCTGCTGCTCCTGCACCCCACCATGACCTGCTGGAGGCTGGCTGCTGCTCCTCCACCCCACCATGACCTGCTGGAGGCTGGCTGCAGCTCCTCCACCCCGCCATCAGCTGCTGGAGGCTGCCTGCAGCTCCTGCACCCCGCCATCAGCTGCTGGAGGCTGCCTGCAGCTCCTGCACCCCGCCATCAGCTGCTGGAGGCTGGCTGCAGCTCCTCCACCCCGCCATCAGCTGCTGGAGGCTGGCTTCTGCTCCTCCACCCCGCCACCAGCTGCTGGAGGCTGGCTGCTGCTCCGGCACCCCGCCATCAGCTGCTGGAGGCTTCTGTTCCTCCACCCCGCCATCAGCAGCTGGAGGCTGGCTGCTGGACGCTGGCTGCTGCTCCTCCACCCCGCCATCACCAGCTGGAGGCTGGCTGCAGCTCCTGCACCCCGCCATCAGCTGCTGGAGGCTGCCTGGAGCTCCTGCATCCCGCCATCAGCTGCTGGAGGCTTCTGTTCCTCCACCCCGCCATCAGCAGCTGGAGGCTGGCTGCTGGAGGCTGGCTGCTGCTCCTCCACCCCGCCATCACCAGCTGGAGGCTGGCTGCAGCTCCTGCACCCCGCCATCAGCTGCTGGAGGCTGCCTGCAGCTCCTGCACCCCGCCATCAGCTGCTGGAGGCTGGATGCTGCTCCTGCACCCCGCCATCAGCTGCTGGAGGCTGGCTGCTGCTCCTCCACCCCACCATGACCTGCTGGAGGCTGGCTGCAGCTCCTTCAGCTCGCCATCAGCTGCTGGAGGCTGCCTGCAGCTCCTGCACCCCGCCATCAGCTGCTGGAGGCTGCCTGCAGCTCCTGCACCCCGCCATCAACTGCTGGAGGCTGGCTGCAGCTCCTCCACCCCGCCATCAGCTGCTGGAGGCTGGCTTCTGCTCCTCCACCCCGCAACCAGCTGCTGGAGGCTGCCTGCAGCTCCTGCACCCCGCCATCAGCTGCTGGAGGCTGCCTGCAGCTCCTGGCCCGCCATCAGCTGCTGGAGGCTGGCTGCAGCTCCTCCACCCCGCCATCTGCTGCTGGAGGCTGGCTTCTGCTCCTCCACCCCGCCATCAGCTGCTGGAGGCTGGCTGCTGCTCCTGCACCCCGCCATGAGCTGCTGGAGGCTTCTGTTCTTCCACCCCGCCATCAGCAGCTGGAGGCTGGCTGCTGGAGGCTGGCTGCAGCTCCTGCACCCCGCCATCAGCTGCTGGAGGCTGCCTGGAGCTCCTGCACCCCGCCATCAGCTGCTGGAGGCTTCTGTTCCTCCACCCCGCCATCAGCAGCTGGAGGCTGGCTGCTGGAGGCTGGCTGCTGCTCCTCCACCCTGCCATCCCCAGCTGGAGGCTGGCTGCAGCTCCTGCACCCCGCCATCAGCTGCTGGAGGCTGCCTGCAGCTCCTGCACCCCGCCATCAGCTGCTGGATGCTTCTGTTCCTCCACCCCGCCATCAGCAGCTGGAGGCTGGCTGCTGCTCCTCCACCCCGCCATCACCAGCTGGAGGCTGGCTGCAGCTCCTGCACCCCGCCATCAGCTGCTGGAGGCTGGCTGCTGCTCCTCCACCCCACCATGACCTGCTGGAGGATGGCTGCAGCTTCTCCATCGCGCCATCAGCTGCTGGAGGCTTCTGTTCCTCCACCCCGCCATCAGCAGCTGGAGGCTGGCTGCTGGAGGCTGGCTGCTGCTCCTCCACCCCGCCATCACCAGCTGGAGGCTGGCTGCTGCTCCTGCACCCCGCCATCAGCTGCTGGAGGCTGGCTGCTGCTCCTCCACCCCACCATGACCTGCTGGAGGCTGGCTGCAGCTCCTCCACCCCGCCATCACCAGCTGGAGGCTGGCTGCAGCTCCTGCACCCCGCCATCAGCTGCTGGAGGCTTCTGTTCCTCCACCCCGCCATCAGCAGCTGGAGGCTGGCTGCTGGAGGCTGGCTGCTGCTCCTCCACCCCGCCATCACCAGCTGGAGGCTGGCTGCAGCTCCTGCACCCCGCCATCAGCTGCTGGAGGCTGCCTGCAGCTCCTGCACCCCGCCATCAGCTGCTGGAGGCTGGCTGCTGCTCCTGCACCCCGCCATCAGCTGCTTGAGGCTGGCTGCTGCTCCTCCACCCCACCATGACCTGCTGGAGGCTGGCTGCAGCTCCTCCACCCCGCCATCAGCTGCTGGAGGCTGCCTGCAGCTCCTGCACCCCGCCATCAGCTGCTGGAGGCTGCCTGCAGCTCCTGCACCCCGCCATCAGCTGCTGGAGGCTGGCTGCAGCCCCTCCACCCCGCCATCAGCTGCTGGAGGCTGGCTTCTGCTCCTCCACCCCGCCACCAGCTGCTGGAGGCTGGCTGCTGCTCCTGCACCCCGCCATCAGCTGCTGGAGGCTTCTGTTCCTCCACCCCGCCATCAGCAGCTGGAGGCTGGCTGCTGGAGGCTGGCTGCTGCTCCTCCACCCCGCCATCAGCTGCTGGAGGCTGGCTTCTGCTCCTCCACCCCGCCATCACCAGCTGGAGGCTGGCTGAAGCTCCTGCACCCCTCCATCAGCTGCTGGAGGCTGCCTGCAGCTCCTGCACCCCGCCATCAGCTGCTGGAGGCTGGCTGCTGCTCCTGCACCCCGCCATCAGCTGCTGGAGGCTGGCTGCTGCTCCTCCACCCCACCATGACCTACTGGAGGCTGGCTGCAGCTCCTCCACCCCGCCATCAGCTGCTGGAGGCTGCCTGCAGCTCCTGCACCCCGCCATCAGCTGCTGGAGGCTGCCTGCAGCTCCTGCACCCCGCCATCAGCTGCTGGAGGCTGGCTGCAGCTCCTCCACCCCGCCATCAGCTGCTGGAGGCTGGCTTCTGCTCCTCCACCCCGCCACCAGCTGCTGGAGGCTGGCTGCTGCTCCTGCACCCCACCATGACCTACTGGAGGCTGGCTGCAGCTCCTCCACCCCGCCATCAGCTGCTGGAGGCTGCCTGCATCTCCTGCACCCCGTCATCAGCTGCTGGAGGCTGCCTGCAGCTCCTGCACCCCGCCATCAGCTGCTGGAGGCTGGCTGCAGCTCCTCCACCCCGCCATCAGGTGCTGGAGGCTGGCTTCAGCTCCACCACCCCGCCACCAGCTGCTGGAGGCTGGCTGCTGCTCCTGCACCCCGCCATCAGCTGCTGGAGGCTTCTGTTTTTCCACCCCGCCATCAGCAGCTGGAGGCTGGCTGCTGGAGGCTGGCTGCTGCTCCTCCACCCCGCCATCAGCTGCTGGAGGCTGCCTGCAGCTCCTGCACCCCGCCATCAGCTGCTGGAGGCTGGCTGCTGCTCCTGCACCCCGCCATCAGCTGCTGGAGGCTTCTGTTCCTCCACCCCGCCATCAGCAGATGGAGGCTGGCTGCTGGAGGCTGGCTGCTGCTCCTCCACCCCGCCATCACCAGCTGGAGGCTGGCTGCAGCTCCTGCACCCCGCCATCAGCTGCTGGAGGCTGCCTGGAGCTCCTGCACCCCGCCATCAGCTGCTGGAGGCTTCTGTTCCTCCACCCCGCCATCAGCAGCTGGAGGCTGGCTGCTGGAGGCTGGCTGCTGCTCCTCCACCCCGCCACCACCAGCTGGAGGCTGGCTGCAGCTCCTGCACCCCGCCATCAGCTGCTGGAGGCTGCCTGCAGCTCCTGCACCCCGCCATCAGCTGCTGGAGGCTGGCTGCTGCTCCCGCACCCCGCCATCATCTGCTGGAGGCTGGCTGCTGCTCCTCCACGCCACCATGACCTGCTGGAGGCTGGCTGCAGCTCCTCCACCCCGCCATCAGCTGCTGGAGGCTGCCTGCAGCTCCTGCACCCCGCCATCAGCTGCTGGAGGCTGCCTGCAGCTCCTGCACCCCGCCATCAGCTGCTGGAGGCTGGCTGCAGCTCCTCCACCCCGCCATCAGCTGCTGGAGGCTGGCTTCTGCTCCTCCACCCCGCCACCAGCTGCTGGAGGCTGGCTGCTGCTCCTGCACCCCGCCATCAGCTGCTGGAGGCTTCTGTTCCTCCACCCCGCCATCAGCTGCTGGAGGCTGCCTGGAGCTCCTGCACCCCGCCATCAGCTGCTGGATGCTTCTGTTCCTCCACCCCGCCATCAGCAGCTGGAGGCTGGCTGCTGGAGGCTGGCTGCTGCTCCTCCACCCTGCCATCACCAGCTGGAGGCTGGCTGCAGCTCCTGCACCCCGCCATCAGCTGCTGGAGGCTGCCTGCAGCTCCTGCACCCCGCCATCAGCTGCTGGAGGCTGGCTGCTGCTCCTGCACCCCGCCATCAGCTGCTGGAGGCTGGCTGCTGCTCCTCCACCCCACCATGACCTGCTGGAGGCTGGCTGCAGCTCCTCCACCCCGCCATCAGCTGCTGGAGGCTGCCTGCAGCTCCTGCACCCCGCCATCAGCTGCTGGAGGCTGCCTGCAGCTCCTGCACCCCGCCATCAGCTGTTGGAGGCTGGCTGCTGCTCCTGCACCCCGCCATCAGCTGCTGGAGTCTGCCTGCAGCTCCTGCACCCCGCCATCAGCTGCTGGAGGCTGGCTGCAGCTCCTCCACCCCACCATCAGCTGCTGGAGGCTGGCTGCTGCTCCTGCACCCCGCCATCAGCTGCTGGAGGCTTCTGTTCCTCCACCCCGCCATCAGCAGCTGGAGTCTGGCTGCTGGAGGCTGGCTGCTGCTCCTCCAACCCGCCATCACCAGCTGGAGGCTGGCTGCAGCTCCTGCACCCCGCCATCAGCTGCTGGAGGCTGCCTGCAGCTCCTGCACCCCGCCATCAGCTGCTGGAGGCTGGCTGCAGCTCCTCCACCCCGCCATCAGGTGCTGGAGGCTGGCTTCAGCTCCACCACCCCGCCACCAGCTGCTGGAGGCTGGCTGCTGCTCCTGCACCCCGCCATCAGCTGCTGGAGGCTTCTGTTTTTCCACCCCGCCATCAGCAGCTGGAGGCTGGCTGCTGGAGGCTGGCTGCTGCTCCTCCACCCCGCCATCAGCTGCTGGAGGCTGCCTGCAGCTCCTGCACCCCGCCATCAGCTGCTGGAGGCTGGCTGCTGCTCCTGCACCCCGCCATCAGCTGCTGGAGGCTTCTGTTCCTCCACCCCGCCATCAGCAGATGGAGGCTGGCTGCTGGAGGCTGGCTGCTGCTCCTCCACCCCGCCATCACCAGCTGGAGGCTGGCTGCAGCTCCTGCACCCCGCCATCAGCTGCTGGAGGCTGCCTGGAGCTCCTGCACCCCGCCATCAGCTGCTGGAGGCTTCTGTTCCTCCACCCCGCCATCAGCAGCTGGAGGCTGGCTGCTGGAGGCTGGCTGCTGCTCCTCCACCCCGCCACCACCAGCTGGAGGCTGGCTGCAGCTCCTGCACCCCGCCATCAGCTGCTGGAGGCTGCCTGCAGCTCCTGCACCCCGCCATCAGCTGCTGGAGGCTGGCTGCTGCTCCCGCACCCCGCCATCATCTGCTGGAGGCTGGCTGCTGCTCCTCCACGCCACCATGACCTGCTGGAGGCTGGCTGCAGCTCCTCCACCCCGCCATCAGCTGCTGGAGGCTGCCTGCAGCTCCTGCACCCCGCCATCAGCTGCTGGAGGCTGCCTGCAGCTCCTGCACCCCGCCATCAGCTGCTGGAGGCTGGCTGCAGCTCCTCCACCCCGCCATCAGCTGCTGGAGGCTGGCTTCTGCTCCTCCACCCCGCCACCAGCTGCTGGAGGCTGGCTGCTGCTCCTGCACCCCGCCATCAGCTGCTGGAGGCTTCTGTTCCTCCACCCCGCCATCAGCTGCTGGAGGCTGCCTGGAGCTCCTGCACCCCGCCATCAGCTGCTGGATGCTTCTGTTCCTCCACCCCGCCATCAGCAGCTGGAGGCTGGCTGCTGGAGGCTGGCTGCTGCTCCTCCACCCTGCCATCACCAGCTGGAGGCTGGCTGCAGCTCCTGCACCCCGCCATCAGCTGCTGGAGGCTGCCTGCAGCTCCTGCACCCCGCCATCAGCTGCTGGAGGCTGGCTGCTGCTCCTGCACCCCGCCATCAGCTGCTGGAGGCTGGCTGCTGCTCCTCCACCCCACCATGACCTGCTGGAGGCTGGCTGCAGCTCCTCCACCCCGCCATCAGCTGCTGGAGGCTGCCTGCAGCTCCTGCACCCCGCCATCAGCTGCTGGAGGCTGCCTGCAGCTCCTGCACCCCGCCATCAGCTGCTGGAGGCTGGCTGCTGCTCCTGCACCCCGCCATCAGCTGCTGGAGTCTGCCTGCAGCTCCTGCACCCCGCCATCAGCTGCTGGAGGCTGGCTGCAGCTCCTCCACCCCGCCATCAGCTGCTGGAGGCTGGCTGCTGCTCCTGCACCCCGCCATCAGCTGCTGGAGGCTTCTGTTCCTCCACCCCGCCATCAGCAGCTGGAGTCTGGCTGCTGGAGGCTGGCTGCTGCTCCTCCAACCCGCCATCACCAGCTGGAGGCTGGCTGCAGCTCCTGCACCCCGCCATCAGCTGCTGGAGGCTGCCTGCAGCTCCTGCACCCCGCCATCAGCTGTTGGAGGCTGGCTGCTGCTCCTGCACCCCGCCATCAGCTGCTGGAGGCTGGCTGCTGCTCCTCCACCCCACCATGACCTGCTGGAGGCTGCCTGCAGCTCCTCCACCCCGCCATCAGCTGCTGGAGGCTGCCTGCAGCTCCTGCACCCCGCCATCAGCTGCTGGAGGCTGCCTGCAGCTCCTGCACACCGCCATCAGCTGCTGGAGGCTGGCTTCTGCTCCTCCACCCCACCACCAGCTGCTGGAGGCTGGCTGCTGCTCCTGCACCCCGCCATCAGCTGCTGGAGGCTTCTGTTTTTCCACCCCGCCATCAGCAGCTGGAGGCTGGCTGCTGGAGGCTGGCTGCTGCTCCTCCACCCCGCCATCACCAGCTGGAGGCTGGCTGCAGCTCCTGCACCCCGCCATCAGCTGCTGGAGGCTGCCTGCAGCTCCTGCACCCCGCCACCAGCTGCTGGAGGCTGGCTGCTGCTCCTGCACCCCGCCATCAGCTGCTGGAGGCTGGCTGCTGCTCCTCCACCCCACCATGACCTGCTGGAGGCTGGCTGCAGCTCCTCCATCCCGCCATCAGCTGCTGGAGGCTGCCTGCAGCTCCTGCACCCCGCCATCAGCTGCTGGAGGCCGCCTGAAGCTCCTGCACCCCGCCATCAGCTGCTGGAGGCTGGCTGCAGCTCCTCCACCCCGCCATCAGCTGCTGGAGGCTGGCTTCTGCTCCTCCACCCCGCCACCAGCTGCTGGAGGCTGGCTGATGCTCCTGCACCCCACCATCAGCTGCTGGAGGCTTCTGTTCCTCCACCCCGCCATCAGCAGCTGGAGGCTGGCTGCTGGAGGCTGGCTGCTGCTTCTCCACCCCGCCATCACCAGCTGGAGGCTGGCTGCAGCTCCTGCACCCCACCATCAGCTGCTGGAGGCTGCCTGGAGCTCCTGCACCCCGCCATCAGCTGCTGGAGGCTTCTGTTCCTCCACCCCGCCATCAGCAGCTGGAGGCTGGCTGCTGCTCCTCCACCCCGCCATCACCAGCTGGAGGCTGGCTGCAGCTCCTGCACCCCGCCATCAGCTGCTGGAGGCTGCCTGCAGCTCCTGCACCCCGCCATCAGCTGCTGGAGGCTTCTGTTCCTCCACCCCGCCATCAGCAGCTGGAGTCTGGCTGCTGGAGGCTGGCTGCTGCTCCTCCAACCCGCCATCACCAGCTGGAGGCTGGCTGCAGCTCCTGCACCCCGCCATCAGTTGCTGGAGGCTGCCTGCAGCTCCTGCACCCCGCCATCAGCTGCTGGAGGCTGGCTGCTGCTCCTGCACCCCGCCATCAGCTGCTGGAGGCTGGCTGCTGCTCCTCCACCCCACCATGACCTGCTGGAGGCTGCCTGCAGCTCCTCCACCCCGCCATCAGCTGCTGGAGGCTGCCTGCAGCTCCTGCACCCCGCCATCAGCTGCTGGAGGCTGCCTGCAGCTCCTGCACCCCGCCATCAGCTGCTGGAGGCTGGCTTCTGCTCCTCCACCCCGCCACCAGCTGCTGGAGGCTGGCTGCTGCTCCTGCACCCCGCCATCAGCTGCTGGAGGCTTCTGTTTTTCCACCCCGCCATCAGCAGCTGGAGGCTGGCTGCTGGAGGCTGGCTGCTGCTCCTCCACCCCGCCATCACCAGCTGGAGGCTGGCTGCAGCTCCTGCACCCCGCCATCAGCTGCTGGAGGCTGCCTGCAGCTCCTGCACCCCGCCACCAGCTGCTGGAGGCTGGCTGCTGCTCCTGCACCCCGCCATCAGCTGCTGGAGGCTGGCTGCTGCTCCTCCACCCCACCATGACCTGCTGGAGGCTGGCTGCAGCTCCTCCATCCCGCCATCAGCTGCTGGAGGCTGCCTGCAGCTCCTGCACCCCGCCATCAGCTGCTGGAGGCTTCTGTTCCTCCACCCCGCCATCAGCAGCTGGAGGCTGGCTGCTGGAGGCTGGCTGCTGCTTCTCCACCCCGCCATCACCAGCTGGAGGCTGGCTGCAGCTCCTGCACCCCACCATCAGCTGCTGGAGGCTGCCTGGAGCTCCTGCACCCCGCCATCAGCTGCTGGAGGCTTCTGTTCCTCCACCCCGCCATCAGCAGCTGGAGGCTGGCTGCTGCTCCTCCACCCCGCCATCACCAGCTGGAGGCTGGCTGCAGCTCCTGCACCCCGCCATCAGCTGCTGGAGGCTGCCTGCAGCTCCTGCACCCCGCCATCAGCTGCTGGAGGCTGCCTGCAGCTCCTGCACCCCGCCATCAGCTGCTGGAGGCTGGCTGCTGCTCCTGCACCCCGCCATCAGCTGCTGGAGGCTGGCTGCTGCTCCTCCACCACACCATGACCTGCTGGAGGCTGGCTGCAGCTCCTCCATCCCGCCATCAGCTGCTGGAGGCTGCCTGCAGCTCCTGCACCCCGCCATCAGCTGCTGGAGGCTGGCTGCAGCTCCTCCACCCCGCCATCAGCAGCTGGAGGCTGGCTTCTGCTCCTCCACCCTGCCACCAGCTGGTGGAGGCTGGCTGCTGCTCCGGCACCCCGCCATCAGCTTCTGGAGGCTTCTGTTCCTCCACCCCGCCATCACCAGCTGGAGGCTGGCTGCAGCTCCTGCACCCCGCCATCAGCTGCTGGAGGCTTCTGTTCCTCCACCCCGCCATCAGCAGCAGGAGGCTGGCTGCTGGAGGCTGGCTGCTGCTCCTCCACCCCGCCATCACCAGCTGGAGGCTGGCTGCAGCTCCTGCACCCCGCCATCAGCTGCTGGAGGCTGCCTGCAGCTCCTGCACCCCCCCATCAGCTGCTGGAGGCTGGCTGCTGCTCCTGCATCCCGCCATCAGCTGCTGGAGGCTGGCTGCTGCTCCTCCACCCCACCATGACCTGCTGGAGGCTGGCTGCAGCTCCTCCAGCTCGCCATCAGCTGCTGGAGGCTGCCTGCAGCTCCTGCACCCCGCCATCAGCTGCTGGAGGCTGCCTGCAGCTCCTGCACCCCGCCATCAGCTGCTGGAGGCTGGCTGCAGCTCCTCCACCCCGCCATCAGCTGCTGGAGGCTGGCTTCTTCTCCTCCACCCCGCCACCAGCTGCTGGAGGCTGGCTGCTGCTCCTGCACCCCACCATCAGCTGCTGGAGGCTTCCGTTCCTCCACCCCGCCATCAGCAGCTGGAGGCTGGCTGCTGGAGGCTGGCTGCTGCTCCTCCACCCCGCCATCACCAGCTGGAGGCTGGCTGCAGCTCCTGCACCCCGCCATCAGCTGCTGGAGGCTGCCTGGAGCTCCTGCACCCCGCCATCAGCTGCTGGAGGCTTCTGTTCCTCCACCCCGCCATCAGCAGCTAGAGGCTGGCTGCTGGAGGCTGGCTGCTGCTCCTCCACCCCGCCATCACCAGCTGGAGGCTGCCTGCAGCTCCTGCACCCCACCATCAGCTGCTGGAGGCTGCCTGCAGCTCCTGCACCCCGCCATCAGCTGCTGGAGGCTGGCTGCAGCTCCTCCACCCCGCCATCAGCTGCTGGAGGCTGGCTTCTGCTCCTCCATCCCGCCATCAGCAGCTGGAGGCTGGCTAATGGAGGCTGGCTGCTGCTCCTCCACCCCGCCATCACCATCTGGAGGCTGGCTGCAGCTCCTGCACCCCGCCATCAGCTGCTGGAGGCTGCCTGGAGCTCCTGCACCCCGCCATCAGCTGCTGGAGGCTTCTGTTCCTCCACCCCGCCATCAGCAGCTGGAGGCTGGCTGCTGGAGGCTGGCTGCTGCTCCTCCACCCCGCCATCACCAGCTGGAGGCTGGCTGCAGCTCCTGCACCCCGCCATCAGCTGCTGGAGGCTTCTGTTCCTCCACCCCGCCATCAGCAGCTGGAGGCTGGCTGCTGGAGGCTGGCTGCTGCTCCTCCACCCCGCCATCACCAGCTGGAGGCTGGCTGCAGCTCCTGCACCCCGCCATCAGCTGCTGGAGGCTGCCTGCAGCTCCTGCACCCCGCCATCAGCTGCTGGAGGCTGCCTGCAGCTCCTGCACCCCGCCATCAGCTGCTGGAGGCTGCCTGCAGCTCCTGCACCCCGCCATGAGCTGCTGGAGGCTGGCTGCAGCTCCTCCACCCCGCCATCAGCTGCTGGAGGCTGGCTTCTGCTCCTCCACCCCGCCACCAGCTGCTGGAGGCTGGCTGCTGCTCCTGCACCCCGCCATCAGCTGCTGGAGGCTTCTGTTCCTCCACCCCGCCATCAGAAGCTGGAGGCTGGCTGCTGGAGGCTGGCTGCTGCTCCTCCACCCCGCCATCACCATCTGGAGGCTGGCTGCAGCTCCTGCACCCCGCCATCAGCTGTTGGAGGCTGCCTGGAGCTCCTGCACCCCGCCATCAGCTGCTGGAGGCTTCTGTTCCTCCACCCCGCCATCAGCAGCTGAAGGCTGGCTGCTGGAGGCTGGCTGCTGCTCCTCCACCCCGCCATCACCAGCTGGAGGCTGGCTGCAGCTCCTGCACCCCGCCATCAGCTGCTGGAGGCTGCCTGCACCCCGCCATCAGCTGCTGGAGGCTTCTGTTCCTCCACCCCGCCATCAGCAGCTGGAGGCTGGCTGCTGGAGGCTGGCTGCTGCTCCTCCACCCCGCCATCACCAGCTGGAGGCTGGCTGCAGCTCCTGCACCCCGCCATCAGCTGCTGGAGGCTGCCTGCAGCTCCTGCACCCCGCCATCAGCTGCTGGAGGCTGCCTGCAGCTCCTGCACCCCGCCATGAGCTGCTGGAGGCTGGCTGCAGCTCCTCCACCCCGCCATCAGCTGCTGGAGGCTGGCTTCTGCTCCTCCACCCCGCCACCAGCTGCTGGAGGCTGGCTGCTGCTCCTGCACCCCGCCATCAGCTGCTGGAGGCTTCTGTTCCTCCACCCCGCCATCAGCAGCTGGAGGCTGGCTGCTTGAGGCTGGCTGCTGCTCCTCCACCCCGCCATCACCAGCTGGAGGCTGGCTGCAGCTCCTGCACCCCGCCATCAGCTGCTGGAGGCTGCCTGGAGCTCCTGCACCCCGCCATCAGCTGCTGGAGGCTTCTGTTCCTCCACCCCGCCATCAGCAGCTGGAGGCTGGCTGCTGGAGGCTGGCTGCTGCTCCTCCACCCCGCCATCACCAGCTGGAGGCTGGCTGCAGCTCCTGCACCCCGCCATCAGCTGCTGGAGGCTGCCTGCAGCTCCTGCACCCCGCCATCAGCTGCTGGAGGCTGGCTGCTGCTCCAGCACCCCGCCATCAGCTGCTGGAGGCTGGCTGCTGCTCCTCCACCCCACCATGACCTGCTGGAGGCTGGCTGCAGCTCCTCCACCCCGCCATCAGCTGCTGGAGGCTGCCTGCAGCTCCTGCACCCCGCCATCAGCTGCTGGAGGCTGGCTGCAGCTCCTGCACCCCGCCATCAGCTGCTGGAGGCTGGCTGCAGCTCCTCCACCCCGCCATCAGCTGCTGGAGGCTTCTGTTCCTCCACCCCGCCATCAGCAGCTGGAGGCTGGCTTCTGCTCCTCCACCCCGCCACCAGCTGCTGGAGGCTGGCTGCTGCTCCTGCACCCCGCCATCAGCTGCTGGAGGCTTCTGTTCCTCCACCCCGCCATCAGCAGCTGGAGGCTGGCTGCTGGAGGCTGGCTGCTGCTCCTCCACCCCGCCATCACCAGCTGGAGGCTGGCTGCAGCTCCTGCACCCCGCCATCAGCTGCTGGAGGCTGCCTGCAGCTCCTGCACCCCGCCATCAGCTGCTGGAGGCTGCCTGCAGCTCCTGCACCCCGCCATCAGCTGCTGGAGGCTGCCTGTAGCTCCTGCACCCCGCCATGAGCTGCTGGAGGCTGGCTGCAGCTCCTCCACCCCGCCATCAGCTGCTGGAGGCTGGCTGCTGCTCCTGCACCCCGCCATCAGCTGCTGGAGGCTTCTGTTCCTCCACCCCGCCATCAGCAGCTGGAGGCTGGCTGCTTGAGGCTGGCTGCTGCTCCTCCACCCCGCCATCACCAGCTGGAGGCTGGCTGCAGCTCCTGCACCCCGCCATCAGCTGCTGGAGGCTGCCTGGAGCTCCTGCACCCCGCCATCAGCTGCTGGAGGCTTCTGTTCCTCCACCCCGCCATCAGCAGCTGGAGGCTGGCTGCTGGAGGCTGGCTGCTGCTCCTCCACCCCGCCATCACCAGCTGGAGGCTGGCTGCAGCTCCTGCACCCCGCCATCAGCTGCTGGAGGCTGCCTGCAGCTCCTGCACCCCGCCATCAGCTGCTGGAGGCTGGCTGCTGCTCCAGCACCCCGCCATCAGCTGCTGGAGGCTGGCTGCTGCTCCTCCACCCCACCATGACCTGCTGGAGGCTGGCTGCAGCTCCTCCACCCCGCCATCAGCTGCTGGAGGCTGCCTGCAGCTCCTGCACCCCGCCATCAGCTGCTGGAGGCTTCTGTTCCTCCACCCCACCATCAGCAGCTGGAGGCTTGCTGCTGGAGGCTGGCTGCTGCTCCTCCACCCCGCCATCACCAGCTGGAGGCTGGCTGCAGCTCCTGCACCCCGCCATCAGCTGCTGGAGGCTGCCTGCAGCTCCTGCACCCCGCCATCAGCTGCTGGAGGCTGGCTGCTGCTCCTCCACCCCGCCATCACCAGCTGGAGGCTGGCTGCAGCTCCTCCACCCCGCCATCAGCTGCTGGAGGCTGCCTGGAGCTCCTGCACCCCGCCATCAGCTGCTGGAGGCTTCTGTTCCTCCACCCCGCCATCAGCATCTGGAGGCTGGCTGCTGGAGGCTGGCTGCTGCTCCTCCACCCCGCCATCACCAGCTGGAGGCTGGCTGCAGCTCCTGCACCCCGCCATCAGCTGCTGGAGGCTGCCTGCAGCTCCTGCACCCCGCCATCAGCTGCTGGAGGCTGGCTGCTGCTCCTCCACCCCGCCATCACCAGCTGGAGGCTGGCTGCAGCTCCTGCACCCCGCCATCAGCTGCTGGAGGCTGCCTGGAGCTCCTGCACCCCGCCATCAGCTGCTGGAGGCTTCTGTTCCTCCACCCCGCCATCAGCAGCTGGAGGCTGGCTTCTGGAGGCTGGCTGCTGCTCCTCCACCCCGCCATCACCAGCTGGAGGATGGCTGCAGCTCCTGCACCCCGCCATCAGCTGCTGGAGGCTGCCTGCAGCTCCTGCACCCCGCCATCAGCTGCTGGAGGCTTCTGTTCCTCCACCCCGCCATCAGCAGCTGGAGGCTGGCTGCTGCTCCTCCACCCCGCCATCACCAGCTGGAGGCTGCCTGCAGCTCCTGCACCCCGCCATCAGCTGCTGGAGGCTGGCTGCTGCTCCTCCACCCCACCATGACCTGCTGGAGGCTGGCTGCAGCTCCTCCACCCCGCCATCAGGTGCTGGAGGCTGCCTGCAGCTCCTGCACCCCGCCATCAGCTGCTGGAGGCTGCCTGCAGCTCCGGCACCCCGCCATCAGCTGCTGGAGGCTGCCTGGAGCTCCTGCACCCCGCCATCAGCTGCTGGAGGCTTCTGTTCCTCCACCCCGCCATCAGCAGCTGGAGGCTGGCTGCTGGAGGCTGGCTGCTGCTCCTCCACCCCGCCATCACCAGCTGGAGGCTGGCTGCAGCTCCTGCACCCCGCCATCAGCTGCTGGAGGCTGCCTGCAGCTCCTGCACCCCGCCATCAGCTGCTGGAGGCTGGCTGCTGCTCCAGCACCCCGCCATCAGCTGCTGGAGGCTGGCTGCTGCTCCTCCACCCCACCATGACCTGCTGGAGGCTGGCTGCAGCTCCTCCACCCCGCCATCAGCTGCTGGAGGCTGCCTGCAGCTCATGCACCCCGCCATCAGCTGCTGGAGGCTGGCTGCAGCTCCTCCACCCCGCCATCAGCTGCTGGAGGCTTCTGTTCCTCCACCCCGCCATCAGCAGCTGGAGGCTGGCTTCTGCTCCTCCACCCCGCCACCAGCTGCTGGAGGCTGGCTGCTGCTCCTGCATCCCGCCATCAGCTGCTGGAGGCTTCTGTTCCTCCACCCCGCCATCAGCAGCTGGAGGCTGGCTGCTGGAGGCTGGCTGCTGCTCCTCCACCCCGCCATCACCAGCTGGAGGCTGGCTGCAGCTCCTGCACCCCGCCATCAGCTGCTGGAGGCTGCCTGCAGCTCCTGCACCCCGCCATCAGCTGCTGGAGGCTGGCTGCTGCTCCTCCACCCCGCCATCACCAGCTGGAGGCTGGCTGCAGCTCCTGCACTTCGCCATCAGCTGCTGGAGGCTGCCTGGAGCTCCTGCACCCCGCCATCAGCTGCTGGAGGCTTCTGTTCCTCCACCCCGCCATCAGCAGCTGGAGGCTGGCTGCTGGAGGCTGGCTGCTGCTCCTCCACCCCGCCATCACCAGCTGGAGGATGGCTGCAGCTCCTGCACCCCGGCATCAGCTGCTGGAGGCTGCCTGCAGCTCCTGCACCCCGCCATCAGCTGCTGGAGGCTTCTGTTCCTCCACCCCGCCATCAGCAGCTGGAGGCTGGCTGCTGCTCCTCCACCCCGCCATCACCAGCTGGAGGCTGCCTGCAGCTCCTGCACCCCGCCATCAGCTGCTGGAGGCTGGCTGCTGCTCCTCCACCCCACCATGACCTGCTGGAGGCTGGCTGCAGCTCCTCCACCACGCCATCAGGTGCTGGAGGCTGCCTGCAGCTCCTGCACCCCGCCATCAGCTGCTGGAGGCTGCCTGCAGCTCCGGCACCCCGCCATCAGCTGCTGGAGGCTGGCTGCAGCTCCTCCACCCCGCCATCAGCTGCTGGAGGCTGGCTTCTGCTCCTCCACCCCGTCACCAGCTGCTGGAGGCTGGCTGCTGCTCCTGCACCCCGCCATCAGCTGCTGGAGGCTTCTGTTCCTCCACCCCGCCATCAGCAGCTGGAGGCTGGCTGCTGGAGGCTGGCTGCTGCTCCTCCACCCCGCCATCACCAGCTGGAGGCTGGCTGCAGCTCCTGCACCCCGCCATCAGCTGCTGGAGGCTGCCTGGAGCTCCTGCACCCCGCCATCAGCTGCTGGAGGCTTCTGTTCCTCCACCCCGCCATCAGCAGCTGGAGGCTGGCTGCTGGAGGCTGGCTGCTGCTCCTCCACCCCGCCATCACCAGCTGGAGGCTGGCTGCAGCTCCTGCACCCCGCCATCAGCTGCTGGAGGCTGCCTGCAGCTCCTTCTCCCCGCCATCAGCTGCTGGAGGCTGGCTGCTGCTCCTGCACGCCGCCATCAGCTGCTGGAGGCTGGCTGCTGCTCCTCCACCCCACCATGACTTGCTGGAGGCTGGCTGCAGCTCCTCCACCCCACCATCAGCTGCTGGAGGCTGCCTGCAGCTCCTGCACCCCGCCATCAGCTGCTGGAGGCTGCCTGCAGCTCCTGCACCCCGCCATCAGCTGCTGGAGGCTGGCTGCAGCTCCTCCACCCCGCCATCAGCTGCTGGAGGCTGGCTTCTGCTCCTCCACCCCGGCACCAGCTGCTGGAGGCTGGCTGCTGCTCCTGCACCCCGCCATCAGCTGCTGGAGGCTTCCGTTCCTCCACCCCGCCATCAGCAGCTGGAGGCTGGCTGCTGGAGGCTGGCTGCTGCTCCTCCACCCCGCCATCACCAGCTGGAGGCTGGCTGCAGCTCCTGCACCCCGCCATCAGCTGCTGGAGGCTGCCTGGAGCTCCTGCACCCCGCCATCAGCTGCTGGAGGCTTCTGTTCCTCCACCCCGCCATCAGCAGCTGGAGGCTGGCTGCTGGAGGCTGGCTGCTGCTCCTCCACCCCGCCATCACCAGTTTGAGGCTGCCTGCAGCTCCTGCACCCCACCATCAGCTGCTGGAGGCTGCCTGCAGCTCCTGCACCCCGCCATCAGCTGCTGGAGGCTGGCTGCAGCTCCTCCACCCCGCCATCAGCTGCTGGAGGCTGGCTTCTGCTCCTCCACCCCGCCATCAGCAGCTGGAGGCTGGCTAATGGAGGCTGGCTGCTGCTCCTCCACCCCGCCATCACCATCTGGAGGCTGGCTGCAGCTCCTGCACCCCGTCATCAGCTGCTGGAGGCTGCCTGGAGCTCCTGCACCCCGCCATCAGCTGCTGGAGGCTTCTGTTCCTCCACCCCGCCATCAGCAGCTGGAGGCTGGCTGCTGGAGGCTGGCTGCTGCTCCTCTACCCCGCCATCACCAGCTGGAGGCTGGCTGCAGCTCCTGCACCCCGCCATCAGCTGCTGGAGGCTGCCTGCAGCTCCTGCACCCCGCCATCAGCTGCTGGAGGCTGCCTGCAGCTCCTGCACCCCGCCATCAGCTGCTGGAGGCTGCCTGCAGCTCCTGCACCCCGCCATCAGCTGCTGGAGGCTGGCTGCAGCTCCTCCACCCCGCCATCAGCTGCTGGAGGCTGGCTTCTGCTCCTCCACCCCGCCACCAGCTGCTGGAGGCTGGCTGCTGCTCCTGCACCCCGCCATCAGCTGCTGGAGGCTGGCTGCTTGAGGCTGGCTGCTGCTCCTCCACCCCGCCATCACCAGCTGGAGGCGGGCTGCAGCTCCTGCACCCCGCCATCAGCTGCTGGAGGCTGCCTGGAGCTCCTGCACCCCGCCATCAGCTGCTGGAGGCTTCTGTTCCTCCACCCCGCCATCAGCAGCTGGAGGCTGGCTGCTGGAGGCTGGCTGCTGCTCCTCCACCCCGCCATCACCAGCTGGAGGCTGGCTGCAGCTCCTGCACCCCGCCATCAGCTGCTGGAGGCTGCCTGCAGCTCCTGCACCCCGCCATCAGCTGCTGGAGGCTGGCTGCTGCTCCTGCACCCCGCCATCAGCTGCTGGAGGCTGGCTGCTGCTCCTCCACCCCACCATGACCTGCTGGAGGCTGGCTGCAGCTCCTCCACCCCGCCATCAGCTGCTGGAGGCTGCCTGCAGCTCCTGCACCCCGCCATCAGCTGCTGGAGGCTGGCTGCAGCTCCTGCAACCCCGCCATCAGCTGCTGGAGGTTGGCTGCAGCTCCTCCACCCCGCCATCAGCTGCTGGAGGCTGGCTGCTGCTCTGGCACCCCGCCATCAGCTGCTGGAGGCTTCTGTTCCTCCACCCCGCCATCAGCAGCTGGAGGCTGGCTTCTGCCCCTCCACCCCGCCACCAGCTGCTGGAGGCTGGCTGCTTCTCCTGCACCCCGCCATCAGCTGCTGGAGGCTTCTGTTCCTCCACCCTGCCATCAGCAGCTGGAGGCTGGCTGCTGGAGGCTGGCTGCTGCTCCTCCACCCCGCCATCACCAGCTGGAGGCTGGCTGCAGCTCCTGCACCCCGCCATCAGCTGCTGGAGGTTGCCTGCAGCTCCTGCACCCCGCCATCAGCTGCTGGAGGCTGGCTGCTGCTCCTCCACCCCGCAATCACCAGCTGGAGGCTGGCTGCAGCTCCTCCACCCCGCCATCAGCTGCTGGAGGCTGCCTGGAGCTCCTGCACCCCGCCATCAGCTGCTGGAGGCTTCTGTTCCTCCACCCCGCCATCAGCATCTGGAGGCTGGCTGCTGGAGGCTGGCTGCTGCTCCTCCACCCCGCCATCACCAGCTGGAGGCTGGCTGCAGCTCCTGCACCCCGCCATCAGCTGCTGGAGGCTGCCTGCAGCTCCTGCACCCCGCCATCAGCTGCTGGAGGCTTCATTTCCTCCACCCCGCCATCAGCAGCTGGAGGCTGGCTGCTGGAGGCTGGCTGCTGCTCCTCCACCCCGCAATCACCAGCTGGAGGCTGGCTGCAGCTCCTGCACCCCGCCACCAGCTGCTGGAGGCTGCCTGCAGCTCCTGCACCCCGCCATCAGCTGCTGGAGGCTGGCTGCTGCTCCTGCACCCCGCCATCAGCCGCTGGAGGCTGGCTGCTGCTCCTCCACCCCACCATGACCTGCTGGAGGCTGGCTGCAGCTCCTCCACCCCGCCATCAGCTGCTGGAGGCTGCCTGCAGCTCCTGCACCCCGCCATCAGCTGCTGGAGGCTGCCTGCAGCTCCTGCACCCCGCCATCAGCTGCTGGAGGCTGGCTGCTGCTCCTCCACCCCGCCATCACCAGCTGGAGGCTGGCTGCAGCTCCTGCACCCCGCCATCAGCTGCTGGAGGCTGCCTGCAGCTCCTGCACCCCGCCATCAGCTGCTGGAGGCTGCCTGCAGCTCCTGCACCCCGCCATCAGCTGCTGGAGGCTGGCTGCTGCTCCTCCACCCCGCCATCACCAGCTGGAGGCTGGCTGCAGCTCCTGCACCCCGCCATCAGCTGCTGGAGGCTGCCTGCTGCTCCTGCACCCCGCCATCAGCTGCTGGAGGCTTCTGTTCCTCCACCCCGCCATCAGCAGCTGGAGGCTGGCTGCTGGAGGCTGGATGCTGCTCCTCCACCCCGCCATCACCAGCTGGAGGCTGGCTGCAGCTCCTGCACCCCGCCATTAGCTGCTGGAGGCTGCCTGCAGCTCCTGCACCCCGCCATCAGCTGCTGGAGGCTGGCTGCTGCTCCTGCACCCCACCATCAGCTGCTGGAGGCTGGCTGCTGCTCCTCCACCCCACCATGACCTGCTGGAGGCTGGCTACAGCTCCTCCACCCCGCCATCAGCTGCTGGAGGCTGCCTGCAGCTCCTGCACCCCGCCATCAGCTGCTGGAGGCTGGCTGCAGCTCCTGCACCCCGCCATCAGCTAGTGGAGGCTGGCTGCAGCTCCTCCACCCCGCCATCAGCTGCTGGAGGCTGGCTGCTGCTCCGGCACCCCGCCATCAGCTGCTGGAGGCTTCTGTTCCTCCACCCCGCCATCAGCAGCTGGAGGCTGGCTTCTGCTCCTCCACCCCGCCACCAGCTGCTGGAGGCTGGCTGCTGCTCCTGCACCCCGCCATCAGATGCTGGTGGCTTCTGTTCCTCCACCCCGCCATCAGCAGCTGGAGGCTGGCTGCTGGAGGCTGGCTGCTGCTCCTCCACCCCGCCATCACCAGCTGGAGGCTGGCTGCAGCTCCTGCACCCCGCCATCAGCTGCTGGAGGCTGCCTGGAGCTCCTGCACCCCGCCATCAGCTGCTGGAGGCTTCTGTTCCTCCACCCCACCATCAGCAGCTGGAGGCTGGCTGCTGGAGGCTGGCTGCTGCTCCTCCACCCCGCCATCACCAGCTGGAGGCTGGCTGCAGCTCCTGCACCCCGCCATCAGCTGCTGGAGGCTGCCTGCAGCTCCTGCACCCCGCCATCAGCTGCTGGAGGCTGGCTGCTGCTCCTCCACCCCGCCATCAGCTGCTGGAGGCTGCCTGGAGCTCCTGCACCCCGCCATCAGCTGCTGGAGGCTTCTGTTCCTCCACCCCGCCATCAGCATCTGGAGGCTGGCTGCTGGAGGCTGGCTGCTGCTCCTCCACCCCGCCATCACCAGCTGGAGGCTGGCTGCAGCTCCTGCACCCCGCCATCAGCTGCTGGAGGCTGCCTGCAGCTCCTGCACCCCGCCATCAGCTGCTGGAGGCTGGCTGCTGCTCCTCCACCCCGCCATCACCAGCTGGAGGCTGGCTGCAGCTCCTGCACCCCGCCATCAGCTGCTGGAGGCTGCCTGGAGCTCCTGCACCCCGCCATCAGCTGCTGGAGGCTTCTGTTCCTCCACCCCGCCATCAGCAGCTGGAGGCTGGCTGCTGGAGGCTGGATGCTGCTCCTCCACCCCGCCATCACCAGCTGGAGGATGGCTGCAGCTCCTGCACCCCGCCATCAGCTGCTGGAGGCTGCCTGCAGCTCCTGCACCCCGCCATCAGCTGCTGGAGGCTTCTGTTCCTCCACCCCGCCATCAGCAGCTGGAGGCTGGCTGCTGGAGGCTGGCTGCTGCTCCTCCATCCCGCCATCACCAGCTGGAGGCTGGCTGCAGCTCCTGCACCCCGCCATCAGCTGCTGGAGGCTGCCTGGAGCTCCTGCACCCCGCCATCAGCTGCTGGAGGCTTCTGTTCCTCCACCCCGCCATCAGCAGCTGGAGGCTGGCTGCTGGAGGCTGGCTGCTGCTCCTCCACCCCGCCATCACCAGCTGGAGGCTGCCTGCAGCTCCTGCACCCCGCCATCAGCTGCTGGAGGCTGGCTGCTGCTCCTCCACCCCACCATGACCTGCTGGAGGCTGGCTGCAGCTCCTCCACCCCGCCATCAGGTGCTGGAGGCTGGCTGCAGCTCCTGCACCCCGCCATCAGCTGCTGGAGGCTGCCTGCAGCTCCTGCACCCCGCCATCAGCTGCTGGAGGCTGGCTGCAGCTCCTCCAACCCGCCATCAGCTGCTGGAGGCTGGCTTCTGCTCCTCCACCCCGCCACCAGCTGCTGGAGGCTGGCTGCTGCTCCTGCACCCCGCCATCAGCTGCTGGAGGCTTCTGTTCCTCCACCCCGCCATCAGCAGCTGGAGGCTGGCTGCTGGAGGCTGGCTGCTGCTCCTCCACCCCGCCATCACCAGCTGGAGGCTGGCTGCAGCTCCTGCACCCCGCCATCAGCTGCTGGAGGCTGCCTGGAGCTCCTGCACCCCGCCATCAGCTGCTGGAGCCTTCTGTTCCTCCACCCCGCCATCAGCAGCTGGAGGCTGGCTGCTGGAGGCTGGCTGCTGCTCCTCCACCCCGCCATCACCAGCTGGAGGCTGGCTGCAGCTCCTGCACCCCGCCATCAGCTGCTGGAGGCTTCTGTTCCTCCACCCCGCCATCAGCATCTGGAGGCTGGCTGCTGGAGGCTGGCTGCTGCTCCTCCACCCCGCCATCACCAGCTGGAGGCTGGCTGCAGCTCCTGCACCCCGCCATCAGCTGCTGGAGGCTGCCTGCAGCTCCTGCACCCCGCCATCAGCTGCTGGAGGCTGGCTGCTGCTCCTCCACCCCGCCATCACCAGCTGGAGGCTGGCTGCAGCTCCTGCACCCCGCCATCAGCTGCTGGAGGCTGCCTGGAGCTCCTGCACCCCGCCATCAGCTGCTGGAGGCTTCTGTTCCTCCACCCCGCCATCAGCAGCTGGAGGCTGGCTGCTGGAGGCTGGATGCTGCTCCTCCACCCCGCCATCACCAGCTGGAGGATGGCTGCAGCTCCTGCACCCCGCCATCAGCTGCTGGAGGCTGCCTGCAGCTCCTGCACCCCGCCATCAGCTGCTGGAGGCTTCTGTTCCTCCACCCCGCCATCAGCAGCTGGAGGCTGGCTGCTGGAGGCTGGCTGCTGCTCCTCCACCCCGCCATCACCAGCTGGAGGCTGGCTGCAGCTCCTGCACCCCGCCATCAGCTGCTGGAGGCTGCCTGGAGCTCCTGCACCCCGCCATCAGCTGCTGGAGGCTTCTGTTCCTCCACCCCGCCATCAGCAGCTGGAGGCTGGCTGCTGGAGGCTGGCTGCTGCTCCTCCACCCCGCCATCACCAGCTGGAGGCTGCCTGCAGCTCCTGCACCCCGCCATCAGCTGCTGGAGGCTGGCTGCTGCTCCTCCACCCCACCATGACCTGCTGGAGGCTGGCTGCAGCTCCTCCACCCCGCCATCAGGTGCTGGAGGCTGGCTGCAGCTCCTGCACCCCGCCATCAGCTGCTGGAGGCTGCCTGCAGCTCCTGCACCCCGCCATCAGCTGCTGGAGGCTGGCTGCAGCTCCTCCAACCCGCCATCAGCTGCTGGAGGCTGGCTTCTGCTCCTCCACCCCGCCACCAGCTGCTGGAGGCTGGCTGCTGCTCCTGCACCCCGCCATCAGCTGCTGGAGGCTTCTGTTCCTCCACCCCGCCATCAGCAGCTGGAGGCTGGCTGCTGGAGGCTGGCTGCTGCTCCTCCACCCCGCCATCACCAGCTGGAGGCTGGCTGCAGCTCCTGCACCCCGCCATCAGCTGCTGGAGGCTGCCTGGAGCTCCTGCACCCCGCCATCAGCTGCTGGAGGCTTCTGTTCCTCCACCCCGCCATCAGCAGCTGGAGGCTGGCTGCTGGAGGCTGGCTGCTGCTCCTCCACCCCGCCATCACCAGCTGGAGGCTGGCTGCAGCTCCTGCACCCCGTCATCAGCTGCTGGAGGATGCCTGCAGCTCCTTCTCCCCGCCATCAGCTGCTGGAGGCTGGCTGCTGCTCCTGCACCCCGCCATCAGCTGCTGGAGGCTGGCTGCTGCTCCTCCACCCCACCATGACATGCTGGAGGCTGGCTGCAGCTCCTCCACCCCGCCATCAGCTGCTGGAGGCTGCCTGCAGCTCCTGCACCCCGCCATCAGCTGCTGGAGGCTGCCTGCAGCTCCTGCACCCCGCCATCAGCTGCTGGAGGCTGGCTGCAGCTCCTCCACCCCGCAATCAGCTGCTGGAGGCTGGCTTCTGCTCCTCCACCCCGCCACCAGCTGCTGGAGGCTGGCTGCTGCTCCTGCACCCCGCCATCAGCTGCTGGAGGCTTCTGTTCCTCCACCCCGCCATCAGCAGCTGGAGGCTGGCTGCTGGAGGCTCGCTGCTGCTCCTCCACCCCGCCATCACCAGCTGTAGGCTGGCTGCAGCTCCTGCACCCCGCCATCAGCTGCTGGAGGCTGCCTGGAGCTCCTGCACCCTGCCATCAGCTGCTGGAGGCTTCATTTCCTCCACCCCGCCATCAGCAGCTGGAGGCTGGCTGCTGGAGGCTGGCTGCTGCTCCTCCACCCCGCAATCACCAGCTGGAGGCTGGCTGCAGCTCCTGCACCCCGCCACCAGCTGCTGGAGGCTGCCTGCAGCTCCTGCACCCCGCCATCAGCTGCTGGAGGCTGGCTGCTGCTCCTGCACCCCGCCATCAGCCGCTGGAGGCTGGCTGCTGCTCCTCCACCCCACCATGACCTGCTGGAGGCTGGCTGCAGCTCCTCCACCCCGCCATCAGCTGCTGGAGGCTGCCTGCAGCTCCTGCACCCCGCCATCAGCTGCTGGAGGCTGCCTGCAGCTCCTGCACCCCGCCATCAGCTGCTGGAGGCTGGCTGCTGCTCCTCCACCCCGCCATCACCAGCTGGAGGCTGGCTGCAGCTCCTGCACCCCGCCATCAGCTGCTGGAGGCTGCCTGCAGCTCCTGCACCCCGCCATCAGCTGCTGGAGGCTGCCTGCAGCTCCTGCACCCCGCCATCAGCTGCTGGAGGCTGGCTGCTGCTCCTCCAACCCGCCATCACCAGCTGGAGGCTGGCTGCAGCTCCTGCACCCCGCCATCAGCTGCTGGAGGCTGCCTGCTGCTCCTGCACCCCGCCATCAGCTGCTGGAGGCTTCTGTTCCTCCACCCCGCCATCAGCAGCTGGAGGCTGGCTGCTGGAGGCTGGATGCTGCTCCTCCACCCCGCCATCACCAGCTGGAGGCTGGCTGCAGCTCCTGCACCCCGCCATCAGCTGCTGGAGGCTGCCTGCAGCTCCTGCACCCCGCCATCAGCTGCTGGAGGCTGGCTGCTGCTCCTGCACCCCGCCATCAGCTGCTGGAGGCTGGCTGCTGCTCCTCCACCCCACCATGACCTGCTGGAGGCTGGCTACAGCTCCTCCACCCCGCCATCAGCTGCTGGAGGCTGCCTGCAGCTCCTGCACCCCACCATCAGCTGCTGGAGGCTGCCTGCAGCTCCTGCACCCCGCCATCAGCTGCTGGAGGCTGGCTGCAGCTCCTCCACCCCGCCATCAACTGCTGGAAGCTGGCTTCTGCTCCTCCACCCCGCCACCAGCTGCTGGAGGCTGGCTGCTGCTCCGGCACCCCGCCATCAGCTGCTGGAGGCTTCTGTTCCTCCACCCCGCCATCAGCAGCTGGAGGCTGGCTGCTGGAGGCTGGCTGCTGCTCCTCCACCCCGCCATCACCAGCTGGAGGCTGGCTGCAGCTCCTGCACCCCGCCATCAGCTGCTGGAGGCTGCCTGGAGCTCCTGCACCCCGCCATCAGCTGCTGGAGGCTTCTGTTCCTCCACCCCGCCATCAGCAGCTGGAGGCTGGCTGCTGCTCCTCCACCCCGCCATCACCAGCTGGAGGCTGGCTGCAGCTCCTGCACCCCGCCATCAGCTGCTGCAGGCTGCCTGCAGCTCCTGCACCCCGCCATCAGCTGCTGGAGGCTGGCTGCTGCTCCTGCACCCCACCATGACCTGCTGGAGGCTGGCTGCAGCTCCTCCACCCCGCCATCAGCTGCTGGAGGCTGGCTGCAGCTCCTCCACCCCGCCATCAGCTGCTGGAGGCTGGCTGCTGCTCCTCCACCCCACCATGACCTGCTGGAGGCTGGCTGCAGCTCCTCCACCCCGCCATCAGCTGCTGGAGGCTGCCTGCAGCTCCTGCACCCCGCCATCAGCTGCTGGAGGCTGCCTGCAGCTCCTGCACCCCGCCATCAGCTGCTGGAGGCTGGCTGCAGCTCCTCCACCCCGCCATCAGCTGCTGGAGGCTGGCTTCTGCTCCTCCACCCCGCCACCAGCTGCTGGAGGCTGGCTGCTGCTCCGGCACCCCGCCATCAGCTGCTGGAGGCTTCTGTTCCTCCACCCCGCCATCAGCAGCTGGAGGCTGGCTGCTGGACGCTGGCTGCTGCTCCTCCACCCCGCCATCACCAGCTGGAGGCTGGCTGCAGCTCCTGCACCCCGCCATCAGCTGCTGGAGGCTGCCTGGAGCTCCTGCATCCCGCCATCAGCTGCTGGAGGCTTCTGTTCCTCCACCCCGCCATCAGCAGCTGGAGGCTGGCTGCTGCTCCTCCACCCCGCCATCACCAGCTGGAGGCTGGCTGCAGCTCCTGCACCCGCCATCAGCTGCTGGAGGCTGCCTGCAGCTCCTGCACCCCGCCATCAGCTGCTGGAGGCTGGCTGCTGCTCCTGCACCCCGCCATCAGCTGCTGGAGGCTGGCTGCTGCTCCTCCACCCCACCATGACCTGCTGGAGGCTGGCTGCTGCTCCTGCACCCCGCCATCAGCCGCTGGAGGCTGGCTGCTGCTCCTCCACCCCACCATGACCTGCTGGAGGCTGGCTGCAGCTCCTCCACCCCGCCATCAGCTGCTGGAGGCTGCCTGCAGCTCCTGCACCCCGCCATCAGCTGCTGGAGGCTGCCTGCAGCTCCTGCACCCCGCCATCAGCTGCTGGAGGCTGGCTGCTGCTCCTCCACCCCGCCATCACCAGCTGGAGGCTGGCTGCAGCTCCTGCACCCCGCCATCAGCTGCTGGAGGCTGCCTGCAGCTCCTGCACCCCGCCATCAGCTGCTGGAGGCTGCCTGCAGCTCCTGCACCCCGCCATCAGCTGCTGGAGGCTGGCTGCTGCTCCTCCAACCCGCCATCACCAGCTGGAGGCTGGCTGCAGCTCCTGCACCCCGCCATCAGCTGCTGGAGGCTGCCTGCTGCTCCTGCACCCCGCCATCAGCTGCTGGAGATTTCTGTTCCTCCACCCCGCCATCAGCAGCTGGAGGCTGGCTGCTGGAGGCTGGATGCTGCTCCTCCACCCCGCCATCACCAGCTGGAGGCTGGCTGCAGCTCCTGCACCCCGCCATCAGCTGCTGGAGGCTGCCTGCAGCTCCTGCACCCCGCCATCAGCTGCTGGAGGCTGGCTGCTGCTCCTGCACCCCGCCATCAGCTGCTGGAGGCTGGCTGCTGCTCCTCCACCCCACCATGACCTGCTGGAGGCTGGCTACAGCTCCTCCACCCCGCCATCAGCTGCTGGAGGCTGCCTGCAGCTCCTGCACCCCGCCATCAGCTGCTGGAGGCTGCCTGCAGCTCCTGCACCCCGCCATCAGCTGCTGGAGGCTGGCTGCAGCTCCTCCACCCCGCCATCAACTGCTGGAAGCTGGCTTCTGCTCCTCCACCCCGCCACCAGCTGCTGGAGGCTGGCTGCTGCTCCGGCACCCCGCCATCAGCTGCTGGAGGCTTCTGTTCCTCCACCCCGCCATCAGCAGCTGGAGGCTGGCTGCTGGAGGCTGGCTGCTGCTCCTCCACCCCGCCATCACCAGCTGGAGGCTGGCTGCAGCTCCTGCACCCCGCCATCAGCTGCTGGAGGCTGCCTGGAGCTCCTGCACCCCGCCATCAGCTGCTGGAGGCTTCTGTTCCTCCACCCCGCCATCAGCAGCTGGAGGCTGGCTGCTGCTCCTCCACCCCGCCATCACCAGCTGGAGGCTGGCTGCAGCTCCTGCACCCCGCCATCAGCTGCTGCAGGCTGCCTGCAGCTCCTGCACCCCGCCATCAGCTGCTGGAGGCTGGCTGCTGCTCCTGCACCCCACCATGACCTGCTGGAGGCTGGCTGCAGCTCCTCCACCCCGCCATCAGCTGCTGGAGGCTGGCTGCTGCTCCTCCACCCCACCATGACCTGCTGGAGGCTGGCTGCAGCTCCTCCACCCCGCCATCAGCTGCTGGAGGCTGCCTGCAGCTCCTGCACCCCGCCATCAGCTGCTGGAGGCTGCCTGCAGCTCCTGCACCCCGCCATCAGCTGCTGGAGGCTGGCTGCAGCTCCTCCACCCCGCCATCAGCTGCTGGAGGCTGGCTTCTGCTCCTCCACCCCGCCACCAGCTGCTGGAGGCTGGCTGCTGCTCCGGCACCCCGCCATCAGCTGCTGGAGGCTGCTGCTCCTCCACCCCGCCATCACCAGCTGGAGGCTGGCTGCAGCTCCTGCACCCCCCCATCAGCTGCTGGAGGCTGCCTGGAGCTCCTGCATCCCGCCATCAGCTGCTGGAGGCTTCTGTTCCTCCACCCCGCCATCAGCAGCTGGAGGCTGGCTGCTGGAGGCTGGCTGCTGCTCCTCCACCCCGCCATCACCAGCTGGAGGCTGGCTGCAGCTCCTGCACCCCACCATCAGCTGCTGGAGGCTGCCTGCAGCTCCTGCACCCCGCCATCAGCTGCTGGAGGCTGGCTGCTGCTCCTGCACCCCGCCATCAGCTGCTGGAGGCTGGCTGCTGCTCCTCCACCCCACCATGACCTGCTGGAGGCTGGCTGCAGCTCCTTCAGCTCGCCATCAGCTGCTGGAGGCTGCCTGCAGCTCCTGCACCCCGCCATCAGCTGCTGGAGGCTGCCTGCAGCTCCTGCACCCCGCCATCAACTGCTGGAGGCTGGCTGCAGCTCCTCCACCCCGCCATCAGCTGCTGGAGGCTGGCTGCTGCTCCTGCACCCCGCCATGAGCTGCTGGAGGCTTCTGTTCTTCCACCCCGCCATCAGCAGCTGGAGGCTGGCTGCTGGAGGCTGGCTGCAGCTCCTGCACCCCGCCATCAGCTGCTGGAGGCTGCCTGGAGCTCCTGCACCCCGCCATCAGCTGCTGGAGGCTGCCTGGAGCTCCTGCACCCCGCCATCAGCTGCTGGAGGCTTCTGTTCCTCCACCCCGCCATCAGCAGCTGGAGGCTGGCTGCTGGAGGCTGGCTGCTGCTCCTCCACCCTGCCATCCCCAGCTGGAGGCTGGCTGCAGCTCCTGCACCCCGCCATCAGCTGCTGGAGGCTGCCTGCAGCTCCTGCACCCCGCCATCAGCTGCTGGAGGCTTCTGTTCCTCCACCCCGCCATCAGCAGCTGGAGGCTGGCTGCTGCTCCTCCACCCCGCCATCACCAGCTGGAGGCTGGCTGCAGCTCCTGCACCCCGCCATCAGCTGCTGGAGGCTGCCTGGAGCTCCTGCACCCCGCCATCAGCTGCTGGAGGCTGGCTGCTGCTCCTGCACCCCGCCATCAGCTGCTGGAGGCTTGCTGCTGCTCCTCCACCCCACCATGACCTGCTGGAGGCTGGCTGCAGCTCCTCCATCGCGCCATCAGCTGCTGGAGGCTTCTGTTCCTCCACCCCGCCATCAGCAGCTGGAGGCTGGCTGCTGGAGGCTGGCTGCTGCTCCTCCACCCCGCCATCACCAGCTGGAGACTGGCTGCAGCTCCTGCACCCCGCCATCAGCTGCTGGAGGCTGCCTGGAGCTCCTGCACCCCGCCATCAGCTGCTGGAGGCTTCTGTTCCTCCACCCCGCCATCAGCAGCTGGAGGCTGGCTGCTGCTCCTCCACCCCGCCATCACCAGCTGGAGGCTGGCTGCTGCTCCTGCACCCCGCCATCAGCTGCTGGAGGCTGGCTGCTGCTCCTCCACCCCACCATGACCTGCTGGAGGCTGGCTGCAGCTCCTCCACCCCGCCATCACCAGCTGGAGGCTGGCTGCAGCTCCTGCACCCCGCCATCAGCTGCTGGAGGCTGCCTGGAGCTCCTGCACCCCGCCATCAGCTGCTGGAGGCTTCTGTTCCTCCACCCCGCCATCAGCAGCTGGAGGCTGGCTGCTGCTCCTCCACCCCGCCATCACCAGCTGGAGGCTGGCTGCAGCTCCTGCACCCCGCCATCAGCTGCTGGAGGCTGCCTGCAGCTCCTGCACCCCGCCATCAGCTGCTGGAGGCTGGCTGCTGCTCCTGCACCCCGCCATCAGCTGCTTGAGGCTGGCTGCTGCTCCTCCACCCCACCATGACCTGCTGGAGGCTGGCTGCAGCTCCTCCACCCCGCCATCAGCTGCTGGAGGCTGCCTGCAGCTCCTGCACCCCGCCATCAGCTGCTGGAGGCTGCCTGCAGCTCCTGCACCCCGCCATCAGCTGCTGGAGGCTGGCTGCAGCTCCTCCACCCCGCCATCAGCTGCTGGAGGCTGGCTTCTGCTCCTCCACCCCGCCACCAGCTGCTGGAGGCTGGCTGCTGCTCCTGCACCCCGCCATCAGCTGCTGGAGGCTTCTGTTCCTCCACCCCGCCATCAGCAGCTGGAGGCTGGCTGCTGGAGGCTGGCTGCTGCTCCTCCACCCCGCCATCACCAGCTGGAGGCTGGCTGAAGCTCCTGCACCCCTCCATCAGCTGCTGGAGGCTGCCTGCAGCTCCTGCACCCCGCCATCAGCTGCTGGAGGCTGGCTGCTGCTCCTGCACCCCGCCATCAGCTGCTGGAGGCTGGCTGCTGCTCCTCCACCCCACCATGACCTACTGGAGGCTGGCTGCAGCTCCTCCACCCCGCCATCAGCTTCTGGAGGCTGCCTGCAGCTCCTGCACCCCGCCATCAGCTGCTGGAGGCTGCCTGCAGCTCCTGCACCCCGCCATCAGCTGCTGGAGGCTGGCTGCAGCTCCTCCACCCCGCCATCAGCTGCTGGAGGCTGGCTTCTGCTCCTCCACCCCGCCACCAGCTGCTGGAGGCTGGCTGCTGCTCCTGCACCCCACCATGACCTACTGGAGGCTGGCTGCAGCTCCTCCACCCCGCCATCAGCTGCTGGAGGCTGCCTGCAGCTCCTGCACCCCGTCATCAGCTCCTGGAGGCTGCCTGCAGCTCCTGCACCCCGCAATCAGCTGCTGGAGGCTGGCTGCAGCTCCTCCACCCCGCCATCAGGTGCTGGAGGCTGGCTTCAGCTCCACCACCCCGCCACCAGCTGCTGGAGGCTGGCTGCTGCTCCTGCACCCCGCCATCAGCTGCTGGAGGCTTCTGTTTTTCCACCCCGCCATCAGCAGCTGGAGGCTGGCTGCTGGAGGCTGGCTGCTGCTCCTCCACCCCGCCATCAGCTGCTGGAGGCTGCCTGCAGCTCCTGCACCCCGCCATCAGCTGCTGGAGGCTGGCTGCTGCTCCTGCACCCCGCCATCAGCTGC
The DNA here is from genome assembly GCF_043380555.1 of Nothobranchius furzeri. Taxonomy (NCBI): domain Eukaryota; kingdom Metazoa; phylum Chordata; class Actinopteri; order Cyprinodontiformes; family Nothobranchiidae; genus Nothobranchius; species Nothobranchius furzeri. The sequence continues at coordinate 508,229 of NW_027223039.1, forward strand.
TGGAGGCTGGCTGCTGCTCCTCCACCCCACCATGACCTGCTGGAGGCTGGCTGCAGCTCCTGCACCCCGCCATCAGCTGCTGGAGGCTTCTGTTCCTCCACCCCGCCATCAGCAGATGGAGGCTGGCTGCTGGAGGCTGGCTGCTGCTCCTCCACCCCGCAATCACCAGCTGGAGGCTGGCTGCAGCTCCTGCACCCCGCCATCAGCTGCTGGAGGCTGCCTGGAGCTCCTGCACCCCGCCATCAGCTGCTGGAGGCTTCTGTTCCTCCACCCCGCCATCAGCAGCTGGAGGCTGGCTGCTGGAGGCTGGCTGCTGCTCCTCCACCCCGCCACCACCAGCTGGAGGCTGGCTGCAGCTCCTGCACCCCGCCATCAGCTGCTGGAGGCTGCCTGCAGCTCCTGCACCCCGCCATCAGCTGCTGGAGGCTGGCTGCTGCTCCCGCACCCCGCCATCATCTGCTGGAGGCTGGCTGCTGCTCCTCCACGCCACCATGACCTGCTGGAGGCTGCCTGCAGCTCCTGCACCCCGCCATCAGCTGCTGGAGGCTGCCTGCAGCTCCTGCACCCCGCCATCAGCTGCTGGAGGCTGGCTGCAGCTCCTCCACCCCGCCATCAGCTGCTGGAGGCTGGCTGCTGCTCCTGCACCCCGCCATCAGCTGCTGGAGGCTTCTGTTCCTCCACCCCGCCATCAGCTGCTGGAGGCTGCCTGGAGCTCCTGCACCCCGCCATCAGCTGCTGGATGCTTCTGTTCCTCCACCCCGCCATCAGCAGCTGGAGGCTGGCTGCTGGAGGCTGGCTGCTGCTCCTCCACCCCGCCATCACCAGCTGGAGACTGGCTGCAGCTCCTGCACCCCGCCATCAGCTGCTGGAGGCTGCCTGGAGCTCCTGCACCCCGCCATCAGCTGCTGGAGGCTTCTGTTCCTCCACCCCGCCATCAGCAGCTGGAGGCTGGCTGCTGCTCCTCCACCCCGCCATCACCAGCTGGAGGCTGGCTGCTGCTCCTGCACCCCGCCATCAGCTGCTGGAGGCTGGCTGCTGCTCCTCCACCCCACCATGACCTGCTGGAGGCTGGCTGCAGCTCCTCCACCCCGCCATCACCAGCTGGAGGCTGGCTGCAGCTCCTACACCCCGCCATCAGCTGCTGGAGGCTGCCTGGAGCTCCTGCACCCCGCCATCAGCTGCTGGAGGCTTCTGTTCCTCCACCCCGCCATCAGCAGCTGGAGGCTGGCTGCTGCTCCTCCACCCCGCCATCACCAGCTGGAGGCTGGCTGCAGCTCCTGCACCCCGCCATCAGCTGCTGGAGGCTGCCTGCAGCTCCTGCACCCCGCCATCAGCTGCTGGAGGCTGGCTGCTGCTCCTGCACCCCGCCATCAGCTGCTTGAGGCTGGCTGCTGCTCCTCCACCCCACCATGACCTGCTGGAGGCTGGCTGCAGCTCCTCCACCCCGCCATCAGCTGCTGGAGGCTGCCTGCAGCTCCTGCACCCCGCCATCAGCTGCTGGAGGCTGCCTGCAGCTCCTGCACCCCGCCATCAGCTGCTGGAGGCTGGCTGCAGCTCCTCCACCCCGCCATCAGCTGCTGGAGGCTGGCTTCCGCTCCTCCACCCCGCCACCAGCTGCTGGAGGCTGGCTGCTGCTCCTGCACCCCGCCATCAGCTGCTGGAGGCTTCTGTTCCTCCACCCCGCCATCAGCAGCTGGAGGCTGGCTGCTGGAGGCTGGCTGCTGCTCCTCCACCCCGCCATCACCAGCTGGAGGCTGGCTGAAGCTCCTGCACCCCTCCATCAGCTGCTGGAGGCTGCCTGCAGCTCCTGCACCCCGCCATCAGCTGCTGGAGGCTGGCTATTGCTCCTGCACCCCGCCATCAGCTGCTGGAGGCTGGCTGCTGCTCCTCCACCCCACCATGACCTACTGGAGGCTGGCTGCAGCTCCTCCACCCCGCCATCAGCTTCTGGAGGCTGCCTGCAGCTCCTGCACCCCGCCATCAGCTGCTGGAGGCTGCCTGCAGCTCCTGCACCCCGCCATCAGCTGCTGGAGGCTGGCTGCAGCTCCTCCACCCCGCCATCAGCTGCTGGAGGCTGGCTTCTGCTCCTCCACCCCGCCACCAGCTGCTGGAGGCTGGCTGCTGCTCCTCCACCCCACCATGACCTACTGGAGGCTGGCTGCAGCTCCTCCACCCCGCCATCAGCTGCTGGAGGCTGCCTGCAGCTCCTGCACCCCGTCATCAGCTCCTGGAGGCTGCCTGCAGCTCCTGCACCCCGCAATCAGCTGCTGGAGGCTGGCTGCAGCTCCTCCACCCCGCCATCAGGTGCTGGAGGCTGGCTTCAGCTCCACCACCCCGCCACCAGCTGCTGGAGGCTGGCTGCTGCTCCTGCACCCCGCCATCAGCAGCTGGAGGCTGGCTGCTGGAGGCTGGCTGCTGCTCCTCCACCCCGCCATCAGCTGCTGGAGGCTGCCTGCAGCTCCTGCACCCCGCCATCAGCTGCTGGAGGCTGGCTGCTGCTCCTGCACCCCGCCATCAGCTGCTGGAGGCTGGCTGCTGCTCCTCCAGCCCACCATGACCTGCTGGAGGCTGGCTGCAGCTCCTGCACCCCGCCATCAGCTGCTGGAGGCTTCTGTTCCTCCACCCCGCCATCAGCAGATGGAGGCTGGCTGCTGGAGGCTGGCTGCTGCTCCTCCACCCCGCCATCACCAGCTGGAGGCTGGCTGCAGCTCCTGCACCCCGCCATCAGCTGCTGGAGGCTGCCTGGAGCTCCTGCACCCCGCCATAAGCTGCTGGAGGCTTCTGTTCCTCCACCCCGCCATCAGCAGCTGGAGGCTGGCTGCTGGAGGCTGGCTGCTGCTCCTCCACCCCGCCACCACCAGCTGGAGGCTGGCTGCAGCTCCTGCACCCCGCCATCAGCTGCTGGAGGCTGCCTGCAGCTCCTGCACCCCGCCATCAGCTGCTGGAGGCTGGCTGCTGCTCCCGCACCCCGCCATCATCTGCTGGAGGCTGGCTGCTGCTCCTCCACGCCACCATGACCTGCTGGAGGCTGGCTGCAGCTCCTCCACCCCGCCATCAGCTGCTGGAGGCTGCCTGCAGCTCCTGCACCCCGCCATCAGCTGCTGGAGGCTGCCTGCAGCTCCTGCACCCCGCCATCAGCTGCTGGAGGCTGGCTGCAGCTCCTCCACCCCGCCATCAGCTGCTGGAGGCTGGCTTCTGCTCCTCCACCCCGCCACCAGCTGCTGGAGGCTGGCTGCTGCTCCTGCACCCCGCCATCAGCTGCTGGAGGCTTCTGTTCCTCCACCCCGCCATCAGCTGCTGGAGGCTGCCTGGAGCTCCTGCACCCCGCCATCAGCTGCTGGATGCTTCTGTTCCTCCACCCCGCCATCAGCAGCTGGAGGCTGGCTGCTGGAGGCTGGCTGCTGCTCCTCCACCCTGCCATCACCAGCTGGAGGCTGGCTGCAGCTCCTGCACCCCGCCATCAGCTGCTGGAGGCTGCCTGCAGCTCCTGCACCCCGCCATCAGCTGCTGGAGGCTGGCTGCTGCTCCTGCACCCCGCCATCAGCTGCTGGAGGCTGGCTGCTGCTCCTCCACCCCACCATGACCTGCTGGAGGCTGGCTGCAGCTCCTCCACCCCGCCATCAGCTGCTGGAGGCTGCCTGCAGCTCCTGCACCCCGCCATCAGCTGCTGGAGGCTGCCTGCAGCTCCTGCACCCCGCCATCAGCTGCTGGAGGCTGGCTGCTGCTCCTGCACCCCGCCATCAGCTGCTGGAGTCTGCCTGCAGCTCCTGCACCCCGCCATCAGCTGCTGGAGGCTGGCTGCAGCTCCTCCACCCCGCCATCAGCTGCTGGAGGCTGGCTGCTGCTCCTGCACCCCGCCATCAGCTGCTGGAGGCTTCTGTTCCTCCACCCCGCCATCAGCAGCTGGAGGCTGGCTGCTGGAGGCTGGCTGCTGCTCCTCCAACCCGCCATCACCAGCTGGAGGCTGGCTGCAGCTCCTGCACCCCGCCATCAGCTGCTGGAGGCTGCCTGCAGCTCCTGCAGCCCGCCACCAGCTGCTGGAGGCTGGCTGCTACTCCTGCACCCCGCCATCAGCTGCTGGAGGCTGGCTGCTGCTCCTCCACCCCACCATGACCTGCTGGAGGCTGCCTGCAGCTCCTCCACCCCGCCATCAGCTGCTGGAGGCTGCCTGCAGCTCCTGCACCCCGCCATCAGCTGCTGGAGGCTGCCTGCAGCTCCTGCACCCCGCCATCAGCTGCTGGAGGCTGGCTTCTGCTCCTCCACCCCGCCACCAGCTGCTGGAGGCTGGCTGCTGCTCCTGCACCCCGCCATCAGCTGCTGGAGGCTTCTGTTTTTCCACCCCGCCATCAGCAGCTGGAGGCCGGCTGCTGGAGGCTGGCTGCTGCTCCTCCACCACGCCATCACCAGCTGGAGGCTGGCTGCAGCTCCTGCACCCCGCCATCAGCTGCTGGAGGCTGCCTGCAGCTCCTGCACCCCGCCACCAGCTGCTGGAGGCTGGCTGCTGCTCCTGCACCCCGCCATCAGCTGCTGGAGGCTGGCTGCTGCTCCTCCACCCCACCATGACCTGCTGGAGGCTGGCTGCAGCTCCTCCATCCCGCCATCAGCTGCTGGAGGCTGCCTGCAGCTCCTGCACCCCGCCATCAGCTGCTGGAGGCTGCCTGAAGCTCCTGCACCCCGCCATCAGCTGCTGGAGGCTGGCTGCAGCTCCTCCACCCCGCCATCAGCTGCTGGAGGCTGGCTTCTGCTCCTCCACCCCGCCACCAGCTGCTGGAGGCTGGCTGATGCTCCTGCACCCCACCATCAGCTGCTGGAGGCTTCTGTTCCTCCACCCCGCCATCAGCAGCTAGAGGCTGGCTGCTGGAGGCTGGCTGCTGCTCCTCCACCCCGCCATCACCAGCTGGAGGCTGGCTGCAGCTCCTGCACCCCACCATCAGCTGCTGGAGGCTGCCTGGAGCTCCTGCACCCCGCCATCAGCTGCTGGAGGCTTCTGTTCCTCCACCCCGCCATCAGCAGCTGGAGGCTGGCTGCTGCTCCTCCACCCCGCCATCACCAGCTGGAGGCTGGCTGCAGCTCCTGCACCCCGCCATCAGCTGCTGGAGGCTGCCTGCAGCTCCTGCACCCCGCCATCAGCTGCTGGAGGCTGCCTGCAGCTCCTGCACCCCGCCATCAGCTGCTGGAGGGTGGCTGCTGCTCCTGCACCCCGCCATCAGCTGCTGGAGGCTGGCTGCTGCTCCTCCACCACACCATGACCTGCTGGAGGCTGGCTGCAGCTCCTCCACCCCGCCATCAGCTGCTGGAGGCTGCCTGCAGCTCCTGCACCCCGCCATCAGCTGCTGGAGGCTGGCTGCAGCTCCTCCACCCCGCCATCAGCAGCTGGAGGCTGGCTTCTGCTCCTCCACCCTGCCACCAGCTGGTGGAGGCTGGCTGCTGCTCCGGCACCCCGCCATCAGCTTCTGGAGGCTTCTGTTCCTCCACCCCGCCATCACCAGCTGGAGGCTGGCTGCAGCTCCTGCACCCCGCCATCAGCTGCTGGAGGCTGCCTGGAGCTCCTGCACCCCGCCATCAGCTGCTGGAGGCTTCTGTTCCTCCACCCCGCCATCAGCAGCATGAGGCTGGCTGCTGGAGGCTGGCTGCTGCTCCTCCACCCCACCATGACCTGCTGGAGGCTGGCTGCAGCTCCTCCAGCTCGCCATCAGCTGCTGGAGGCTGCCTGCAGCTCCTGCACCCCGCCATCAGCTGCTGGAGGCTGCCTGCAGCTCCTGCTCCCCGCCATCAGCTGCTGGAGGCTGGCTGCAGCTCCTCCACCCCGCCATCAGCTGCTGGAGGCTGGCTTCTGCTCCTCCACCCCGCCACCAGCTGCTGGAGGCTGGCTGCTGCTCCTGCACCCCACCATCAGCTGCTGGAGGCTTCCGTTCCTCCACCCCGCCATCAGCAGCTGGAGGCTGGCTGCTGGAGGCTGGCTGCTGCTCCTCCACCCCGCCATCACCAGCTGGAGGCTGGCTGCAGCTCCTGCACCCCGCCATCAGCTGCTGGAGGCTGCCTGGAGCTCCTGCACCCCGCCATCAGCTGCTGGAGGCTTCTGTTCCTCCACCCCGCCATCAGCAGCTAGAGGCTGGCTGCTGGAGGCTGGCTGCTGCTCCTCCACCCCGCCATCACCAGCTGGAGGCTGCCTGCAGCTCCTGCACCCCACCATCAGCTGCTGGAGGCTGCCTGCAGCTCCTGCACCCCGCCATCAGCTGCTGGAGGCTGGCTGCAGCTCCTCCACCCCGCCATCAGCTGCTGGAGGCTGGCTTCTGCTCCTCCACCCCGCCATCAGCAGCTGGAGGCTGGCTAATGGAGGCTGGCTGCTGCTCCTCCACCCCGCCATCACCATCTGGAGGCTGGCTGCAGCTCCTGCACCCCGCCATCAGCTGCTGGAGGCTGCCTGGAGCTCCTGCACCCCGCCATCAGCTGCTGGAGGCTTCTGTTCCTCCACCCCGCCATCAGCAGCTGGAGGCTGGCTGCTGGAGGCTGGCTGCTGCTCCTCCACCCCGCCATCACCAGCTGGAGGCTGGCTGCAGCTCCTGCACCCCGCCATCAGCTGCTGGAGGCTGCCTGCAGCTCCTGCACCCCGCCATCAGCTGCTGGAGGCTTCTGTTCCTCCACCCCGCCATCAGCAGCTGGAGGCTGGCTGCTGGAGGCTGGCTGCTGCTCCTCCACCCCGCCATCACCAGCTGGAGGCTGGCTGCAGCTCCTGCACCCCGCCATCAGCTGCTGGAGGCTGCCTGCAGCTCCTGCACCCCGCCATCAGCTGCTGGAGGCTGCCTGCAGCTCCTGCACCCCGCCATCAGCTGCTGGAGGCTGCCTGCAGCTCCTGCACCCCGCCATGAGCTGCTGGAGGCTGGCTGCAGCTCCTCCACCCCGCCATCAGCTGCTGGAGGCTGGCTTCTGCTCCTCCACCCCGCCACCAGCTGCTGGAGGCTGGCTGCTGCTCCTGCACCCCGCCATCAGCTGCTGGAGGCTTCTGTTCCTCCACCCCGCCATCAGCAGCTGGAGGCTGGCTGCTTGAGGCTGGCTGCTGCTCCTCCACCCCGCCATCACCAGCTGGAGGCTGGCTGCAGCTCCTGCACCCCGCCATCAGCTGCTGGAGGCTGCCTGGAGCTCCTGCACCCCGCCATCAGCTGCTGGAGGCTTCTGTTCCTCCACCCCGCCATCAGCAGCTGGAGGCTGGCTGCTGGAGGCTGGCTGCTGCTCCTCCACCCCGCCATCACCAGCTGGAGGCTGGCTGCAGCTCCTGCACCCCGCCATCAGCTGCTGGAGGCTGCCTGCAGCTCCTGCACCCCGCCATCAGCTGCTGGAGGCTGGCTGCTGCTCCAGCACCCCGCCATCAGCTGCTGGAGGCTGGCTGCTGCTCCTCCACGCCACCATGACCTGCTGGAGGCTGGCTGCAGCTCCTCCACCCCGCCATCAGCTGCTGGAGGCTGGCTGCAGCTCCTGCACCCCGCCATCAGCTGCTGGAGGCTGCCTGGAGCTCCTGCACCCCGCCATCAGCTGCTGGAGGCTTCTGTTCCTCCACCCCGCCATCAGCAGCTGGAGGCTGGCTGCTGCTCCTCCACCCCGCCATCACCAGCTGGAGGCTGGCTGCAGCTCCTGCACCCCGCCATCAGCTGCTGCAGGCTGCCTGCAGCTCCTGCACCCCGCCATCAGCTGCTGGAGGCTGGCTGCTGCTCCTGCACCCCACCATGACCTGCTGGAGGCTGGCTGCAGCTCCTCCACCCCGCCATCAGCTGCTGGAGGCTGGCTGCTGCTCCTCCACCCCACCATGACCTGCTGGAGGCTGGCTGCAGCTCCTCCACCCCGCCATCAGCTGCTGGAGGCTGCCTGCAGCTCCTGCACCCCGCCATCAGCTGCTGGAGGCTGCCTGCAGCTCCTGCACCCCGCCATCAGCTGCTGGAGGCTGGCTGCAGCTCCTCCACCCCGCCATCAGCTGCTGGAGGCTGGCTTCTGCTCCTCCACCCCGCCACCAGCTGCTGGAGGCTGGCTGCTGCTCCGGCACCCCGCCATCAGCTGCTGGAGGCTGCTGCTCCTCCACCCCGCCATCACCAGCTGGAGGCTGGCTGCAGCTCCTGCACCCCCCCATCAGCTGCTGGAGGCTGCCTGGAGCTCCTGCATCCCGCCATCAGCTGCTGGAGGCTTCTGTTCCTCCACCCCGCCATCAGCAGCTGGAGGCTGGCTGCTGGAGGCTGGCTGCTGCTCCTCCACCCCGCCATCACCAGCTGGAGGCTGGCTGCAGCTCCTGCACCCCACCATCAGCTGCTGGAGGCTGCCTGCAGCTCCTGCACCCCGCCATCAGCTGCTGGAGGCTGGCTGCTGCTCCTGCACCCCGCCATCAGCTGCTGGAGGCTGGCTGCTGCTCCTCCACCCCACCATGACCTGCTGGAGGCTGGCTGCAGCTCCTTCAGCTCGCCATCAGCTGCTGGAGGCTGCCTGCAGCTCCTGCACCCCGCCATCAGCTGCTGGAGGCTGCCTGCAGCTCCTGCACCCCGCCATCAACTGCTGGAGGCTGGCTGCAGCTCCTCCACCCCGCCATCAGCTGCTGGAGGCTGGCTGCTGCTCCTGCACCCCGCCATGAGCTGCTGGAGGCTTCTGTTCTTCCACCCCGCCATCAGCAGCTGGAGGCTGGCTGCTGGAGGCTGGCTGCAGCTCCTGCACCCCGCCATCAGCTGCTGGAGGCTGCCTGGAGCTCCTGCACCCCGCCATCAGCTGCTGGAGGCTGCCTGGAGCTCCTGCACCCCGCCATCAGCTGCTGGAGGCTTCTGTTCCTCCACCCCGCCACCAGCTGCTGGAGGCTGGCTGCTGCTCCTGCACCCCACCATGACCTACTGGAGGCTGGCTGCAGCTCCTCCACCCCGCCATCAGCTGCTGGAGGCTGCCTGCAGCTCCTGCACCCCGTCATCAGCTCCTGGAGGCTGCCTGCAGCTCCTGCACCCCGCAATCAGCTGCTGGAGGCTGGCTGCAGCTCCTCCACCCCGCCATCAGGTGCTGGAGGCTGGCTTCAGCTCCACCACCCCGCCATCAGCAGCTGGAGGCTGGCTGCTGGAGGCTGGCTGCTGCTCCTCCACCCCGCCATCAGCTGCTGGAGGCTGCCTGCAGCTCCTGCACCCCGCCATCAGCTGCTGGAGGCTGGCTGCTGCTCCTGCACCCCGCCATCAGCTGCTGGAGGCTGGCTGCTGCTCCTCCAGCCCACCATGACCTGCTGGAGGCTGGCTGCAGCTCCTGCACCCCGCCATCAGCTGCTGGAGGCTTCTGTTCCTCCACCCCGCCATCAGCAGATGGAGGCTGGCTGCTGGAGGCTGGCTGCTGCTCCTCCACCCCGCCATCACCAGCTGGAGGCTGGCTGCAGCTCCTGCACCCCGCCATCAGCTGCTGGAGGCTGCCTGGAGCTCCTGCACCCCGCCATCAGCTGCTGGAGGCTTCTGTTCCTCCACCCCGCCATCAGCAGCTGGAGGCTGGCTGCTGGAGGCTGGCTGCTGCTCCTCCACCCCGCCACCACCAGCTGGAGGCTGGCTGCAGCTCCTGCACCCCGCCATCAGCTGCTGGAGGCTGCCTGCAGCTCCTGCACCCCGCCATCAGCTGCTGGAGGCTGGCTGCTGCTCCCGCACCCCGCCATCATCTGCTGGAGGCTGGCTGCTGCTCCTCCACGCCACCATGACCTGCTGGAGGCTGGCTGCAGCTCCTCCACCCCGCCATCAGCTGCTGGAGGCTGCCTGCAGCTCCTGCACCCCGCCATCAGCTGCTGGAGGCTGCCTGCAGCTCCTGCACCCCGCCATCAGCTGCTGGAGGCTGGCTGCAGCTCCTCCACCCCGCCATCAGCTGCTGGAGGCTGGCTTCTGCTCCTCCACCCCGCCACCAGCTGCTGGAGGCTGGCTGCTGCTCCTGCACCCCGCCATCAGCTGCTGGAGGCTTCTGTTCCTCCACCCCGCCATCAGCTGCTGGAGGCTGCCTGGAGCTCCTGCACCCCGCCATCAGCTGCTGGATGCTTCTGTTCCTCCACCCCGCCATCAGCAGCTGGAGGCTGGCTGCTGGAGGCTGGCTGCTGCTCCTCCACCCTGCCATCACCAGCTGGAGGCTGGCTGCAGCTCCTGCACCCCGCCATCAGCTGCTGGAGGCTGCCTGCAGCTCCTGCACCCCGCCATCAGCTGCTGGAGGCTGGCTGCTGCTCCTGCACCCCGCCATCAGCTGCTGGAGGCTGGCTGCTGCTCCTCCACCCCACCATGACCTGCTGGAGGCTGGCTGCAGCTCCTCCACCCCGCCATCAGCTGCTGGAGGCTGCCTGCAGCTCCTGCACCCCGCCATCAGCTGCTGGAGGCTGCCTGCAGCTCCTGCACCCCGCCATCAGCTGCTGGAGGCTGGCTGCTGCTCCTGCACCCCGCCATCAGCTGCTGGAGTCTGCCTGCAGCTCCTGCACCCCGCCATCAGCTGCTGGAGGCTGGCTGCAGCTCCTCCACCCCGCCATCAGCTGCTGGAGGCTGGCTGCTGCTCCTGCACCCCGCCATCAGCTGCTGGAGGCTTCTGTTCCTCCACCCCGCCATCAGCAGCTGGAGGCTGGCTGCTGGAGGCTGGCTGCTGCTCCTCCAACCCGCCATCACCAGCTGGAGGCTGGCTGCAGCTCCTGCACCCCGCCATCAGCTGCTGGAGGCTGCCTGCAGCTCCTGCACCCCGCCATCAGCTGCTGGAGGCTGGCTGCTACTCCTGCACCCCGCCATCAGCTGCTGGAGGCTGGCTGCTGCTCCTCCACCCCACCATGACCTGCTGGAGGCTGCCTGCAGCTCCTCCACCCCGCCATCAGCTGCTGGAGGCTGCCTGCAGCTCCTGCACCCCGCCATCAGCTGCTGGAGGCTGCCTGCAGCTCCTGCACCCCGCCATCAGCTGCTGGAGGCTGGCTTCTGCTCCTCCACCCCGCCACCAGCTGCTGGAGGCTGGCTGCTGCTCCTGCACCCCGCCATCAGCTGCTGGAGGCTTCTGTTTTTCCACCCCGCCATCAGCAGCTGGAGGCCGGCTGCTGGAGGCTGGCTGCTGCTCCTCCACCACGCCATCACCAGCTGGAGGCTGGCTGCAGCTCCTGCACCCCGCCATCAGCTGCTGGAGGCTGCCTGCAGCTCCTGCACCCCGCCACCAGCTGCTGGAGGCTGGCTGCTGCTCCTGCACCCCGCCATCAGCTGCTGGAGGCTGGCTGCTGCTCCTCCACCCCACCATGACCTGCTGGAGGCTGGCTGCAGCTCCTCCATCCCGCCATCAGCTGCTGGAGGCTGCCTGCAGCTCCTGCACCCCGCCATCAGCTGCTGGAGGCTGCCTGAAGCTCCTGCACCCCGCCATCAGCTGCTGGAGGCTGGCTGCAGCTCCTCCACCCCGCCATCAGCTGCTGGAGGCTGGCTTCTGCTCCTCCACCCCGCCACCAGCTGCTGGAGGCTGGCTGATGCTCCTGCACCCCACCATCAGCTGCTGGAGGCTTCTGTTCCTCCACCCCGCCATCAGCAGCTAGAGGCTGGCTGCTGGAGGCTGGCTGCTGCTCCTCCACCCCGCCATCACCAGCTGGAGGCTGGCTGCAGCTCCTGCACCCCACCATCAGCTGCTGGAGGCTGCCTGGAGCTCCTGCACCCCGCCATCAGCTGCTGGAGGCTTCTGTTCCTCCACCCCGCCATCAGCAGCTGGAGGCTGGCTGCTGCTCCTCCACCCCGCCATCACCAGCTGGAGGCTGGCTGCAGCTCCTGCACCCCGCCATCAGCTGCTGGAGGCTGCCTGCAGCTCCTGCACCCCGCCATCAGCTGCTGGAGGCTGCCTGCAGCTCCTGCACCCCGCCATCAGCTGCTGGAGGGTGGCTGCTGCTCCTGCACCCCGCCATCAGCTGCTGGAGGCTGGCTGCTGCTCCTCCACCACACCATGACCTGCTGGAGGCTGGCTGCAGCTCCTCCACCCCGCCATCAGCTGCTGGAGGCTGCCTGCAGCTCCTGCACCCCGCCATCAGCTGCTGGAGGCTGGCTGCAGCTCCTCCACCCCGCCATCAGCAGCTGGAGGCTGGCTTCTGCTCCTCCACCCTGCCACCAGCTGGTGGAGGCTGGCTGCTGCTCCGGCACCCCGCCATCAGCTTCTGGAGGCTTCTGTTCCTCCACCCCGCCATCACCAGCTGGAGGCTGGCTGCAGCTCCTGCACCCCGCCATCAGCTGCTGGAGGCTGCCTGGAGCTCCTGCACCCCGCCATCAGCTGCTGGAGGCTTCTGTTCCTCCACCCCGCCATCAGCAGCATGAGGCTGGCTGCTGGAGGCTGGCTGCTGCTCCTCCACCCCACCATGACCTGCTGGAGGCTGGCTGCAGCTCCTCCAGCTCGCCATCAGCTGCTGGAGGCTGCCTGCAGCTCCTGCACCCCGCCATCAGCTGCTGGAGGCTGCCTGCAGCTCCTGCTCCCCGCCATCAGCTGCTGGAGGCTGGCTGCAGCTCCTCCACCCCGCCATCAGCTGCTGGAGGCTGGCTTCTGCTCCTCCACCCCGCCACCAGCTGCTGGAGGCTGGCTGCTGCTCCTGCACCCCACCATCAGCTGCTGGAGGCTTCCGTTCCTCCACCCCGCCATCAGCAGCTGGAGGCTGGCTGCTGGAGGCTGGCTGCTGCTCCTCCACCCCGCCATCACCAGCTGGAGGCTGGCTGCAGCTCCTGCACCCCGCCATCAGCTGCTGGAGGCTGCCTGGAGCTCCTGCACCCCGCCATCAGCTGCTGGAGGCTTCTGTTCCTCCACCCCGCCATCAGCAGCTAGAGGCTGGCTGCTGGAGGCTGGCTGCTGCTCCTCCACCCCGCCATCACCAGCTGGAGGCTGCCTGCAGCTCCTGCACCCCACCATCAGCTGCTGGAGGCTGCCTGCAGCTCCTGCACCCCGCCATCAGCTGCTGGAGGCTGGCTGCAGCTCCTCCACCCCGCCATCAGCTGCTGGAGGCTGGCTTCTGCTCCTCCACCCCGCCATCAGCAGCTGGAGGCTGGCTAATGGAGGCTGGCTGCTGCTCCTCCACCCCGCCATCACCATCTGGAGGCTGGCTGCAGCTCCTGCACCCCGCCATCAGCTGCTGGAGGCTGCCTGGAGCTCCTGCACCCCGCCATCAGCTGCTGGAGGCTTCTGTTCCTCCACCCCGCCATCAGCAGCTGGAGGCTGGCTGCTGGAGGCTGGCTGCTGCTCCTCCACCCCGCCATCACCAGCTGGAGGCTGGCTGCAGCTCCTGCACCCCGCCATCAGCTGCTGGAGGCTGCCTGCAGCTCCTGCACCCCGCCATCAGCTGCTGGAGGCTTCTGTTCCTCCACCCCGCCATCAGCAGCTGGAGGCTGGCTGCTGGAGGCTGGCTGCTGCTCCTCCACCCCGCCATCACCAGCTGGAGGCTGGCTGCAGCTCCTGCACCCCGCCATCAGCTGCTGGAGGCTGCCTGCAGCTCCTGCACCCCGCCATCAGCTGCTGGAGGCTGCCTGCAGCTCCTGCACCCCGCCATGAGCTGCTGGAGGCTGGCTGCAGCTCCTCCACCCCGCCATCAGCTGCTGGAGGCTGGCTTCTGCTCCTCCACCCCGCCACCAGCTGCTGGAGGCTGGCTGCTGCTCCTGCACCCCGCCATCAGCTGCTGGAGGCTTCTGTTCCTCCACCCCGCCATCAGCAGCTGGAGGCTGGCTGCTTGAGGCTGGCTGCTGCTCCTCCACCCCGCCATCACCAGCTGGAGGCTGGCTGCAGCTCCTGCACCCCGCCATCAGCTGCTGGAGGCTGCCTGGAGCTCCTGCACCCCGCCATCAGCTGCTGGAGGCTTCTGTTCCTCCACCCCGCCATCAGCAGCTGGAGGCTGGCTGCTGGAGGCTGGCTGCTGCTCCTCCACCCCGCCATCACCAGCTGGAGGCTGGCTGCAGCTCCTGCACCCCGCCATCAGCTGCTGGAGGCTGCCTGCAGCTCCTGCACCCCGCCATCAGCTGCTGGAGGCTGGCTGCTGCTCCAGCACCCCGCCATCAGCTGCTGGAGGCTGGCTGCTGCTCCTCCACCCCACCATGACCTGCTGGAGGCTGGCTGCAGCTCCTCCACCCCGCCATCAGCTGCTGGAGGCTGGCTGCAGCTCCTGCACCCCGCCATCAGCTGCTGGAGGCTGCCTGGAGCTCCTGCACCCCGCCATCAGCTGCTGGAGGCTTCTGTTCCTCCACCCCGCCATCAGCAGCTGGAGGCTGGCTGCTGGAGGCTGGCTGCTGCTCCTCCACCCCGCCATCACCAGCTGGAGGCTGGCTGCAGCTCCTGCACCCCGCCATCAGCTGCTGCAGGCTGCCTGCAGCTCCTGCACCCCGCCATCAGCTGCTGGAGGCTGGCTGCTGCTCCTGCACCCCACCATGACCTGCTGGAGGCTGGCTGCAGCTCCTCCACCCCGCCATCAGCTGCTGGAGGCTGGCTGCTGCTCCTCCACCCCACCATGACCTGCTGGAGGCTGGCTGCAGCTCCTCCACCCCGCCATCAGCTGCTGGAGGCTGCCTGCAGCTCCTGCACCCCGCCATCAGCTGCTGGAGGCTGCCTGCAGCTCCTGCACCCCGCCATCAGCTGCTGGAGGCTGGCTGCAGCTCCTCCACCCCGCCATCAGCTGCTGGAGGCTGGCTTCTGCTCCTCCACCCCGCCACCAGCTGCTGGAGGCTGGCTGCTGCTCCGGCACCCCGCCATCAGCTGCTGGAGGCTGCTGCTCCTCCACCCCGCCATCACCAGCTGGAGGCTGGCTGCAGCTCCTGCACCCCCCCATCAGCTGCTGGAGGCTGCCTGGAGCTCCTGCATCCCGCCATCAGCTGCTGGAGGCTTCTGTTCCTCCACCCCGCCATCAGCAGCTGGAGGCTGGCTGCTGGAGGCTGGCTGCTGCTCCTCCACCCCGCCATCACCAGCTGGAGGCTGGCTGCAGCTCCTGCACCCCACCATCAGCTGCTGGAGGCTGCCTGCAGCTCCTGCACCCCGCCATCAGCTGCTGGAGGCTGGCTGCTGCTCCTGCACCCCGCCATCAGCTGCTGGAGGCTGGCTGCTGCTCCTCCACCCCACCATGACCTGCTGGAGGCTGGCTGCAGCTCCTTCAGCTCGCCATCAGCTGCTGGAGGCTGCCTGCAGCTCCTGCACCCCGCCATCAGCTGCTGGAGGCTGCCTGCAGCTCCTGCACCCCGCCATCAACTGCTGGAGGCTGGCTGCAGCTCCTCCACCCCGCCATCAGCTGCTGGAGGCTGGCTGCTGCTCCTGCACCCCGCCATGAGCTGCTGGAGGCTTCTGTTCTTCCACCCCGCCATCAGCAGCTGGAGGCTGGCTGCTGGAGGCTGGCTGCAGCTCCTGCACCCCGCCATCAGCTGCTGGAGGCTGCCTGGAGCTCCTGCACCCCGCCATCAGCTGCTGGAGGCTGCCTGGAGCTCCTGCACCCCGCCATCAGCTGCTGGAGGCTTCTGTTCCTCCACCCCGCCATCAGCAGCTGGAGGCTGGCTGCTGGAGGCTGGCTGCTGCTCCTCCACCCTGCCATCCCCAGCTGGAGGCTGGCTGCAGCTCCTGCACCCCGCCATCAGCTGCTGGAGGCTGCCTGCAGCTCCTGCACCCCGCCATCAGCTGCTGGAGGCTTCTGTTCCTCCACCCCGCCATCAGCAGCTGGAGGCTGGCTGCTGCTCCTCCACCCCGCCATCACCAGCTGGAGGCTGGCTGCAGCTCCTGCACCCCGCCATCAGCTGCTGGAGGCTGCCTGGAGCTCCTGCACCCCGCCATCAGCTGCTGGAGGCTGGCTGCTGCTCCTGCACCCCGCCATCAGCTGCTGGAGGCTTGCTGCTGCTCCTCCACCCCACCATGACCTGCTGGAGGCTGGCTGCAGCTCCTCCATCGCGCCATCAGCTGCTGGAGGCTTCTGTTCCTCCACCCCGCCATCAGCAGCTGGAGGCTGGCTGCTGGAGGCTGGCTGCTGCTCCTCCACCCCGCCATCACCAGCTGGAGACTGGCTGCAGCTCCTGCACCCCGCCATCAGCTGCTGGAGGCTGCCTGGAGCTCCTGCACCCCGCCATCAGCTGCTGGAGGCTTCTGTTCCTCCACCCCGCCATCAGCAGCTGGAGGCTGGCTGCTGCTCCTCCACCCCGCCATCACCAGCTGGAGGCTGGCTGCTGCTCCTGCACCCCGCCATCAGCTGCTGGAGGCTGGCTGCTGCTCCTCCACCCCACCATGACCTGCTGGAGGCTGGCTGCAGCTCCTCCACCCCGCCATCACCAGCTGGAGGCTGGCTGCAGCTCCTGCACCCCGCCATCAGCTGCTGGAGGCTGCCTGGAGCTCCTGCACCCCGCCATCAGCTGCTGGAGGCTTCTGTTCCTCCACCCCGCCATCAGCAGCTGGAGGCTGGCTGCTGCTCCTCCACCCCGCCA
The DNA here is from genome assembly GCF_043380555.1 of Nothobranchius furzeri. NCBI lineage: Eukaryota > Metazoa > Chordata > Actinopteri > Cyprinodontiformes > Nothobranchiidae > Nothobranchius > Nothobranchius furzeri. The sequence continues at coordinate 524,623 of NW_027223039.1, forward strand.
TCACCAGCTGGAGGCTGGCTGCAGCTCCTGCACCCCGCCATCAGCTGCTGGAGGCTGCCTGCAGCTCCTGCACCCCGCCATCAGCTGCTGGAGGCTGGCTGCTGCTCCTGCACCCCGCCATCAGCTGCTTGAGGCTGGCTGCTGCTCCTCCACCCCACCATGACCTGCTGGAGGCTGGCTGCAGCTCCTCCATCCCGCCATCAGCTGCTGGAGGCTGCCTGCAGCTCCTGCACCCCGCCATCAGCTGCTGGAGGCTGCCTGCAGCTCCTGCACCCCGCCATCAGCTGCTGGAGGCTGGCTGCAGCTCCTCCACCCCGCCATCAGCTGCTGGAGGCTGGCTTCTGCTCCTCCACCCCGCCACCAGCTGCTGGAGGCTGGCTGCTGCTCCTGCACCCCGCCATCAGCTGCTGGAGGCTTCTGTTCCTCCACCCCGCCATCAGCAGCTGGAGGCTGGCTGCTGGAGGCTGGCTGCTGCTCCTCCACCCCGCCATCACCAGCTGGAGGCTGGCTGAAGCTCCTGCACCCCTCCATCAGCTGCTGGAGGCTGCCTGCAGCTCCTGCACCCCGCCATCAGCTGCTGGAGGCTGGCTGCTGCTCCTGCACCCCGCCATCAGCTGCTGGAGGCTGGCTGCTGCTCCTCCACCCCACCATGACCTACTGGAGGCTGGCTGCAGCTCCTCCACCCCGCCATCAGCTTCTGGAGGCTGCCTGCAGCTCCTGCACCCCGCCATCAGCTGCTGGAGGCTGCCTGCAGCTCCTGCACCCCGCCATCAGCTGCTGGAGGCTGGCTGCAGCTCCTCCACCCCGCCATCAGCTGCTGGAGGCTGGCTTCTGCTCCTCCACCCCGCCACCAGCTGCTGGAGGCTGGCTGCTGCTCCTGCACCCCACCATGACCTACTGGAGGCTGGCTGCAGCTCCTCCACCCCGCCATCAGCTGCTGGAGGCTGCCTGCAGCTCCTGCACCCCGTCATCAGCTCCTGGAGGCTGCCTGCAGCTCCTGCACCCCGCAATCAGCTGCTGGAGGCTGGCTGCAGCTCCTCCACCCCGCCATCAGGTGCTGGAGGCTGGCTTCAGCTCCACCACCCCGCCACCAGCTGCTGGAGGCTGGCTGCTGCTCCTGCACCCCGCCATCAGCTGCTGGAGGCTTCTGTTTTTCCACCCCGCCATCAGCAGCTGGAGGCTGGCTGCTGGAGGCTGGCTGCTGCTCCTCCACCCCGCCATCAGCTGCTGGAGGCTGCCTGCAGCTCCTGCACCCCGCCATCAGCTGCTGGAGGCTGGCTGCTGCTCCTGCACCCCGCCATCAGCTGCTGGAGGCTGGCTGCTGCTCCTCCACCCCACCATGACCTGCTGGAGGCTGGCTGCAGCTCCTGCACCCCGCCATCAGCTGCTGGAGGCTTCTGTTCCTCCACCCCGCCATCAGCAGATGGAGGCTGGCTGCTGGAGGCTGGCTGCTGCTCCTCCACCCCGCCATCACCAGCTGGAGGCTGGCTGCAGCTCCTGCACCCCGCCATCAGCTGCTGGAGGCTGCCTGGAGCTCCTGCACCCCGCCATCAGCTGCTGGAGGCTTCTGTTCCTCCACCCCGCCATCAGCAGCTGGAGGCTGGCTGCTGGAGGCTGGCTGCTGCTCCTCCACCCCGCCACCACCAGCTGGAGGCTGGCTGCAGCTCCTGCACCCCGCCATCAGCTGCTGGAGGCTGCCTGCAGCTCCTGCACCCCGCCATCAGCTGCTGGAGGCTGGCTGCTGCTCCCGCACCCCGCCATCATCTGCTGGAGGCTGGCTGCTGCTCCTCCACGCCACCATGACCTGCTGGAGGCTGGCTGCAGCTCCTCCACCCCGCCATCAGCTGCTGGAGGCTGCCTGCAGCTCCTGCACCCCGCCATCAGCTGCTGGAGGCTGCCTGCAGCTCCTGCACCCCGCCATCAGCTGCTGGAGGCTGGCTGCAGCTCCTCCACCCCGCCATCAGCTGCTGGAGGCTGGCTTCTGCTCCTCCACCCCGCCACCAGCTGCTGGAGGCTGGCTGCTGCTCCTGCACCCCGCCATCAGCTGCTGGAGGCTTCTGTTCCTCCAACCCGCCATCAGCTGCTGGAGGCTGCCTGGAGCTCCTGCACCCCGCCATCAGCTGCTGGATGCTTCTGTTCCTCCACCCCGCCATCAGCAGCTGGAGGCTGGCTGCTGGAGGCTGGCTGCTGCTCCTCCACCCCGCCATCACCAGCTGGAGACTGGCTGCAGCTCCTGCACCCCGCCATCAGCTGCTGGAGGCTGCCTGTTGCTCCTGCAATCCCGCCATCAGCTGCTGGAGGCTTCTGTTCCTCCACCCCGCCATCAGCAGCTGGAGGCTGGCTGCTGCTCCTCCACCCCGCCATCACCAGCTGGAGGCTGGCTGCTGCTCCTGCACCCCGCCATCAGCTGCTGGAGGCTGGCTGCTCCTCCTCCACCCCACCATGACCTGCTGGAGGCTGGCTGCAGCTCCTCCACCCCGCCATCACCAGCTGGAGGCTGGCTGCAGCTCCTACACCCCGCCATCAGCTGCTGGAGGCTGCCTGGAGCTCCTGCACCCCGCCATCAGCTGCTGGAGGCTTCTGTTCCTCCACCCCGCCATCAGCAGCTGGAGGCTGGCTGCTGCTCCTCCACCCCGCCATCACCAGCTGGAGGCTGGCTGCAGCTCCTGCACCCCGCCATCAGCTGCTGGAGGCTGCCTGCAGCTCCTGCACCCCGCCATCAGCTGCTGGAGGCTGGCTGCTGCTCCTGCACCCCGCCATCAGCTGCTTGAGGCTGGCTGCTGCTCCTCCACCCCACCATGACCTGCTGGAGGCTGGCTGCAGCTCCTCCACCCCGCCATCAGCTGCTGGAGGCTGCCTGCAGCTCCTGCACCCCGCCATCAGCTGCTGGAGGCTGCCTGCAGCTCCTGCACCCCGCCATCAGCTGCTGGAGGCTGGCTGCAGCTCCTCCACCCCGCCATCAGCTGCTGGAGGCTGGCTTCTGCTCCTCCACCCCGCCACCAGCTGCTGGAGGCTGGCTGCTGCTCCTGCACCCCGCCATCAGCTGCTGGAGGCTTCTGTTCCTCCACCCCGCCATCAGCAGCTGGAGGCTGGCTGCTGGAGGCTGGCTGCTGCTCCTCCACCCCGCCATCACCAGCTGGAGGCTGGCTGAAGCTCCTGCACCCCTCCATCAGCTGCTGGAGGCTGCCTGCAGCTCCTGCACCCCGCCATCAGCTGCTGGAGGCTGGCTGCTGCTCCTGCACCCCGCCATCAGCTGCTGGAGGCTGGCTGCTGCTCCTCCACCCCACCATGACCTACTGGAGGCTGGCTGCAGCTCCTCCACCCCGCCATCAGCTTCTGGAGGCTGCCTGCAGCTCCTGCACCCCGCCATCAGCTGCTGGAGGCTGCCTGCAGCTCCTGCACCCCGCCATCAGCTGCTGGAGGCTGGCTGCAGCTCCTCCACCCCGCCATCAGCTGCTGGAGGCTGGCTTCTGCTCCTCCACCCCGCCACCAGCTGCTGGAGGCTGGCTGCTGCTCCTGCACCCCACCATGACCTACTGGAGGCTGGCTGCAGCTCCTCCACCCCGCCATCAGCTGCTGGAGGCTGCCTGCAGCTCCTGCACCCCGTCATCAGCTCCTGGAGGCTGCCTGCAGCTCCTGCACCCCGCAATCAGCTGCTGGAGGCTGGCTGCAGCTCCTCCACCCCGCCATCAGGTGCTGGAGGCTGGCTTCAGCTCCACCACCCCGCCACCAGCTGCTGGAGGCTGGCTGCTGCTCCTGCACCCCGCCATCAGCAGCTGGAGGCTGGCTGCTGGAGGCTGGCTGCTGCTCCTCCACCCCGCCATCAGCTGCTGGAGGCTGCCTGCAGCTCCTGCACCCCGCCATCAGCTGCTGGAGGCTGGCTGCTGCTCCTGCACCCCGCCATCAGCTGCTGGAGGCTGGCTGCTGCTCCTCCAGCCCACCATGACCTGCTGGAGGCTGGCTGCAGCTCCTGCACCCCGCCATCAGCTGCTGGAGGCTTCTGTTCCTCCACCCCGCCATCAGCAGATGGAGGCTGGCTGCTGGAGGCTGGCTGCTGCTCCTCCACCCCGCCATCACCAGCTGGAGGCTGGCTGCAGCTCCTGCACCCCGCCATCAGCTGCTGGAGGCTGCCTGGAGCTCCTGCACCCCGCCATCAGCTGCTGGAGGCTTCTGTTCCTCCACCCCGCCATCAGCAGCTGGAGGCTGGCTGCTGGAGGCTGGCTGCTGCTCCTCCACCCCGCCACCACCAGCTGGAGGCTGGCTGCAGCTCCTGCACCCCGCCATCAGCTGCTGGAGGCTGCCTGCAGCTCCTGCACCCCGCCATCAGCTGCTGGAGGCTGGCTGCTGCTCCCGCACCCCGCCATCATCTGCTGGAGGCTGGCTGCTGCTCCTCCACGCCACCATGACCTGCTGGAGGCTGGCTGCAGCTCCTCCACCCCGCCATCAGCTGCTGGAGGCTGCCTGCAGCTCCTGCACCCCGCCATCAGCTGCTGGAGGCTGCCTGCAGCTCCTGCACCCCGCCATCAGCTGCTGGAGGCTGGCTGCAGCTCCTCCACCCCGCCATCAGCTGCTGGAGGCTGGCTTCTGCTCCTCCACCCCGCCACCAGCTGCTGGAGGCTGGCTGCTGCTCCTGCACCCCGCCATCAGCTGCTGGAGGCTTCTGTTCCTCCACCCCGCCATCAGCTGCTGGAGGCTGCCTGGAGCTCCTGCACCCCGCCATCAGCTGCTGGATGCTTCTGTTCCTCCACCCCGCCATCAGCAGCTGGAGGCTGGCTGCTGGAGGCTGGCTGCTGCTCCTCCACCCTGCCATCACCAGCTGGAGGCTGGCTGCAGCTCCTGCACCCCGCCATCAGCTGCTGGAGGCTGCCTGCAGCTCCTGCACCCCGCCATCAGCTGCTGGAGGCTGGCTGCTGCTCCTGCACCCCGCCATCAGCTGCTGGAGGCTGGCTGCTGCTCCTCCACCCCACCATGACCTGCTGGAGGCTGGCTGCAGCTCCTCCACCCCGCCATCAGCTGCTGGAGGCTGCCTGCAGCTCCTGCACCCCGCCATCAGCTGCTGGAGGCTGCCTGCAGCTCCTGCACCCCGCCATCAGCTGCTGGAGGCTGGCTGCTGCTCCTGCACCCCGCCATCAGCTGCTGGAGTCTGCCTGCAGCTCCTGCACCCCGCCATCAGCTGCTGGAGGCTGGCTGCAGCTCCTCCACCCCGCCATCAGCTGCTGGAGGCTGGCTGCTGCTCCTGCACCCCGCCATCAGCTGCTGGAGGCTTCTGTTCCTCCACCCCGCCATCAGCAGCTGGAGGCTGGCTGCTGGAGGCTGGCTGCTGCTCCTCCAACCCGCCATCACCAGCTGGAGGCTGGCTGCAGCTCCTGCACCCCGCCATCAGCTGCTGGAGGCTGCCTGCAGCTCCTGCACCCCGCCATCAGCTGCTGGAGGCTGGCTGCTACTCCTGCACCCCGCCATCAGCTGCTGGAGGCTGGCTGCTGCTCCTCCACCCCACCATGACCTGCTGGAGGCTGCCTGCAGCTCCTCCACCCCGCCATCAGCTGCTGGAGGCTGCCTGCAGCTCCTGCACCCCGCCATCAGCTGCTGGAGGCTGCCTGCAGCTCCTGCACCCCGCCATCAGCTGCTGGAGGCTGGCTTCTGCTCCTCCACCCCGCCACCAGCTGCTGGAGGCTGGCTGCTGCTCCTGCACCCCGCCATCAGCTGCTGGAGGCTTCTGTTTTTCCACCCCGCCATCAGCAGCTGGAGGCCGGCTGCTGGAGGCTGGCTGCTGCTCCTCCACCACGCCATCACCAGCTGGAGGCTGGCTGCAGCTCCTGCACCCCGCCATCAGCTGCTGGAGGCTGCCTGCAGCTCCTGCACCCCGCCACCAGCTGCTGGAGGCTGGCTGCTGCTCCTGCACCCCGCCATCAGCTGCTGGAGGCTGGCTGCTGCTCCTCCACCCCACCATGACCTGCTGGAGGCTGGCTGCAGCTCCTCCATCCCGCCATCAGCTGCTGGAGGCTGCCTGCAGCTCCTGCACCCCGCCATCAGCTGCTGGAGGCTGGCTGCAGCTCCTCCACCCCGCCATCAGCTGCTGGAGGCTGGCTTCTGCTCCTCCACCCCGCCACCAGCTGCTGGAGGCTGGCTGATGCTCCTGCACCCCACCATCAGCTGCTGGAGGCTTCTGTTCCTCCACCCCGCCATCAGCAGCTGGAGGCTGGCTGCTGCTCCTCCACCCCGCCATCACCAGCTGGAGGCTGGCTGCAGCTCCTGCACCCCGCCATCAGCTGCTGGAGGCTGCCTGCAGCTCCTGCACCCCGCCATCAGCTGCTGGAGGCTGCCTGCAGCTCCTGCACCCCGCCATCAGCTGCTGGAGGGTGGCTGCTGCTCCTGCACCCCGCCATCAGCTGCTGGAGGCTGGCTGCTGCTCCTCCACCACACCATGACCTGCTGGAGGCTGGCTGCAGCTCCTCCACCCCGCCATCAGCTGCTGGAGGCTGCCTGCAGCTCCTGCACCCCGCAATCAGCTGCTGGAGGCTGGCTGCAGCTCCTCCACCCCGCCATCAGCAGCTGGAGGCTGGCTTCTGCTCCTCCACCCTGCCACCAGCTGGTGGAGGCTGGCTGCTGCTCCGGCACCCCGCCATCAGCTTCTGGAGGCTTCTGTTCCTCCACCCCGCCATCACCAGCTGGAGGCTGGCTGCAGCTCCTGCACCCCGCCATCAGCTGCTGGAGGCTGCCTGGAGCTCCTGCACCCCGCCATCAGCTGCTGGAGGCTTCTGTTCCTCCACCCCGCCATCAGCAGCATGAGGCTGGCTGCTGGAGGCTGGCTGCTGCTCCTCCACCCCACCATGACCTGCTGGAGGCTGGCTGCAGCTCCTCCAGCTCGCCATCAGCTGCTGGAGGCTGCCTGCAGCTCCTGCACCCCGCCATCAGCTGCTGGAGGCTGCCTGCAGCTCCTGCTCCCCGCCATCAGCTGCTGGAGGCTGGCTGCAGCTCCTCCACCCCGCCATCAGCTGCTGGAGGCTGGCTTCTGCTCCTCCACCCCGCCACCAGCTGCTGGAGGCTGGCTGCTGCTCCTGCACCCCACCATCAGCTGCTGGAGGCTTCCGTTCCTCCACCCCGCCATCAGCAGCTGGAGGCTGGCTGCTGGAGGCTGGCTGCTGCTCCTCCACCCCGCCATCACCAGCTGGAGGCTGGCTGCAGCTCCTGCACCCCGCCATCAGCTGCTGGAGGCTGCCTGGAGCTCCTGCACCCCGCCATCAGCTGCTGGAGGCTTCTGTTCCTCCACCCCGCCATCAGCAGCTAGAGGCTGGCTGCTGGAGGCTGGCTGCTGCTCCTCCACCCCGCCATCACCAGCTGGAGGCTGCCTGCAGCTCCTGCACCCCACCATCAGCTGCTGGAGGCTGCCTGCAGCTCCTGCACCCCGCCATCAGCTGCTGGAGGCTGGCTGCAGCTCCTCCACCCCGCCATCAGCTGCTGGAGGCTGGCTTCTGCTCCTCCACCCCGCCATCAGCAGCTGGAGGCTGGCTAATGGAGGCTGGCTGCTGCTCCTCCACCCCGCCATCACCATCTGGAGGCTGGCTGCAGCTCCTGCACCCCGCCATCAGCTGCTGGAGGCTGCCTGGAGCTCCTGCACCCCGCCATCAGCTGCTGGAGGCTTCTGTTCCTCCACCCCGCCATCAGCAGCTGGAGGCTGGCTGCTGGAGGCTGGCTGCTGCTCCTCCACCCCGCCATCACCAGCTGGAGGCTGGCTGCAGCTCCTGCACCCCGCCATCAGCTGCTGGAGGCTGCCTGCAGCTCCTGCACCCCGCCATCAGCTGCTGGAGGCTTCTGTTCCTCCACCCCGCCATCAGCAGCTGGAGGCTGGCTGCTGGAGGCTGGCTGCTGCTCCTCCACCCCGCCATCACCAGCTGGAGGCTGGCTGCAGCTCCTGCACCCCGCCATCAGCTGCTGGAGGCTGCCTGCAGCTCCTGCACCCCGCCATCAGCTGCTGGAGGCTGCCTGCAGCTCCTGCACCCCGCCATCAGCTGCTGGAGGCTGCCTGCAGCTCCTGCACCCCGCCATGAGCTGCTGGAGGCTGGCTGCAGCTCCTCCACCCCACCATGACCTGCTGGAGGCTGGCTGCAGCTCCTCCAGCTCGCCATCAGCTGCTGGAGGCTGCCTGCAGCTCCTGCACCCCGCCATCAGCTGCTGGAGGCTGCCTGCAGCTCCTGCTCCCCGCCATCAGCTGCTGGAGGCTGGCTGCAGCTCCTCCACCCCGCCATCAGCTGCTGGAGGCTGGCTTCTGCTCCTCCACCCCGCCACCAGCTGCTGGAGGCTGGCTGCTGCTCCTGCACCCCACCATCAGCTGCTGGAGGCTTCCGTTCCTCCACCCCGCCATCAGCAGCTGGAGGCTGGCTGCTGGAGGCTGGCTGCTGCTCCTCCACCCCGCCATCACCAGCTGGAGGCTGGCTGCAGCTCCTGCACCCCGCCATCAGCTGCTGGAGGCTGCCTGGAGCTCCTGCACCCCGCCATCAGCTGCTGGAGGCTTCTGTTCCTCCACCCCGCCATCAGCAGCTAGAGGCTGGCTGCTGGAGGCTGGCTGCTGCTCCTCCACCCCGCCATCACCAGCTGGAGGCTGCCTGCAGCTCCTGCACCCCACCATCAGCTGCTGGAGGCTGCCTGCAGCTCCTGCACCCCGCCATCAGCTGCTGGAGGCTGGCTGCAGCTCCTCCACCCCGCCATCAGCTGCTGGAGGCTGGCTTCTGCTCCTCCACCCCGCCATCAGCAGCTGGAGGCTGGCTAATGGAGGCTGGCTGCTGCTCCTCCACCCCGCCATCACCATCTGGAGGCTGGCTGCAGCTCCTGCACCCCGCCATCAGCTGCTGGAGGCTGCCTGGAGCTCCTGCACCCCGCCATCAGCTGCTGGAGGCTTCTGTTCCTCCACCCCGCCATCAGCAGCTGGAGGCTGGCTGCTGGAGGCTGGCTGCTGCTCCTCCACCCCGCCATCACCAGCTGGAGGCTGGCTGCAGCTCCTGCACCCCGCCATCAGCTGCTGGAGGCTGCCTGCAGCTCCTGCACCCCGCCATCAGCTGCTGGAGGCTTCTGTTCCTCCACCCCGCCATCAGCAGCTGGAGGCTGGCTGCTGGAGGCTGGCTGCTGCTCCTCCACCCCGCCATCACCAGCTGGAGGCTGGCTGCAGCTCCTGCACCCCGCCATCAGCTGCTGGAGGCTGCCTGCAGCTCCTGCACCCCGCCATCAGCTGCTGGAGGCTGCCTGCAGCTCCTGCACCCCGCCATCAGCTGCTGGAGGCTGCCTGCAGCTCCTGCACCCCGCCATGAGCTGCTGGAGGCTGGCTGCAGCTCCTCCACCCCGCCATCAGCTGCTGGAGGCTGGCTTCTGCTCCTCCACCCCGCCACCAGCTGCTGGAGGCTGGCTGCTGCTCCTGCACCCCGCCATCAGCTGCTGGAGGCTTCTGTTCCTCCACCCCGCCATCAGCAGCTGGAGGCTGGCTGCTTGAGGCTGGCTGCTGCTCCTCCACCCCGCCATCACCAGCTGGAGGCTGGCTGCAGCTCCTGCACCCCGCCATCAGCTGCTGGAGGCTGCCTGGAGCTCCTGCACCCCGCCATCAGCTGCTGGAGGCTTCTGTTCCTCCACCCCGCCATCAGCAGCTGGAGGCTGGCTGCTGGAGGCTGGCTGCTGCTCCTCCACCCCGCCATCACCAGCTGGAGGCTGGCTGCAGCTCCTGCACCCCGCCATCAGCTGCTGGAGGCTGCCTGCAGCTCCTGCACCCCGCCATCAGCTGCTGGAGGCTGGCTGCTGCTCCAGCACCCCGCCATCAGCTGCTGGAGGCTGGCTGCTGCTCCTCCACCCCACCATGACCTGCTGGAGGCTGGCTGCAGCTCCTCCACCCCGCCATCAGCTGCTGGAGGCTGCCTGCAGCTCCTGCACCCCGCCATCAGCTGCTGGAGGCTGGCTGCAGCTCCTGCACCCCGCCATCAGCTGCTGGAGGCTGGCTGCAGCTCCTCCACCCCGCCATCAGCTGCTGGAGGCTTCTGTTCCTCCACCCCGCCATCAGCAGCTGGAGGCTGGCTGCTGGAGGCTGGCTGCTGCTCCTCCACCCCGCCATCACCAGCTGGAGGCTGGCTGCAGCTCCTGCACCCCGCCATCAGCTGCTGGAGGCTGCCTGCAGCTCCTGCACCCCGCCATCAGCTGCTGGAGGCTTCTGTTCCTCCACCCCGCCATCAGCAGCTGGAGGCTGGCTGCTGGAGGCTGGCTGCTGCTCCTCCACCCCGCCATCACCAGCTGGAGGCTGGCTGCAGCTCCTGCACCCCGCCATCAGCTGCTGGAGGCTGCCTGCAGCTCCTGCACCCCGCCATCAGCTGCTGGAGGCTGCCTGCAGCTCCTGCACCCCGCCATCAGCTGCTGGAGGCTGCCTGCAGCTCCTGCACCCCGCCATGAGCTGCTGGAGGCTGGCTGCAGCTCCTCCACCCCACCATGACCTGCTGGAGGCTGGCTGCAGCTCCTCCAGCTCGCCATCAGCTGCTGGAGGCTGCCTGCAGCTCCTGCACCCCGCCATCAGCTGCTGGAGGCTGCCTGCAGCTCCTGCTCCCCGCCATCAGCTGCTGGAGGCTGGCTGCAGCTCCTCCACCCCGCCATCAGCTGCTGGAGGCTGGCTTCTGCTCCTCCACCCCGCCACCAGCTGCTGGAGGCTGGCTGCTGCTCCTGCACCCCACCATCAGCTGCTGGAGGCTTCCGTTCCTCCACCCCGCCATCAGCAGCTGGAGGCTGGCTGCTGGAGGCTGGCTGCTGCTCCTCCACCCCGCCATCACCAGCTGGAGGCTGGCTGCAGCTCCTGCACCCCGCCATCAGCTGCTGGAGGCTGCCTGGAGCTCCTGCACCCCGCCATCAGCTGCTGGAGGCTTCTGTTCCTCCACCCCGCCATCAGCAGCTAGAGGCTGGCTGCTGGAGGCTGGCTGCTGCTCCTCCACCCCGCCATCACCAGCTGGAGGCTGCCTGCAGCTCCTGCACCCCACCATCAGCTGCTGGAGGCTGCCTGCAGCTCCTGCACCCCGCCATCAGCTGCTGGAGGCTGGCTGCAGCTCCTCCACCCCGCCATCAGCTGCTGGAGGCTGGCTTCTGCTCCTCCACCCCGCCATCAGCAGCTGGAGGCTGGCTAATGGAGGCTGGCTGCTGCTCCTCCACCCCGCCATCACCATCTGGAGGCTGGCTGCAGCTCCTGCACCCCGCCATCAGCTGCTGGAGGCTGCCTGGAGCTCCTGCACCCCGCCATCAGCTGCTGGAGGCTTCTGTTCCTCCACCCCGCCATCAGCAGCTGGAGGCTGGCTGCTGGAGGCTGGCTGCTGCTCCTCCACCCCGCCATCACCAGCTGGAGGCTGGCTGCAGCTCCTGCACCCCGCCATCAGCTGCTGGAGGCTGCCTGCAGCTCCTGCACCCCGCCATCAGCTGCTGGAGGCTTCTGTTCCTCCACCCCGCCATCAGCAGCTGGAGGCTGGCTGCTGGAGGCTGGCTGCTGCTCCTCCACCCCGCCATCACCAGCTGGAGGCTGGCTGCAGCTCCTGCACCCCGCCATCAGCTGCTGGAGGCTGCCTGCAGCTCCTGCACCCCGCCATCAGCTGCTGGAGGCTGCCTGCAGCTCCTGCACCCCGCCATCAGCTGCTGGAGGCTGCCTGCAGCTCCTGCACCCCGCCATGAGCTGCTGGAGGCTGGCTGCAGCTCCTCCACCCCGCCATCAGCTGCTGGAGGCTGGCTTCTGCTCCTCCACCCCGCCACCAGCTGCTGGAGGCTGGCTGCTGCTCCTGCACCCCGCCATCAGCTGCTGGAGGCTTCTGTTCCTCCACCCCGCCATCAGCAGCTGGAGGCTGGCTGCTTGAGGCTGGCTGCTGCTCCTCCACCCCGCCATCACCAGCTGGAGGCTGGCTGCAGCTCCTGCACCCCGCCATCAGCTGCTGGAGGCTGCCTGGAGCTCCTGCACCCCGCCATCAGCTGCTGGAGGCTTCTGTTCCTCCACCCCGCCATCAGCAGCTGGAGGCTGGCTGCTGGAGGCTGGCTGCTGCTCCTCCACCCCGCCATCACCAGCTGGAGGCTGGCTGCAGCTCCTGCACCCCGCCATCAGCTGCTGGAGGCTGCCTGCAGCTCCTGCACCCCGCCATCAGCTGCTGGAGGCTGGCTGCTGCTCCAGCACCCCGCCATCAGCTGCAGGAGGCTGGCTGCTGCTCCTCCACCCCACCATGACCTGCTGGAGGCTGGCTGCAGCTCCTCCACCCCGCCATCAGCTGCTGGAGGCTGCCTGCAGCTCCTGCACCCCGCCATCAGCTGCTGGAGGCTGGCTGCAGCTCCTGCACCCCGCCATCAGCTGCTGGAGGCTGGCTGCAGCTCCTCCACCCCGCCATCAGCTGCTGGAGGCTTCTGTTCCTCCACCCCGCCATCAGCAGCTGGAGGCTTCTGCTCCTCCACCCCGCCACCAGCTGCTGGAGGCTGGCTGCTGCTCCTGCACCCCGCCATCAGCTGCTGGAGGCTTCTGTTCCTCCACCCCGCCATCAGCAGCTGGAGGCAAGCTGCTGGAGGCTGGCTGCTGCTCCTCCACCCCGCCATCACCAGCTGGAGGCTGGCTGCAGCTCCTGCACCCCGCCATCAGCTGCTGGAGGCTTCTGTTCCTCCACCCCGCCATCAGCAGCTGGAGGCTGGCTGCTGGAGGCTGGCTGCTGCTCCTCCACCCCGCCATCACCAGCTGGAGGCTGGCTGCAGCTCCTGCACCCCGCCATCAGCTGCTGGAGGCTGCCTGCAGCTCCTGCACCCCGCCATCAGCTGCTGGAGGCTGGCTGCTGCTCCAGCACCCCGCCATCAGCTGCTGGAGGCTGGCTGCTGCTCCTCCACCCCACCATGACCTGCTGGAGGCTGGCTGCAGCTCCTCCACCCCGCCATCAGCTGCTGGAGGCTGCCTGCAGCTCCTGCACCCTGCCATCAGCTGCTGGAGGCTGGCTGCAGCTCCTGCACCCCGCCATCAGCTGCTGGAGGCTGGCTGCAGCTCCTCCACCCCGCCATCAGCTGCTGGAGGCTTCTGTTCCTCCACCCCGCCATCAGCAGCTGGAGGCTGGCTTCTGCTCCTCCACCCCGCCACCAGCTGCTGGAGGCTGGCTGCTGCTCCTGCACCCCGCCATCAGCTGCTGGAGGCTTCTGTTCCTCCACCCCGCCATCAGCAGCTGGAGGCTGGCTGCTGGAGGCTGGCTGCTGCTCCTCCACCCCGCCATCACCAGCTGGAGGCTGGCTGCAGCTCCTGCACCCCGCCATCAGCTGCTGGAGGCTGCCTGCAGCTCCTGCACCCCGCCATCAGCTGCTGGAGGCTGCCTGCAGCTCCTGCACCCCCCATCAGCTGCTGGAGGCTGCCTGCAGCTCCTGCACCCCGCCATGAGCTGCTGGAGGCTGGCTGCAGCTCCTCCACCCCACCATCAGCTGCTGGAGGCTGGCTTCTGCTCCTCCACCCCGCCACCAGCTGCTGGAGGCTGGCTGCTGCTCCTGCACCCCGCCATCAGCTGCTGGAGGCTTCTGTTCCTCCACCCCGCCATCAGCAGCTGGAGGCTGGCTGCTTGAGGCTGGCTGCTGCTCCTCCACCCCGCCATCACCAGCTGGAGGCTGGCTGCAGCTCCTGCACCCCGCCATCAGCTGCTGGAGGCTGCCTGGAGCTCCTGCACCCCGCCATCAGCTGCTGGAGGCTTCTGTTCCTCCACCCCGCCATCAGCAGCTGGAGGCTGGCTGCTGCTCCTCCACCCCGCCATCACCAGCTGGAGGCTGGCTGCAGCTCCTGCACCCCGCCATCAGCTGCTGGAGGCTGCCTGCAGCTCCTGCACCCCACCATCAGCTGCTGGAGGCTGGCTGCTGCTCCAGCACCCCGCCATCAGCTGCTGGAGGCTGGCTGCTGCTCCTCCACCCCACCATGACCTGCTGGAGGCTGGCTGCAGCTCCTGCACCCCACCATCAGCTGCTGGAGGCTGCCTGGAGCTCCTGCACCCCGCCATCAGCTGCTGGAGGCTTCTGTTCCTCCACCCCGCCATCAGCAGCTGGAGGCTGGCTGCTGCTCCTCCACCCCGCCATCACCAGCTGGAGGCTGGCTGCAGCTCCTGCACCCCGCCATCAGCTGCTGGAGGCTGCCTGCAGCTCCTGCACCCCGCCATCAGCTGCTGGAGGCTGCCTGCAGCTCCTGCACCCCGCCATCAGCTGCTGGAGGGTGGCTGCTGCTCCTGCACCCCGCCATCAGCTGCTGGAGGCTGGCTGCTGCTCCTCCACCACACCATGACCTGCTGGAGGCTGGCTGCAGCTCCTCCACCCCGCCATCAGCTGCTGGAGGCTGCCTGCAGCTCCTGCACCCCGCCATCAGCTGCTGGAGGCTGGCTGCAGCTCCTCCACCCCGCCATCAGCAGCTGGAGGCTGGCTTCTGCTCCTCCACCCTGCCACCAGCTGGTGGAGGCTGGCTGCTGCTCCGGCACCCCGCCATCAGCTTCTGGAGGCTTCTGTTCCTCCACCCCGCAATCACCAGCTGGAGGCTGGCTGCAGCTCCTGCACCCCGCCATCAGCTGCTGGAGGCTGCCTGGAGCTCCTGCACCCCGCCATCAGCTGCTGGAGGCTTCTGTTCCTCCACCCCGCCATCAGCAGCATGAGGCTGGCTGCTGGAGGCTGGCTGCTGCTCCTCCACCCCACCATGACCTGCTGGAGGCTGGCTGCAGCTCCTCCAGCTCGCCATCAGCTGCTGGAGGCTGCCTGCAGCTCCTGCACCCCGCCATCAGCTGCTGGAGGCTGCCTGCAGCTCCTGCTCCCCGCCATCAGCTGCTGGAGGCTGGCTGCAGCTCCTCCACCCCGCCATCAGCTGCTGGAGGCTGGCTTCTGCTCCTCCACCCCGCCACCAGCTGCTGGAGGCTGGCTGCTGCTCCTGCACCCCACCATCAGCTGCTGGAGGCTTCCGTTCCTCCACCCCGCCATCAGCAGCTGGAGGCTGGCTGCTGGAGGCTGGCTGCTGCTCCTCCACCCCGCCATCACCAGCTGGAGGCTGGCTGCAGCTCCTGCACCCCGCCATCAGCTGCTGGAGGCTGCCTGGAGCTCCTGCACCCCGCCATCAGCTGCTGGAGGCTTCTGTTCCTCCACCCCGCCATCAGCAGCTAGAGGCTGGCTGCTGGAGGCTGGCTGCTGCTCCTCCACCCCGCCATCACCAGCTGGAGGCTGCCTGCAGCTCCTGCACCCCACCATCAGCTGCTGGAGGCTGCCTGCAGCTCCTGCACCCCGCCATCAGCTGCTGGAGGCTGGCTGCAGCTCCTCCACCCCGCCATCAGCTGCTGGAGGCTGGCTTCTGCTCCTCCACCCCGCCATCAGCAGCTGGAGGCTGGCTAATGGAGGCTGGCTGCTGCTCCTCCACCCCGCCATCACCATCTGGAGGCTGGCTGCAGCTCCTGCACCCCGCCATCAGCTGCTGGAGGCTGCCTGCAGCTCCTGCACCCCGCCATCAGCTGCTGGAGGGTGGCTGCTGCTCCTGCACCCCGCCATCAGCTGCTGGAGGCTGGCTGCTGCTCCTCCACCACACCATGACCTGCTGGAGGCTGGCTGCAGCTCCTCCACCCCGCCATCAGCTGCTGGAGGCTGCCTGCAGCTCCTGCACCCCGCCATCAGCTGCTGGAGGCTGGCTGCAGCTCCTCCACCCCGCCATCAGCAGCTGGAGGCTGGCTTCTGCTCCTCCACCCTGCCACCAGCTGGTGGAGGCTGGCTGCTGCTCCGGCACCCCGCCATCAGCTTCTGGAGGCTTCTGTTCCTCCACCCCGCCATCACCAGCTGGAGGCTGGCTGCAGCTCCTGCACCCCGCCATCAGCTGCTGGAGGCTGCCTGGAGCTCCTGCACCCCGCCATCAGCTGCTGGAGGCTTCTGTTCCTCCACCCCGCCATCAGCAGCATGAGGCTGGCTGCTGGAGGCTGGCTGCTGCTCCTCCACCCCACCATGACCTGCTGGAGGCTGGCTGCAGCTCCTCCAGCTCGCCATCAGCTGCTGGAGGCTGCCTGCAGCTCCTGCACCCCGCCATCAGCTGCTGGAGGCTGCCTGCAGCTCCTGCTCCCCGCCATCAGCTGCTGGAGGCTGGCTGCAGCTCCTCCACCCCGCCATCAGCTGCTGGAGGCTGGCTTCTGCTCCTCCACCCCGCCACCAGCTGCTGGAGGCTGGCTGCTGCTCCTGCACCCCACCATCAGCTGCTGGAGGCTTCCGTTCCTCCACCCCGCCATCAGCAGCTGGAGGCTGGCTGCTGGAGGCTGGCTGCTGCTCCTCCACCCCGCCATCACCAGCTGGAGGCTGGCTGCAGCTCCTGCACCCCGCCATCAGCTGCTGGAGGCTGCCTGGAGCTCCTGCACCCCGCCATCAGCTGCTGGAGGCTTATGTTCCTCCACCCCGCCATCAGCAGCTAGAGGCTGGCTGCTGGAGGCTGGCTGCTGCTCCTCCACCCCGCCATCACCAGCTGGAGGCTGCCTGCAGCTCCTGCACCCCACCATCAGCTGCTGGAGGCTGCCTGCAGCTCCTGCACCCCGCCATCAGCTGCTGGAGGCTGGCTGCAGCTCCTCCACCCCGCCATCAGCTGCTGGAGGCTGGCTTCTGCTCCTCCACCCCGCCATCAGCAGCTGGAGGCTGGCTAATGGAGGCTGGCTGCTGCTCCTCCACCCCGCCATCACCATCTGGAGGCTGGCTGCAGCTCCTGCACCCCGCCATCAGCTGCTGGAGGCTGCCTGGAGCTCCTGCACCCCGCCATCAGCTGCTGGAGGCTTCTGTTCCTCCACCCCGCCATCAGCAGCTGGAGGCTGGCTGCTGGAGGCTGGCTGCTGCTCCTCCACCCCGCCATCACCAGCTGGAGGCTGGCTGCAGCTCCTGCACCCCGCCATCAGCTGCTGGAGGCTGCCTGCAGCTCCTGCACCCCGCCATCAGCTGCTGGAGGCTTCTGTTCCTCCACCCCGCCATCAGCAGCTGGAGGCTGGCTGCTGGAGGCTGGCTGCTGCTCCTCCACCCCGCCATCACCAGCTGGAGGCTGGCTGCAGCTCCTGCACCCCGCCATCAGCTGCTGGAGGCTGCCTGCAGCTCCTGCACCCCGCCATCAGCTGCTGGAGGCTGCCTGCAGCTCCTGCACCCCGCCATCAGCTGCTGGAGGCTGCCTGCAGCTCCTGCACCCCGCCATGAGCTGCTGGAGGCTGGCTGCAGCTCCTCCACCCCGCCATCAGCTGCTGGAGGCTGGCTTCTGCTCCTCCACCCCGCCACCAGCTGCTGGAGGCTGGCTGCTGCTCCTGCACCCCGCCATCAGCTGCTGGAGGCTTCTGTTCCTCCACCCCGCCATCAGCAGCTGGAGGCTGGCTGCTTGAGGCTGGCTGCTGCTCCTCCACCCCGCCATCACCAGCTGGAGGCTGGCTGCAGCTCCTGCACCCCGCCATCAGCTGCTGGAGGCTGCCTGGAGCTCCTGCACCCCGCCATCAGCTGCTGGAGGCTTCTGTTCCTCCACCCCGCCATCAGCAGCTGGAGGCTGGCTGCTGGAGGCTGGCTGCTGCTCCTCCACCCCGCCATCACCAGCTGGAGGCTGGCTGCAGCTCCTGCACCCCGCCATCAGCTGCTGGAGGCTGCCTGCAGCTCCTGCACCCCGCCATCAGCTGCTGGAGGCTGGCTGCTGCTCCAGCACCCCGCCATCAGCTGCTGGAGGCTGGCTGCTGCTCCTCCACCCCACCATGACCTGCTGGAGGCTGGCTGCAGCTCCTCCACCCCGCCATCAGCTGCTGGAGGCTGCCTGCAGCTCCTGCACCCCGCCATCAGCTGCTGGAGGCTGGCTGCAGCTCCTGCACCCCGCCATCAGCTGCTGGAGGCTGGCTGCAGCTCCTCCACCCCGCCATCAGCTGCTGGAGGCTTCTGTTCCTCCACCCCGCCATCAGCAGCTGGAGGCTTCTGCTCCTCCACCCCGCCACCAGCTGCTGGAGGCTGGCTGCTGCTCCTGCACCCCGCCATCAGCTGCTGGAGGCTTCTGTTCCTCCACCCCGCCATCAGCAGCTGGAGGCAAGCTGCTGGAGGCTGGCTGCTGCTCCTCCACCCCGCCATCACCAGCTGGAGGCTGGCTGCAGCTCCTGCACCCCGCCATCAGCTGCTGGAGGCTTCTGTTCCTCCACCCCGCCATCAGCAGCTGGAGGCTGGCTGCTGGAGGCTGGCTGCTGCTCCTCCACCCCGCCATCACCAGCTGGAGGCTGGCTGCAGCTCCTGCACCCCGCCATCAGCTGCTGGAGGCTGCCTGCAGCTCCTGCACCCCGCCATCAGCTGCTGGAGGCTGGCTGCTGCTCCAGCACCCCGCCATCAGCTGCTGGAGGCTGGCTGCTGCTCCTCCACCCCACCATGACCTGCTGGAGGCTGGCTGCAGCTCCTCCACCCCGCCATCAGCTGCTGGAGGCTGCCTGCAGCTCCTGCACCCCGCCATCAGCTGCTGGAGGCTGGCTGCAGCTCCTGCACCCCGCCATCAGCTGCTGGAGGCTGGCTGCAGCTCCTCCACCCCGCCATCAGCTGCTGGAGGCTTCTGTTCCTCCACCCCGCCATCAGCAGCTGGAGGCTGGCTTCTGCTCCTCCACCCCGCCACCAGCTGCTGGAGGCTGGCTGCTGCTCCTGCACCCCGCCATCAGCTGCTGGAGGCTTCTGTTCCTCCACCCCGCCATCAGCAGCTGGAGGCTGGCTGCTGGAGGCTGGCTGCTGCTCCTCCACCCCGCCATCACCAGCTGGAGGCTGGCTGCAGCTCCTGCACCCCGCCATCAGCTGCTGGAGGCTGCCTGCAGCTCCTGCACCCCGCCATCAGCTGCTGGAGGCTGCCTGCAGCTCCTGCACCCCCCATCAGCTGCTGGAGGCTGCCTGCAGCTCCTGCACCCCGCCATGAGCTGCTGGAGGCTGGCTGCAGCTCCTCCACCCCACCATCAGCTGCTGGAGGCTGGCTTCTGCTCCTCCACCCCGCCACCAGCTGCTGGAGGCTGGCTGCTGCTCCTGCACCCCGCCATCAGCTGCTGGAGGCTTCTGTTCCTCCACCCCGCCATCAGCAGCTGGAGGCTGGCTGCTTGAGGCTGGCTGCTGCTCCTCCACCCCGCCATCACCAGCTGGAGGCTGGCTGCAGCTCCTGCACCCCGCCATC
This sequence comes from Nothobranchius furzeri, assembly GCF_043380555.1. Classification (NCBI taxonomy): domain Eukaryota; kingdom Metazoa; phylum Chordata; class Actinopteri; order Cyprinodontiformes; family Nothobranchiidae; genus Nothobranchius; species Nothobranchius furzeri. The sequence continues at coordinate 543,764 of NW_027223039.1, forward strand.
AGCTGCTGGAGGCTGCCTGGAGCTCCTGCACCCCGCCATCAGCTGCTGGAGGCTTCTGTTCCTCCACCCCGCCATCAGCAGCTGGAGGCTGGCTGCTGCTCCTCCACCCCGCCATCACCAGCTGGAGGCTGGCTGCAGCTCCTGCACCCCGCCATCAGCTGCTGGAGGCTGCCTGCAGCTCCTGCACCCCACCATCAGCTGCTGGAGGCTGGCTGCTGCTCCAGCACCCCGCCATCAGCTGCTGGAGGCTGGCTGCTGCTCCTCCACCCCACCATGACCTGCTGGAGGCTGGCTGCAGCTCCTGCACCCCACCATCAGCTGCTGGAGGCTGCCTGGAGCTCCTGCACCCCGCCATCAGCTGCTGGAGGCTTCTGTTCCTCCACCCCGCCATCAGCAGCTGGAGGCTGGCTGCTGCTCCTCCACCCCGCCATCACCAGCTGGAGGCTGGCTGCAGCTCCTGCACCCCGCCATCAGCTGCTGGAGGCTGCCTGCAGCTCCTGCACCCCGCCATCAGCTGCTGGAGGCTGCCTGCAGCTCCTGCACCCCGCCATCAGCTGCTGGAGGGTGGCTGCTGCTCCTGCACCCCGCCATCAGCTGCTGGAGGCTGGCTGCTGCTCCTCCACCACACCATGACCTGCTGGAGGCTGGCTGCAGCTCCTCCACCCCGCCATCAGCTGCTGGAGGCTGCCTGCAGCTCCTGCACCCCGCCATCAGCTGCTGGAGGCTGGCTGCAGCTCCTCCACCCCGCCATCAGCAGCTGGAGGCTGGCTTCTGCTCCTCCACCCTGCCACCAGCTGGTGGAGGCTGGCTGCTGCTCCGGCACCCCGCCATCAGCTTCTGGAGGCTTCTGTTCCTCCACCCCGCAATCACCAGCTGGAGGCTGGCTGCAGCTCCTGCACCCCGCCATCAGCTGCTGGAGGCTGCCTGGAGCTCCTGCACCCCGCCATCAGCTGCTGGAGGCTTCTGTTCCTCCACCCCGCCATCAGCAGCATGAGGCTGGCTGCTGGAGGCTGGCTGCTGCTCCTCCACCCCACCATGACCTGCTGGAGGCTGGCTGCAGCTCCTCCAGCTCGCCATCAGCTGCTGGAGGCTGCCTGCAGCTCCTGCACCCCGCCATCAGCTGCTGGAGGCTGCCTGCAGCTCCTGCTCCCCGCCATCAGCTGCTGGAGGCTGGCTGCAGCTCCTCCACCCCGCCATCAGCTGCTGGAGGCTGGCTTCTGCTCCTCCACCCCGCCACCAGCTGCTGGAGGCTGGCTGCTGCTCCTGCACCCCACCATCAGCTGCTGGAGGCTTCCGTTCCTCCACCCCGCCATCAGCAGCTGGAGGCTGGCTGCTGGAGGCTGGCTGCTGCTCCTCCACCCCGCCATCACCAGCTGGAGGCTGGCTGCAGCTCCTGCACCCCGCCATCAGCTGCTGGAGGCTGCCTGGAGCTCCTGCACCCCGCCATCAGCTGCTGGAGGCTTCTGTTCCTCCACCCCGCCATCAGCAGCTAGAGGCTGGCTGCTGGAGGCTGGCTGCTGCTCCTCCACCCCGCCATCACCAGCTGGAGGCTGCCTGCAGCTCCTGCACCCCACCATCAGCTGCTGGAGGCTGCCTGCAGCTCCTGCACCCCGCCATCAGCTGCTGGAGGCTGGCTGCAGCTCCTCCACCCCGCCATCAGCTGCTGGAGGCTGGCTTCTGCTCCTCCACCCCGCCATCAGCAGCTGGAGGCTGGCTAATGGAGGCTGGCTGCTGCTCCTCCACCCCGCCATCACAATCTGGAGGCTGGCTGCAGCTCCTGCACCCCGCCATCAGCTGCTGGAGGCTGCCTGGAGCTCCTGCACCCCGCCATCAGCTGCTGGAGGCTTCTGTTCCTCCACCCCGCCATCAGCAGCTGGAGGCTGGCTGCTGGAGGCTGGCTGCTGCTCCTCCACCCCGCCATCACCAGCTGGAGGCTGGCTGCAGCTCCTGCACCCCGCCATCAGCTGCTGGAGGCTGCCTGCAGCTCCTGCACCCCGCCATCAGCTGCTGGAGGCTTCTGTTCCTCCACCCCGCCATCAGCAGCTGGAGGCTGGCTGCTGGAGGCTGGCTGCTGCTCCTCCACCCCGCCATCACCAGCTGGAGGCTGGCTGCAGCTCCTGCACCCCGCCATCAGCTGCTGGAGGCTGCCTGCAGCTCCTGCACCCCGCCATCAGCTGCTGGAGGCTGCCTGCAGCTCCTGCACCCCGCCATCAGCTGCTGGAGGCTGCCTGCAGCTCCTGCACCCCGCCATGAGCTGCTGGAGGCTGGCTGCAGCTCCTCCACCCCGCCATCAGCTGCTGGAGGCTGGCTTCTGCTCCTCCACCCCGCCACCAGCTGCTGGAGGCTGGCTGCTGCTCCTGCACCCCGCCATCAGCTGCTGGAGGCTTCTGTTCCTCCACCCCGCCATCAGCAGCTGGAGGCTGGCTGCTTGAGGCTGGCTGCTGCTCCTCCACCCCGCCATCACCAGCTGGAGGCTGGCTGCAGCTCCTGCACCCCGCCATCAGCTGCTGGAGGCTGCCTGGAGCTCCTGCACCCCGCCATCAGCTGCTGGAGGCTTCTGTTCCTCCACCCCGCCATCAGCAGCTGGAGGCTGGCTGCTGGAGGCTGGCTGCTGCTCCTCCACCCCGCCATCACCAGCTGGAGGCTGGCTGCAGCTCCTGCACCCCGCCATCAGCTGCTGGAGGCTGCCTGCAGCTCCTGCACCCCGCCATCAGCTGCTGGAGGCTGGCTGCTTCTCCAGCACCCCGCCATCAGCTGCTGGAGGCTGGCTGCTGCTCCTCCACCCCACCATGACCTGCTGGAGGCTGGCTGCAGCTCCTCCACCCCGCCATCAGCTGCTGGAGGCTGCCTGCAGCTCCTGCACCCCGCCATCAGCTGCTGGAGGCTGGCTGCAGCTCCTGCACCCCGCCATCAGCTGCTGGAGGCTGGCTGCAGCTCCTCCACCCCGCCATCAGCTGCTGTAGGCTTCTGTTCCTCCACCCCGCCATCAGCAGCTGGAGGCTGGCTTCTGCTCCTCCACCCCGCCACCAGCTGCTGGAGGCTGGCTGCTGCTCCTGCACCCCGCCATCAGCTGCTGGAGGCTTCTGTTCCTCCACCCCGCCATCAGCAGCTGGAGGCTGGCTGCTGGAGGCTGGCTGCTGCTCCTCCACCCCGCCATCACCAGCTGGAGGCTGGCTGCAGCTCCTGCACCCCGCCATCAGCTGCTGGAGGCTTCTGTTCCTCCACCCCGCCATCAGCAGCTGGAGGCTGGCTGCTGGAGGCTGGCTGCTGCTCCTCCACCCCGCCATCACCAGCTGGAGGCTGGCTGCAGCTCCTGCACCCCGCCATCAGCTGCTGGAGGCTGCCTGCAGCTCCTGCACCCCGCCATCAGCTGCTGGAGGCTGGCTGCTGCTCCAGCACCCCGCCATCAGCTGCTGGAGGCTGGCTGCTGCTCCTCCACCACACCATGACCTGCTGGAGGCTGTCTGCAGCTCCTCCACCCCGCCATCAGCTGCTGGAGGCTGCCTGCAGCTCCTGCACCCCGCCATCAGCTGCTGGAGGCTGGCTGCAGCTCCTGCACCCCGCCATCAGCTGCTGGAGGCTGGCTGCAGCTCCTCCACCCCGCCATCAGCTGCTGGAGGCTTCTGTTCCTCCACCCCGCCATCAGCAGCTGGAGGCTGGCTTCTGCTCCTCCACCCCGCCACCAGCTGCTGGAGGCTGGCTGCTGCTCCTGCACCCCGCCATCAGCTGCTGGAGGCTTCTGTTCCTCCACCCCGCCATCAGCAGCTGGAGGCTGGCTGCTGGAGGCTGGATGCTGCTCCTCCACCCCGCCATCACCAGCTGGAGGCTGGCTGCAGCTCCTGCACCCCGCCATCAGCTGCTGGAGGCTGCCTGCAGCTCCTGCACCCCGCCATCAGCTGCTGGAGGCTGCCTGCAGCTCCTGCACCCCGCCATCAGCTGCTGGAGGCTGCCTGCAGCTCCTGCACCCCGCCATGAGCTGCTGGAGGCTGGCTGCAGCTCCTCCACCCCACCATCAGCTGCTGGAGGCTGGCTTCTGCTCCTCCACCCCGCCACCAGCTGCTGGAGGCTGGCTGCTGCTCCTGCACCCCGCCATCAGCTGCTGGAGGCTTCTGTTCCTCCACCCCGCCATCAGCAGCTGGAGGCTGGCTGCTTGAGGCTGGCTGCTGCTCCTCCACCCCGCCATCACCAGCTGGAGGCTGGCTGCAGCTCCTGCACCCCGCCATCAGCTGCTGGAGGCTGCCTGGAGCTCCTGCACCCCGCCATCAGCTGCTGGAGGCTTCTGTTCCTCCACCCCGCCATCAGCAGCTGGAGGCTGGCTGCTGCTCCTCCACCCCGCCATCACCAGCTGGAGGCTGGCTGCAGCTCCTGCACCCCGCCATCAGCTGCTGGAGGCTGCCTGCAGCTCCTGCACCCCGCCATCAGCTGCTGGAGGCTGGCTGCTGCTCCAGCACCCCGCCATCAGCTGCTGGAGGCTGGCTGCTGCTCCTCCACCCCACCATGACCTGCTGGAGGCTGGCTGCAGCTCCTCCACCCCGCCATCAGCTGCTGGACGCTGCCTGCAGCTCCTGCACCCCGCCATCAGCTGCTGGAGGCTTCTGTTCCTCCACCCCACCATCAGCAGCTGGAGGCTGGCTGCTGGAGGCTGGCTGCTGCTCCTCCACCCCGCCATCACCAGCTGGAGGCTGGCTGCAGCTCCTGCACCCCGCCATCAGCTGCTGGAGGCTGCCTGCAGCTCCTGCACCCCGCCATCAGCTGCTGGAGGCTGGCTGCTGCTCCTCCACCCCGCCATCACCAGCTGGAGGCTGGCTGAAGCTCCTCCACCCCGCCATCAGCTGCTGGAGGCTGCCTGGAGCTCCTGCACCCCGCCATCAGCTGCTGGAGGCTTCTGTTCCTCCACCCCGCCATCAGCATCTGGAGGCTGGCTGCTGGAGGCTGGCTGCTGCTCCTCCACCCCGCCATCACCAGCTGGAGGTTGGCTGCAGCTCCTGCACCCCGCCATCAGCTGCTGGAGGCTGCCTGCAGCTCCTGCACCCCGCCATCAGCTGCTGGAGGCTGGCTGCTGCTCCTCCACCCCGCCATCACCAGCTGGAGGCTGGCTGCAGCTCCTGCACCCCGCCATCAGCTGCTGGAGGCTGCCTGGAGCTCCTGCACCCCGCCATCAGCTGCTGGAGGCTTCTGTTCCTCCACCCCGCCATCAGCAGCTGGAGGCTGGCTGCTGGAGGCTGGCTGCTGCTCCTCCACCCCGCCATCACCAGCTGGAGGATGGCTGCAGCTCCTGCACCCCGCCATCAGCTGCTGGAGGCTGCCTGCAGCTCCTGCACCCCGCCATCAGCTGCTGGAGGCTTCTGTTCCTCCACCCCGCCATCAGCAGCTGGAGGCTGGCTGCTGCTCCTCCACCCCGCCATCACCAGCTGGAGGCTGCCTGCAGCTCCTGCACCCCGCCATCAGCTGCTGGAGGCTGGCTGCTGCTCCTCCACCCCACCATGACCTGCTGGAGGCTGGCTGCAGCTCCTCCACCCCGCCATCAGGTGCTGGAGGCTGCCTGCAGCTCCTGCACCCCGCCATCAGCTGCTGGAGGCTGCCTGCAGCTCCGGCACCCAGCCATCAGCTGCTGGAGGCTGCCTGGAGCTCCTGCACCCCGCCAGCAGCTGCTGGAGGCTTCTGTTCCTCCACCCCGCCATCAGCAGCTGGAGGCTGGCTGCTGGAGGCTGGCTGCTGCTCCTCCACCCCGCCATCACCAGCTGGAGGCTGGCTGCAGCTCCTGCACCCCGCCATCAGCTGCTGGAGGCTGCCTGCAGCTCCTGCACCCCGCCATCAGCTGCTGGAGGCTGGCTGCTGCTCCAGCACCCCGCCATCAGCTGCTGGAGGCTGGCTGCTGCTCCTCCACCCCACCATGACCTGCTGGAGGCTGGCTGCAGCTCCTCCACCCCGCCATCAGCTGCTGGAGGCTGCCTGCAGCTCCTGCACCCCGCCATCAGCTGCTGGAGGCTGGCTGCAGCTCCTCCACCCCGCCATCAGCTGCTGGAGGCTTCTGTTCCTCCACCCCGCCATCAGCAGCTGGAGGCTGGCTTCTGCTCCTCCACCCCGCCACCAGCTGCTGGAGGCTGGCTGCTGCTCCTGCACCCCGCCATCAGCTGCTGGAGGCTTCTGTTCCTCCACCCCGCCATCAGCAGCTGGAGGCTGGCTGCTGGAGGCTGGCTGCTGCTCCTCCACCCCGCCATCACCAGCTGGAGGCTGGCTGCAGCTCCTGCACCCCGCCATCAGCTGCTGGAGGCTGCCTGGAGCTCCTGCACCCCGCCATCAGCTGCTGGAGGCTTCTGTTCCTCCACCCCACCATCAGCAGCTGGAGGCTGGCTGCTGGAGGCTGGCTGCTGCTCCTCCACCCCGCCATCACCAGCTGGAGGCTGGCTGCAGCTCCTGCACCCCGCCATCAGCTGCTGGAGGCTGCCTGCAGCTCCTGCACCCCGCCATCAGCTGCTGGAGGCTGGCTGCTGCTCCTCCACCCCGCCATCACCAGCTGGAGGCTGGGCACAGCTCCTCCACCCCGCCATCAGCTGCTGGAGGCTGCCTGGAGCTCCTGCACCCCGCCATCAGCTGCTGGAGGCTTCTGTTCCTCCACCCCGCCATCAGCATCTGGAGGCTGGCTGCTGGAGGCTGGCTGCTGCTCCTCCACCCCGCCATCACCAGCTGGAGGCTGGCTGCAGCTCCTGCACCCCACCATCAGCTGCTGGAGGCTGCCTGCAGCTCCTGCACCCCGCCATCAGCTGCTGGAGGCTGGCTGCTGCTCCTCCACCCCGCCATCACCAGCTGGAGGCTGGCTGCAGCTCCTGCACCCCGCCATCAGCTTCTGGAGGCTGCCTGGAGCTCCTGCACCCCGCCATCAGCTGCTGGAGGCTTCTGTTCCTCCACCCCGCCATCAGCAGCTGGAGGCTGGCTGCTGGAGGCTGGCTGCTGCTCCTCCACCCCGCCATCACCAGCTGGAGGATGGCTGCAGCTCCTGCACCCCGGCATCAGCTGCTGGAGGCTGCCTGCAGCTCCTGCACCCCGCCATCAGCTGCTGGAGGCTTCTGTTACTCCACCCCGCCATCAGCAGCTGGAGGCTGGCTGCTGCTCCTCCACCCCGCCATCACCAGCTGGAGGCTGCCTCCAGCTCCTGCACCCCGCCATCAGCTGCTGGAGGCTGGCTGCTGCTCCTCCACCCCACCATGACCTGCTGGAGGCTGGCTGCAGCTCCTCCACCCCGCCATCAGGTGCTGGAGGCTGCCTGCAGCTCCTGCACCCCGCCATCAGCTGCTGGAGGCTGCCTGCAGCTCCGGCACCCCGCCATCAGCTGCTGGAGGCTGGCTGCAGCTCCTCCACCCCGCCATCAGCTGCTGGAGGCTGGCTTCTGCTCCTCCACCCCGCCACCAGCTGCTGGAGGCTGGCTGCTGCTCCTGCACCCCGCCATCAGCTGCTGGAGGCTTCTGTTCCTCCACCCCGCCATCAGCAGCTGGAGGCTGGCTGCTGGAGGCTGGCTGCTGCTCCTCCACCCCGCCATCACCAGCTGGAGGCTGGCTGCAGCTCCTGCACCCCGCCATCAGCTGCTGGAGGCTGCCTGCAGCTCCTGCACCCCGCCATCAGCTGCTGGAGGCTGGCTGCTGCTCCAGCACCCCGCCATCAGCTGCTGGAGGCTGGCTGCTGCTCCTCCACCCCACCATGACCTGCTGGAGGCTGGCTGCAGCTCCTCCACCCCGCCATCAGCTGCTGGAGGCTGCCTGCAGCTCCTGCACCCTGCCATCAGCTGCTGGAGGCTGGCTGCAGCTCCTGCACCCCGCCATCAGCTGCTGGAGGCTGGCTGCAGCTCCTCCACCCCGCCATCAGCTGCTGGAGGCTTCTGTTCCTCCACCCCGCCATCAGCAGCTGGAGGCTGGCTTCTGCTCCTCCACCCCGCCACCAGCTGCTGGAGGCTGGCTGCTGCTCCTGCACCCCGCCATCAGCTGCTGGAGGCTTCTGTTCCTCCACCCCGCCATCAGCAGCTGGAGGCTGGCTGCTGGAGGCTGGCTGCTGCTCCTCCACCCCGCCATCACCAGCTGGAGGCTGGCTGCAGCTCCTGCACCCCGCCATCAGCTGCTGGAGGCTGCCTGCAGCTCCTGCACCCCGCCATCAGCTGCTGGAGGCTGCCTGCAGCTCCTGCACCCCCCATCAGCTGCTGGAGGCTGCCTGCAGCTCCTGCACCCCGCCATGAGCTGCTGGAGGCTGGCTGCAGCTCCTCCACCCCACCATCAGCTGCTGGAGGCTGGCTTCTGCTCCTCCACCCCGCCACCAGCTGCTGGAGGCTGGCTGCTGCTCCTGCACCCCGCCATCAGCTGCTGGAGGCTTCTGTTCCTCCACCCCGCCATCAGCAGCTGGAGGCTGGCTGCTTGAGGCTGGCTGCTGCTCCTCCACCCCGCCATCACCAGCTGGAGGCTGGCTGCAGCTCCTGCACCCTGCCATCAGCTGCTGGAGGCTGCCTGGAGCTCCTGCACCCCGCCATCAGCTGCTGGAGGCTTCTGTTCCTCCACCCCGCCATCAGCAGCTGGAGGCTGGCTGCTGCTCCTCCACCCCGCCATCACCAGCTGGAGGCTGGCTGCAGCTCCTGCACCCCGCCATCAGCTGCTGGAGGCTGCCTGCAGCTCCTGCACCCCACCATCAGCTGCTGGAGGCTGGCTGCTGCTCCAGCACCCCGCCATCAGCTGCTGGAGGCTGGCTGCTGCTCCTCCACCCCACCATGACCTGCTGGAGGCTGGCTGCAGCTCCTGCACCCCACCATCAGCTGCTGGAGGCTGCCTGGAGCTCCTGCACCCCGCCATCAGCTGCTGGAGGCTTCTGTTCCTCCACCCCGCCATCAGCAGCTGGAGGCTGGCTGCTGCTCCTCCACCCCGCCATCACCAGCTGGAGGCTGGCTGCAGCTCCTGCACCCCGCCATCAGCTGCTGGAGGCTGCCTGCAGCTCCTGCACCCCGCCATCAGCTGCTGGAGGCTGCCTGCAGCTCCTGCACCCCGCCATCAGCTGCTGGAGGGTGGCTGCTGCTCCTGCACCCCGCCATCAGCTGCTGGAGGCTGGCTGCTGCTCCTCCACCACACCATGACCTGCTGGAGGCTGGCTGCAGCTCCTCCACCCCGCCATCAGCTGCTGGAGGCTGCCTGCAGCTCCTGCACCCCGCCATCAGCTGCTGGAGGCTGGCTGCAGCTCCTCCACCCCGCCATCAGCAGCTGGAGGCTGGCTTCTGCTCCTCCACCCTGCCACCAGCTGGTGGAGGCTGGCTGCTGCTCCGGCACCCCGCCATCAGCTTCTGGAGGCTTCTGTTCCTCCACCCCACAATCACCAGCTGGAGGCTGGCTGCAGCTCCTGCACCCCGCCATCAGCTGCTGGAGGCTGCCTGGAGCTCCTGCACCCCGCCATCAGCTGCTGGAGGCTTCTGTTCCTCCACCCCGCCATCAGCAGCATGAGGCTGGCTGCTGGAGGCTGGCTGCTGCTCCTCCACCCCACCATGACCTGCTGGAGGCTGGCTGCAGCTCCTCCAGCTCGCCATCAGCTGCTGGAGGCTGCCTGCAGCTCCTGCACCCCGCCATCAGCTGCTGGAGGCTGCCTGCAGCTCCTGCTCCCCGCCATCAGCTGCTGGAGGCTGGCTGCAGCTCCTCCACCCCGCCATCAGCTGCTGGAGGCTGGCTTCTGCTCCTCCACCCCGCCACCAGCTGCTGGAGGCTGGCTGCTGCTCCTGCACCCCACCATCAGCTGCTGGAGGCTTCCGTTCCTCCACCCCGCCATCAGCAGCTGGAGGCTGGCTGCTGGAGGCTGGCTGCTGCTCCTCCACCCCGCCATCACCAGCTGGAGGCTGGCTGCAGCTCCTGCACCCCGCCATCAGCTGCTGGAGGCTGCCTGGAGCTCCTGCACCCCGCCATCAGCTGCTGGAGGCTTCTGTTCCTCCACCCAGCCATCAGCAGCTAGAGGCTGGCTGCTGGAGGCTGGCTGCTGCTCCTCCACCCCGCCATCACCAGCTGGAGGCTGCCTGCAGCTCCTGCACCCCACCATCAGCTGCTGGAGGCTGCCTGCAGCTCCTGCACCCCGCCATCAGCTGCTGGAGGCTGGCTGCAGCTCCTCCACCCCGCCATCAGCTGCTGGAGGCTGGCTTCTGCTCCTCCACCCCGCCATCAGCAGCTGGAGGCTGGCTAATGGAGGCTGGCTGCTGCTCCTCCACCCCGCCATCACCATCTGGAGGCTGGCTGCAGCTCCTGCACCCCGCCATCAGCTGCTGGAGGCTGCCTGCAGCTCCTGCACCCCGCCATCAGCTGCTGGAGGGTGGCTGCTGCTCCTGCACCCCGCCATCAGCTGCTGGAGGCTGGCTGCTGCTCCTCCACCACACCATGACCTGCTGGAGGCTGGCTGCAGCTCCTCCACCCCGCCATCAGCTGCTGGAGGCTGCCTGCAGCTCCTGCACCCCGCCATCAGCTGCTGGAGGCTGGCTGCAGCTCCTCCACCCCGCCATCAGCAGCTGGAGGCTGGCTTCTGCTCCTCCACCCTGCCACCAGCTGGTGGAGGCTGGCTGCTGCTCCGGCACCCCGCCATCAGCTTCTGGAGGCTTCTGTTCCTCCACCCCGCCATCACCAGCTGGAGGCTGGCTGCAGCTCCTGCACCCCGCCATCAGCTGCTGGAGGCTGCCTGGAGCTCCTGCACCCCGCCATCAGCTGCTGGAGGCTTCTGTTCCTCCACCCCGCCATCAGCAGCATGAGGCTGGCTGCTGGAGGCTGGCTGCTGCTCCTCCACCCCACCATGACCTGCTGGAGGCTGGCTGCAGCTCCTCCAGCTCGCCATCAGCTGCTGGAAGCTGCCTGCAGCTCCTGCACCCCGCCATCAGCTGCTGGAGGCTGCCTGCAGCTCCTGCTCCCCGCCATCAGCTGCTGGAGGCTGGCTGCAGCTCCTCCACCCCGCCATCAGCTGCTGGAGGCTGGCTTCTGCTCCTCCACCCCGCCACCAGCTGCTGGAGGCTGGCTGCTGCTCCTGCACCCCACCATCAGCTGCTGGAGGCTTCCGTTCCTCCACCCCGCCATCAGCAGCTGGAGGCTGGCTGCTGGAGGCTGGCTGCTGCTCCTCCACCCCGCCATCACCAGCTGGAGGCTGGCTGCAGCTCCTGCACCCCGCCATCAGCTGCTGGAGGCTGCCTGGAGCTCCTGCACCCCGCCATCAGCTGCTGGAGGCTTCTGTTCCTCCACCCCGCCATCAGCAGCTAGAGGCTGGCTGCTGGAGGCTGGCTGCTGCTCCTCCACCCCGCCATCACCAGCTGGAGGCTGCCTGCAGCTCCTGCACCCCACCATCAGCTGCTGGAGGCTGCCTGCAGCTCCTGCACCCCGCCATCAGCTGCTGGAGGCTGGCTGCAGCTCCTCCACCCCGCCATCAGCTGCTGGAGGCTGGCTTCTGCTCCTCCACCCCGCCATCAGCAGCTGGAGGCTGGCTAATGGAGGCTGGCTGCTGCTCCTCCACCCCGCCATCACCATCTGGAGGCTGGCTGCAGCTCCTGCACCCCGCCATCAGCTGCTGGAGGCTGCCTGGAGCTCCTGCACCCCGCCATCAGCTGCTGGAGGCTTCTGTTCCTCCACCCCGCCATCAGCAGCTGGAGGCTGGCTGCTGGAGGCTGGCTGCTGCTCCTCCACCCCGCCATCACCAGCTGGAGGCTGGCTGCAGCTCCTGCACCCCGCCATCAGCTGCTGGAGGCTGCCTGCAGCTCCTGCACCCCGCCATCAGCTGCTGGAGGCTTCTGTTCCTCCACCCCGCCATCAGCAGCTGGAGGCTGGCTGCTGGAGGCTGGCTGCTGCTCCTCCACCCCGCCATCACCAGCTGGAGGCTGGCTGCAGCTCCTGCACCCCGCCATCAGCTGCTGGAGGCTGCCTGCAGCTCCTGCACCCCGCCATCAGCTGCTGGAGGCTGCCTGCAGCTCCTGCACCCCGCCATCAGCTGCTGGAGGCTGCCTGCAGCTCCTGCACCCCGCCATGAGCTGCTGGAGGCTGGCTGCAGCTCCTCCACCCCGCCATCAGCTGCTGGAGGCTGGCTTCTGCTCCTCCACCCCGCCACCAGCTGCTGGAGGCTGGCTGCTGCTCCTGCACCCCGCCATCAGCTGCTGGAGGCTTCTGTTCCTCCACCCCGCCATCAGCAGCTGGAGGCTGGCTGCTTGAGGCTGGCTGCTGCTCCTCCACCCCGCCATCACCAGCTGGAGGCTGGCTGCAGCTCCTGCACCCCGCCATCAGCTGCTGGAGGCTGCCTGGAGCTCCTGCACCCCGCCATCAGCTGCTGGAGGCTTCTGTTCCTCCACCCCGCCATCAGCAGCTGGAGGCTGGCTGCTGGAGGCTGGCTGCTGCTCCTCCACCCCGCCATCACCAGCTGGAGGCTGGCTGCAGCTCCTGCACCCCGCCATCAGCTGCTGGAGGCTGCCTGCAGCTCCTGCACCCCGCCATCAGCTGCTGGAGGCTGGCTGCTGCTCCAGCACCCCGCCATCAGCTGCTGGAGGCTGGCTGCTGCTCCTCCACCCCACCATGACCTGCTGGAGGCTGGCTGCAGCTCCTCCACCCCGCCATCAGCTGCTGGAGGCTGCCTGCAGCTCCTGCACCCCGCCATCAGCTGCTGGAGGCTGGCTGCAGCTCCTGCACCCCGCCATCAGCTGCTGGAGGCTGGCTGCAGCTCCTCCACCCCGCCATCAGCTGCTGGAGGCTTCTGTTCCTCCACCCCGCCATCAGCAGCTGGAGGCTTCTGCTCCTCCACCCCGCCACCAGCTGCTGGAGGCTGGCTGCTGCTCCTGCACCCCGCCATCAGCTGCTGGAGGCTTCTGTTCCTCCACCCCGCCATCAGCAGCTGGAGGCAAGCTGCTGGAGGCTGGCTGCTGCTCCTCCACCCCGCCATCACCAGCTGGAGGCTGGCTGCAGCTCCTGCACCCCGCCATCAGCTGCTGGAGGCTTCTGTTCCTCCACCCCGCCATCAGCAGCTGGAGGCTGGCTGCTGGAGGCTGGCTGCTGCTCCTCCACCCCGCCATCACCAGCTGGAGGCTGGCTGCAGCTCCTGCACCCCGCCATCAGCTGCTGGAGGCTGCCTGCAGCTCCTGCACCCCGCCATCAGCTGCTGGAGGCTGGCTGCTGCTCCAGCACCCCGCCATCAGCTGCTGGAGGCTGGCTGCTGCTCCTCCACCCCACCATGACCTGCTGGAGGCTGGCTGCAGCTCCTCCACCCCGCCATCAGCTGCTGGAGGCTGCCTGCAGCTCCTGCACCCCGCCATCAGCTGCTGGAGGCTGGCTGCAGCTCCTGCACCCCGCCATCAGCTGCTGGAGGCTGGCTGCAGCTCCTCCACCCCGCCATCAGCTGCTGGAGGCTTCTGTTCCTCCACCCCGCCATCAGCAGCTGGAGGCTGGCTTCTGCTCCTCCACCCCGCCACCAGCTGCTGGAGGCTGGCTGCTGCTCCTGCACCCCGCCATCAGCTGCTGGAGGCTTCTGTTCCTCCACCCCGCCATCAGCAGCTGGAGGCTGGCTGCTGGAGGCTGGCTGCTGCTCCTCCACCCCGCCATCACCAGCTGGAGGCTGGCTGCAGCTCCTGCACCCCGCCATCAGCTGCTGGAGGCTGCCTGCAGCTCCTGCACCCCGCCATCAGCTGCTGGAGGCTGCCTGCAGCTCCTGCACCCCCCATCAGCTGCTGGAGGCTGCCTGCAGCTCCTGCACCCCGCCATGAGCTGCTGGAGGCTGGCTGCAGCTCCTCCACCCCACCATCAGCTGCTGGAGGCTGGCTTCTGCTCCTCCACCCCGCCACCAGCTGCTGGAGGCTGGCTGCTGCTCCTGCACCCCGCCATCAGCTGCTGGAGGCTTCTGTTCCTCCACCCCGCCATCAGCAGCTGGAGGCTGGCTGCTTGAGGCTGGCTGCTGCTCCTCCACCCCGCCATCACCAGCTGGAGGCTGGCTGCAGCTCCTGCACCCCGCCATCAGCTGCTGGAGGCTGCCTGGAGCTCCTGCACCCCGCCATCAGCTGCTGGAGGCTTCTGTTCCTCCACCCCGCCATCAGCAGCTGGAGGCTGGCTGCTGCTCCTCCACCCCGCCATCACCAGCTGGAGGCTGGCTGCAGCTCCTGCACCCCGCCATCAGCTGCTGGAGGCTGCCTGCAGCTCCTGCACCCCACCATCAGCTGCTGGAGGCTGGCTGCTGCTCCAGCACCCCGCCATCAGCTGCTGGAGGCTGGCTGCTGCTCCTCCACCCCACCATGACCTGCTGGAGGCTGGCTGCAGCTCCTGCACCCCACCATCAGCTGCTGGAGGCTGCCTGGAGCTCCTGCACCCCGCCATCAGCTGCTGGAGGCTTCTGTTCCTCCACCCCGCCATCAGCAGCTGGAGGCTGGCTGCTGCTCCTCCACCCCGCCATCACCAGCTGGAGGCTGGCTGCAGCTCCTGCACCCCGCCATCAGCTGCTGGAGGCTGCCTGCAGCTCCTGCACCCCGCCATCAGCTGCTGGAGGCTGCCTGCAGCTCCTGCACCCCGCCATCAGCTGCTGGAGGGTGGCTGCTGCTCCTGCACCCCGCCATCAGCTGCTGGAGGCTGGCTGCTGCTCCTCCACCACACCATGACCTGCTGGAGGCTGGCTGCAGCTCCTCCACCCCGCCATCAGCTGCTGGAGGCTGCCTGCAGCTCCTGCACCCCGCCATCAGCTGCTGGAGGCTGGCTGCAGCTCCTCCACCCCGCCATCAGCAGCTGGAGGCTGGCTTCTGCTCCTCCACCCTGCCACCAGCTGGTGGAGGCTGGCTGCTGCTCCGGCACCCCGCCATCAGCTTCTGGAGGCTTCTGTTCCTCCACCCCGCAATCACCAGCTGGAGGCTGGCTGCAGCTCCTGCACCCCGCCATCAGCTGCTGGAGGCTGCCTGGAGCTCCTGCACCCCGCCATCAGCTGCTGGAGGCTTCTGTTCCTCCACCCCGCCATCAGCAGCATGAGGCTGGCTGCTGGAGGCTGGCTGCTGCTCCTCCACCCCACCATGACCTGCTGGAGGCTGGCTGCAGCTCCTCCAGCTCGCCATCAGCTGCTGGAGGCTGCCTGCAGCTCCTGCACCCCGCCATCAGCTGCTGGAGGCTGCCTGCAGCTCCTGCTCCCCGCCATCAGCTGCTGGAGGCTGGCTGCAGCTCCTCCACCCCGCCATCAGCTGCTGGAGGCTGGCTTCTGCTCCTCCACCCCGCCACCAGCTGCTGGAGGCTGGCTGCTGCTCCTGCACCCCACCATCAGCTGCTGGAGGCTTCCGTTCCTCCACCCCGCCATCAGCAGCTGGAGGCTGGCTGCTGGAGGCTGGCTGCTGCTCCTCCACCCCGCCATCACCAGCTGGAGGCTGGCTGCAGCTCCTGCACCCCGCCATCAGCTGCTGGAGGCTGCCTGGAGCTCCTGCACCCCGCCATCAGCTGCTGGAGGCTTCTGTTCCTCCACCCCGCCATCAGCAGCTAGAGGCTGGCTGCTGGAGGCTGGCTGCTGCTCCTCCACCCCGCCATCACCAGCTGGAGGCTGCCTGCAGCTCCTGCACCCCACCATCAGCTGCTGGAGGCTGCCTGCAGCTCCTGCACCCCGCCATCAGCTGCTGGAGGCTGGCTGCAGCTCCTCCACCCCGCCATCAGCTGCTGGAGGCTGGCTTCTGCTCCTCCACCCCGCCATCAGCAGCTGGAGGCTGGCTAATGGAGGCTGGCTGCTGCTCCTCCACCCCGCCATCACCATCTGGAGGCTGGCTGCAGCTCCTGCACCCCGCCATCAGCTGCTGGAGGCTGCCTGGAGCTCCTGCACCCCGCCATCAGCTGCTGGAGGCTTCTGTTCCTCCACCCCGCCATCAGCAGCTGGAGGCTGGCTGCTGGAGGCTGGCTGCTGCTCCTCCACCCCGCCATCACCAGCTGGAGGCTGGCTGCAGCTCCTGCACCCCGCCATCAGCTGCTGGAGGCTGCCTGCAGCTCCTGCACCCCGCCATCAGCTGCTGGAGGCTTCTGTTCCTCCACCCCGCCATCAGCAGCTGGAGGCTGGCTGCTGGAGGCTGGCTGCTGCTCCTCCACCCCGCCATCACCAGCTGGAGGCTGGCTGCAGCTCCTGCACCCCGCCATCAGCTGCTGGAGGCTGCCTGCAGCTCCTGCACCCCGCCATCAGCTGCTGGAGGCTGCCTGCAGCTCCTGCACCCCGCCATCAGCTGCTGGAGGCTGCCTGCAGCTCCTGCACCCCGCCATGAGCTGCTGGAGGCTGGCTGCAGCTCCTCCACCCCGCCATCAGCTGCTGGAGGCTGGCTTCTGCTCCTCCACCCCGCCACCAGCTGCTGGAGGCTGGCTGCTGCTCCTGCACCCCGCCATCAGCTGCTGGAGGCTTCTGTTCCTCCACCCCGCCATCAGCAGCTGGAGGCTGGCTGCTTGAGGCTGGCTGCTGCTCCTCCACCCCGCCATCACCAGCTGGAGGCTGGCTGCAGCTCCTGCACCCCGCCATCAGCTGCTGGAGGCTGCCTGGAGCTCCTGCACCCCGCCATCAGCTGCTGGAGGCTTCTGTTCCTCCACCCCGCCATCAGCAGCTGGAGGCTGGCTGCTGGAGGCTGGCTGCTGCTCCTCCACCCCGCCATCACCAGCTGGAGGCTGGCTGCAGCTCCTGCACCCCGCCATCAGCTGCTGGAGGCTGCCTGCAGCTCCTGCACCCCGCCATCAGCTGCTGGAGGCTGGCTGCTTCTCCAGCACCCCGCCATCAGCTGCTGGAGGCTGGCTGCTGCTCCTCCACCCCACCATGACCTGCTGGAGGCTGGCTGCAGCTCCTCCACCCCGCCATCAGCTGCTGGAGGCTGCCTGCAGCTCCTGCACCCCGCCATCAGCTGCTGGAGGCTGGCTGCAGCTCCTGCACCCCGCCATCAGCTGCTGGAGGCTGGCTGCAGCTCCTCCACCCCGCCATCAGCTGCTGGAGGCTTCTGTTCCTCCACCCCGCCATCAGCAGCTGGAGGCTGGCTTCTGCTCCTCCACCCCGCCACCAGCTGCTGGAGGCTGGCTGCTGCTCCTGCACCCCGCCATCAGCTGCTGGAGGCTTCTGTTCCTCCACCCCGCCATCAGCAGCTGGAGGCTGGCTGCTGGAGGCTGGCTGCTGCTCCTCCACCCCGCCATCACCAGCTGGAGGCTGGCTGCAGCTCCTGCACCCCGCCATCAGCTGCTGGAGGCTTCTGTTCCTCCACCCCGCCATCAGCAGCTGGAGGCTGGCTGCTGGAGGCTGGCTGCTGCTCCTCCACCCCGCCATCACCAGCTGGAGGCTGGCTGCAGCTCCTGCACCCCGCCATCAGCTGCTGGAGGCTGCCTGCAGCTCCTGCACCCCGCCATCAGCTGCTGGAGGCTGGCTGCTGCTCCAGCACCCCGCCATCAGCTGCTGGAGGCTGGCTGCTGCTCCTCCACCCCACCATGACCTGCTGGAGGCTGTCTGCAGCTCCTCCACCCCGCCATCAGCTGCTGGAGGCTGCCTGCAGCTCCTGCACCCCGCCATCAGCTGCTGGAGGCTGGCTGCAGCTCCTGCACCCCGCCATCAGCTGCTGGAGGCTGGCTGCAGCTCCTCCACCCCGCCATCAGCTGCTGGAGGCTTCTGTTCCTCCACCCCGCCATCAGCAGCTGGAGGCTGGCTTCTGCTCCTCCACCCCGCCACCAGCTGCTGGAGGCTGGCTGCTGCTCCTGCACCCCGCCATCAGCTGCTGGAGGCTTCTGTTCCTCCACCCCGCCATCAGCAGCTGGAGGCTGGCTGCTGGAGGCTGGATGCTGCTCCTCCACCCCGCCATCACCAGCTGGAGGCTGGCTGCAGCTCCTGCACCCCGCCATCAGCTGCTGGAGGCTGCCTGCAGCTCCTGCACCCCGCCATCAGCTGCTGGAGGCTGCCTGCAGCTCCTGCACCCCGCCATCAGCTGCTGGAGGCTGCCTGCAGCTCCTGCACCCCGCCATGAGCTGCTGGAGGCTGGCTGCAGCTCCTCCACCCCACCATCAGCTGCTGGAGGCTGGCTTCTGCTCCTCCACCCCGCCACCAGCTGCTGGAGGCTGGCTGCTGCTCCTGCACCCCGCCATCAGCTGCTGGAGGCTTCTGTTCCTCCACCCCGCCATCAGCAGCTGGAGGCTGGCTGCTTGAGGCTGGCTGCTGCTCCTCCACCCCGCCATCACCAGCTGGAGGCTGGCTGCAGCTCCTGCACCCCGCCATCAGCTGCTGGAGGCTGCCTGGAGCTCCTGCACCCCGCCATCAGCTGCTGGAGGCTTCTGTTCCTCCACCCCGCCATCAGCAGCTGGAGGCTGGCTGCTGCTCCTCCACCCCGCCATCACCAGCTGGAGGCTGGCTGCAGCTCCTGCACCCCGCCATCAGCTGCTGGAGGCTGCCTGCAGCTCCTGCACCCCGCCATCAGCTGCTGGAGGCTGGCTGCTGCTCCAGCACCCCGCCATCAGCTGCTGGAGGCTGGCTGCTGCTCCTCCACCCCACCATGACCTGCTGGAGGCTGGCTGCAGCTCCTCCACCCCGCCATCAGCTGCTGGACGCTGCCTGCAGCTCCTGCACCCCGCCATCAGCTGCTGGAGGCTTCTGTTCCTCCACCCCACCATCAGCAGCTGGAGGCTGGCTGCTGGAGGCTGGCTGCTGCTCCTCCACCCCGCCATCACCAGCTGGAGGCTGGCTGCAGCTCCTGCACCCCGCCATCAGCTGCTGGAGGCTGCCTGCAGCTCCTGCACCCCGCCATCAGCTGCTGGAGGCTGGCTGCTGCTCCTCCACCCCGCCATCACCAGCTGGAGGCTGGCTGCAGCTCCTCCACCCCGCCATCAGCTGCTGGAGGCTGCCTGGAGCTCCTGCACCCCGCCATCAGCTGCTGGAGGCTTCTGTTCCTCCACCCCGCCATCAGCATCTGGAGGCTGGCTGCTGGAGGCTGGCTGCTGCTCCTCCACCCCGCCATCACCAGCTGGAGGATGGCTGCAGCTCCTGCACCCCGCCATCAGCTGCTGGAGGCTGCCTGCAGCTCCTGCACCCCGCCATCAGCTGCTGGAGGCTGGCTGCTGCTCCTCCACCCCGCCATCACCAGCTGGAGGCTGGCTGCAGCTCCTGCACCCCGCCATCAGCTGCTGGAGGCTGCCTGGAGCTCCTGCACCCCGCCATCAGCTGCTGGAGGCTTCTGTTCCTCCACCCCGCCATCAGCAGCTGGAGGCTGGCTGCTGGAGGCTGGCTGCTGCTCCTCCACCCCGCCATCACCACCTGGAGGATGGCTGCAGCTCCTGCACCCCGCCATCAGCTGCTGGAGGCTGCCTGCAGCTCCTGCACCCCGCCATCAGCTGCTGGAGGCTTCTGTTCCTCCACCCCGCCATCAGCAGCTGGAGGCTGGCTGCTGCTCCTCCACCCCGCCATCACCAGCTGGAGGCTGCCTGCAGCTCCTGCACCCCGCCATCAGCTGCTGGAGGCTGGCTGCTGCTCCTCCACCCCACCATGACCTGCTGGAGGCTGGCTGCAGCTCCTCCACCCCGCCATCAGGTGCTGGAGGCTGCCTGCAGCTCCTGCACCCCGCCATCAGCTGCTGGAGGCTGCCTGCAGCTCCGGCACCCCGCCATCAGCTGCTGGAGGCTGCCTGGAGCTCCTGCACCCCGCCATCAGCTGCTGGAGGCTTCTGTTCCTCCACCCCGCCATCAGCAGCTGGAGGCTGGCTGCTGGAGGCTGGCTGCTGCTCCTCCACCCCGCCATCACCAGCTGGAGGCTGGCTGCAGCTCCTGCACCCCGCCATCAGCTGCTGGAGGCTGCCTGCAGCTCCTGCACCCCGCCATCAGCTGCTGGAGGCTGGCTGCTGCTCCAGCACCCCGCCATCAGCTGCTGGAGGCTGGCTGCTGCTCCTCCACCCCACCATGACCTGCTGGAGGCTGGCTGCAGCTCCTCCACCCCGCCATCAGCTGCTGGAGGCTGCCTGCAGCTCCTGCACCCCGCCATCAGCTGCTGGAGGCTGGCTGCAGCTCCTCCACCCCGCCATCAGCTGCTGGAGGCTTCTGTTCCTCCACCCCGCCATCAGCAGCTGGAGGCTGGCTTCTGCTCCTCCACCCCGCCACCAGCTGCTGGAGGCTGGCTGCTGCTCCTGCACCCCGCCATCAGCTGCTGGAGGCTTCTGTTCCTCCACCCCGCCATCAGCAGCTGGAGGCTGGCTGCTGGAGGCTGGCTGCTGCTCCTCCACCCCGCCATCACCAGCTGGAGGCTGGCTGCAGCTCCTGCACCCCGCCATCAGCTGCTGGAGGCTGCCTGGAGCTCCTGCACCCCGCCATCAGCTGCTGGAGGCTTCTGTTCCTCCACCCCACCATCAGCAGCTGGAGGCTGGCTGCTGGAGGCTGGCTGCTGCTCCTCCACCCCGCCATCACCAGCTGGAGGCTGGCTGCAGCTCCTGCACCCCGCCATCAGCTGCTGGAGGCTGCCTGCAGCTCCTGCACCCCGCCATCAGCTGCTGGAGGCTGGCTGCTGCTCCTCCACCCCGCCATCACCAGCTGGAGGCTGGGCACAGCTCCTCCACCCCGCCATCAGCTGCTGGAGGCTGCCTGGAGCTCCTGCACCCCGCCATCAGCTGCTGGAGGCTTCTGTTCCTCCACCCCGCCATCAGCATCTGGAGGCTGGCTGCTGGAGGCTGGCTGCTGCTCCTCCACCCCGCCATCACCAGCTGGAGGCTGGCTGCAGCTCCTGCACCCCACCATCAGCTGCTGGAGGCTGCCTGCAGCTCCTGCACCCCGCCATCAGCTGCTGGAGGCTGGCTGCTGCTCCTCCACCCCGCCATCACCAGCTGGAGGCTGGCTGCAGCTCCTGCACCCCGCCATCAGCTGCTGGAGGCTGCCTGCAGCTCCTGCACCCCGCCATCAGCTGCTGGAGGCTGGCTGCTGCTCCAGCACCCCGCCATCAGCTGCTGGAGGCTGGCTGCTGCTCCTCCACCCCACCATGACCTGCTGGAGGCTGGCTGCAGCTCCTCCACCCCGCCATCAGCTGCTGGACGCTGCCTGCAGCTCCTGCACCCCGCCATCAGCTGCTGGAGGCTTCTGTTCCTCCACCCCACCATCAGCAGCTGGAGGCTGGCTGCTGGAGGCTGGCTGCTGCTCCTCCACCCCGCCATCACCAGCTGGAGGCTGGCTGCAGCTCCTGCACCCCGCCATCAGCTGCTGGAGGCTGCCTGCAGCTCCTGCACCCCGCCATCAGCTGCTGGAGGCTGGCTGCTGCTCCTCCACCCCGCCATCACCAGCTGGAGGCTGGCTGCAGCTCCTCCACCCCGCCATCAGCTGCTGGAGGCTGCCTGGAGCTCCTGCACCCCGCCATCAGCTGCTGGAGGCTTCTGTTCCTCCACCCCGCCATCAGCATCTGGAGGCTGGCTGCTGGAGGCTGGCTGCTGCTCCTCCACCCCGCCATCACCAGCTGGAGGATGGCTGCAGCTCCTGCACCCCGCCATCAGCTGCTGGAGGCTGCCTGCAGCTCCTGCACCCCGCCATCAGCTGCTGGAGGCTGGCTGCTGCTCCTCCACCCCGCCATCACCAGCTGGAGGCTGGCTGCAGCTCCTGCACCCCGCCATCAGCTGCTGGAGGCTGCCTGGAGCTCCTGCACCCCGCCATCAGCTGCTGGAGGCTTCTGTTCCTCCACCCCGCCATCAGCAGCTGGAGGCTGGCTGCTGGAGGCTGGCTGCTGCTCCTCCACCCCGCCATCACCACCTGGAGGATGGCTGCAGCTCCTGCACCCCGCCATCAGCTGCTGGAGGCTGCCTGCAGCTCCTGCACCCCGCCATCAGCTGCTGGAGGCTTCTGTTCCTCCACCCCGCCATCAGCAGCTGGAGGCTGGCTGCTGCTCCTCCACCCCGCCATCACCAGCTGGAGGCTGCCTGCAGCTCCTGCACCCCGCCATCAGCTGCTGGAGGCTGGCTGCTGCTCCTCCACCCCACCATGACCTGCTGGAGGCTGGCTGCAGCTCCTCCACCCCGCCATCAGGTGCTGGAGGCTGCCTGCAGCTCCTGCACCCCGCCATCAGCTGCTGGAGGCTGCCTGCAGCTCCGGCACCCCGCCATCAGCTGCTGGAGGCTGCCTGGAGCTCCTGCACCCCGCCATCAGCTGCTGGAGGCTTCTGTTCCTCCACCCCGCCATCAGCAGCTGGAGGCTGGCTGCTGGAGGCTGGCTGCTGCTCCTCCACCCCGCCATCACCAGCTGGAGGCTGGCTGCAGCTCCTGCACCCCGCCATCAGCTGCTGGAGGCTGCCTGCAGCTCCTGCACCCCGCCATCAGCTGCTGGAGGCTGGCTGCTGCTCCAGCACCCCGCCATCAGCTGCTGGAGGCTGGCTGCTGCTCCTCCACCCCACCATGACCTGCTGGAGGCTGGCTGCAGCTCCTCCACCCCGCCATCAGCTGCTGGAGGCTGCCTGCAGCTCCTGCACCCCGCCATCAGCTGCTGGAGGCTGGCTGCTGCTCCTCCACCCCGCCATCACCAGCTGGAGGCTGGCTGCAGCTCCTGCACCCCGCCATCAGCTGCTGGAGGCTGGCTGCAGCTCCTCCACCCCGCCATCAGCTGCTGGAGGCTTCTGTTCCTCCACCCCGCCATCAGCAGCTGGAGGCTGGCTTCTGCTCCTCCACCCCGCCACCAGCTGCTGGAGGCTGGCTGCTGCTCCTGCACCCCGCCATCAGCTGCTGGAGGCTTCTGTTCCTCCACCCCGCCATCAGCAGCTGGAGGCTGGCTGCTGGAGGCTGGCTGCTGCTCCTCCACCCCGCCATCACCAGCTGGAGGCTGGCTGCAGCTCCTGCACCCCGCCATCAGCTGCTGGAGGCTGCCTGGAGCTCCTGCACCCCGCCATCAGCTGCTGGAGGCTTCTGTTCCTCCACCCCACCATCAGCAGCTGGAGGCTGGCTGCTGGAGGCTGGCTGCTGCTCCTCCACCCCGCCATCACCAGCTGGAGGCTGGCTGCAGCTCCTGCACCCCGCCATCAGCTGCTGGAGGCTGCCTGCAGCTCCTGCACCCCGCCATCAGCTGCTGGAGGCTGGCTGCTGCTCCTCCACCCCGCCATCACCAGCTGGAGGCTGGGCACAGCTCCTCCACCCCGCCATCAGCTGCTGGAGGCTGCCTGGAGCTCCTGCACCCCGCCATCAGCTGCTGGAGGCTTCTGTTCCTCCACCCCGCCATCAGCATCTGGAGGCTGGCTGCTGGAGGCTGGCTGCTGCTCCTCCACCCCGCCATCACCAGCTGGAGGCTGGCTGCAGCTCCTGCACCCCACCATCAGCTGCTGGAGGCTGCCTGCAGCTCCTGCACCCCGCCATCAGCTGCTGGAGGCTGGCTGCTGCTCCTCCACCCCGCCATCACCAGCTGGAGGCTGGCTGCAGCTCCTGCACCCCGCCATCAGCTGCTGGAGGCTGCCTGCAGCTCCTGCACCCCGCCATCAGCTGCTGGAGGCTGGCTGCTGCTCCAGCACCCCGCCATCAGCTGCTGGAGGCTGGCTGCTGCTCCTCCACCCCACCATGACCTGCTGGAGGCTGGCTGCAGCTCCTCCACCCCGCCATCAGCTGCTGGACGCTGCCTGCAGCTCCTGCACCCCGCCATCAGCTGCTGGAGGCTTCTGTTCCTCCACCCCACCATCAGCAGCTGGAGGCTGGCTGCTGGAGGCTGGCTGCTGCTCCTCCACCCCGCCATCACCAGCTGGAGGCTGGCTGCAGCTCCTGCACCCCGCCATCAGCTGCTGGAGGCTGCCTGCAGCTCCTGCACCCCGCCATCAGCTGCTGGAGGCTGGCTGCTGCTCCTCCACCCCGCCATCACCAGCTGGAGGCTGGCTGCAGCTCCTCCACCCCGCCATCAGCTGCTGGAGGCTGCCTGGAGCTCCTGCACCCCGCCATCAGCTGCTGGAGGCTTCTGTTCCTCCACCCCGCCATCAGCATCTGGAGGCTGGCTGCTGGAGGCTGGCTGCTGCTCCTCCACCCCGCCATCACCAGCTGGAGGATGGCTGCAGCTCCTGCACCCCGCCATCAGCTGCTGGAGGCTGCCTGCAGCTCCTGCACCCCGCCATCAGCTGCTGGAGGCTGGCTGCTGCTCCTCCACCCCGCCATCACCAGCTGGAGGCTGGCTGCAGCTCCTGCACCCCGCCATCAGCTGCTGGAGGCTGCCTGGAGCTCCTGCACCCCGCCATCAGCTGCTGGAGGCTTCTGTTCCTCCACCCCGCCATCAGCAGCTGGAGGCTGGCTGCTGGAGGCTGGCTGCTGCTCCTCCACCCCGCCATCACCACCTGGAGGATGGCTGCAGCTCCTGCACCCCGCCATCAGCTGCTGGAGGCTGCCTGCAGCTCCTGCACCCCGCCATCAGCTGCTGGAGGCTTCTGTTCCTCCACCCCGCCATCAGCAGCTGGAGGCTGGCTGCTGCTCCTCCACCCCGCCATCACCAGCTGGAGGCTGCCTGCAGCTCCTGCACCCCGCCATCAGCTGCTGGAGGCTGGCTGCTGCTCCTCCACCCCACCATGACCTGCTGGAGGCTGGCTGCAGCTCCTCCACCCCGCCATCAGGTGCTGGAGGCTGCCTGCAGCTCCTGCACCCCGCCATCAGCTGCTGGAGGCTGCCTGCAGCTCCGGCACCCCGCCATCAGCTGCTGGAGGCTGCCTGGAGCTCCTGCACCCCGCCATCAGCTGCTGGAGGCTTCTGTTCCTCCACCCCGCCATCAGCAGCTGGAGGCTGGCTGCTGGAGGCTGGCTGCTGCTCCTCCACCCCGCCATCACCAGCTGGAGGCTGGCTGCAGCTCCTGCACCCCGCCATCAGCTGCTGGAGGCTGCCTGCAGCTCCTGCACCCCGCCATCAGCTGCTGGAGGCTGGCTGCTGCTCCAGCACCCCGCCATCAGCTGCTGGAGGCTGGCTGCTGCTCCTCCACCCCACCATGACCTGCTGGAGGCTGGCTGCAGCTCCTCCACCCCGCCATCAGCTGCTGGAGGCTGCCTGCAGCTCCTGCACCCCGCCATCAGCTGCTGGAGGCTGGCTGCAGCTCCTCCACCCCGCCATCAGCTGCTGGAGGCTTCTGTTCCTCCACCCCGCCATCAGCAGCTGGAGGCTGGCTTCTGCTCCTCCACCCCGCCACCAGCTGCTGGAGGCTGGCTGCTGCTCCTGCACCCCGCCATCAGCTGCTGGAGGCTTCTGTTCCTCCACCCCGCCATCAGCAGCTGGAGGCTGGCTGCTGGAGGCTGGCTGCTGCTCCTCCACCCCGCCATCACCAGCTGGAGGCTGGCTGCAGCTCCTGCACCCCGCCATCAGCTGCTGGAGGCTGCCTGGAGCTCCTGCACCCCGCCATCAGCTGCTGGAGGCTTCTGTTCCTCCACCCCACCATCAGCAGCTGGAGGCTGGCTGCTGGAGGCTGGCTGCTGCTCCTCCACCCCGCCATCACCAGCTGGAGGCTGGCTGCAGCTCCTGCACCCCGCCATCAGCTGCTGGAGGCTGCCTGCAGCTCCTGCACCCCGCCATCAGCTGCTGGAGGCTGGCTGCTGCTCCTCCACCCCGCCATCACCAGCTGGAGGCTGGGCACAGCTCCTCCACCCCGCCATCAGCTGCTGGAGGCTGCCTGGAGCTCCTGCACCCCGCCATCAGCTGCTGGAGGCTTCTGTTCCTCCACCCCGCCATCAGCATCTGGAGGCTGGCTGCTGGAGGCTGGCTGCTGCTCCTCCACCCCGCCATCACCAGCTGGAGGCTGGCTGCAGCTCCTGCACCCCACCATCAGCTGCTGGAGGCTGCCTGCAGCTCCTGCACCCCGCCATCAGCTGCTGGAGGCTGGCTGCTGCTCCTCCACCCCGCCATCACCAGCTGGAGGCTGGCTGCAGCTCCTGCACCCCGCCATCAGCTTCTGGAGGCTGCCTGGAGCTCCTGCACCCCGCCATCAGCTGCTGGAGGCTTCTGTTCCTCCACCCCGCCATCAGCAGCTGGAGGCTGGCTGCTGGAGGCTGGCTGCTGCTCCTCCACCCCGCCATCACCAGCTGGAGGATGGCTGCAGCTCCTGCACCCCGGCATCAGCTGCTGGAGGCTGCCTGCAGCTCCTGCACCCCGCCATCAGCTGCTGGAGGCTTCTGTTACTCCACCCCGCCATCAGCAGCTGGAGGCTGGCTGCTGCTCCTCCACCCCGCCATCACCAGCTGGAGGCTGCCTCCAGCTCCTGCACCCCGCCATCAGCTGCTGGAGGCTGGCTGCTGCTCCTCCACCCCACCATGACCTGCTGGAGGCTGGCTGCAGCTCCTCCACCCCGCCATCAGGTGCTGGAGGCTGCCTGCAGCTCCTGCACCCCGCCATCAGCTGCTGGAGGCTGCCTGCAGCTACGGCACCCCGCCATCAGCTGCTGGAGGCTGGCTGCAGCTCCTCCACCCCGCCATCAGCTGCTGGAGGCTGGCTTCTGCTCCTCCACCCCGCCACCAGCTGCTGGAGGCTGGCTGCTGCTCCTGCACCCCGCCATCAGCTGCTGGAGGCTTCTGTTCCTCCACCCCGCCATCAGCAGCTGGAGGCTGGCTGCTGGAGGCTGGCTGCTGCTCCTCCACCCCGCCATCACCAGCTGGAGGCTGGCTGCAGCTCCTGCACCCCGCCATCAGCTGCTGGAGGCTGCCTGGAGCTCCTGCACCCCGCCATCAGCTGCTGGAGGCTTCTGTTCCTCCACCCCGCCATCAGCAGCTGGAGGCTGGCTGCTGGAGGCTGGCTGCTGCTCCTCCACCCCGCCATCACCAGCTGGAGGCTGGCTGCAGCTCCTGCACCCCGCCATCAGCTGCTGGAGGCTGCCTGCAGCTCCTTCTCCCCGCCATCAGATGCTGGAGGCTGGCTGCTGCTCCTGCACGCCGCCATCAGCTGCTGGAGGCTGGCTGCTGCTCCTCCACCCCACCATGACTTGCTGGAGGCTGGCTGCAGCTCCTCCACCCCGCCATCAGCTGCTGGAGGCTGCCTGCAGCTCCTGCACCCCGCCATCAGCTGCTGGAGGCTGCCTGCAGCTCCTGCACCCCGCCATCAGCTGCTGGAGGCTGGCTGCAGCTCCTCCACCCCGCCATCAGCTGCTGGAGGCTGGCTTCTGCTCCTCCACCCCGCCACCAGCTGCTGGAGGCTGGCTGCTGCTCCTGCACCCCGCCATCAGCTGCTGGAGGCTTCCGTTCCTCCACCCCGCCATCAGCAGCTGGAGGCTGGCTGCTGGAGGCTGGCTGCTGCTCCTCCACCCCGCCATCACCAGCTGGAGGCTGGCTGCAGCTCCTGCACCCCGCCATCAGCTGCTGGAGGCTGCCTGGAGCTCCTGCACCCCGCCATCAGCTGCTGGAGGCTTCTGTTCCTCCACCCCGCCATCAGCAGCTGGAGGCTGGCTGCTGGAGGCTGGCTGCTGCTCCTCCACCCCGCCATCACCAGCTGGAGGCTGCCTGCAGCTCCTGTACCCCACCATCAGCTGCTGGAGGCTGCCTGCAGCTCCTGCACCCCGCCATCAGCTGCTGGAGGCTGGCTGCAGCTCCCCCACCCCGCCATCAGCTGCTGGAGGCTGGCTTCTGCTCCTCCACCCCGCCATCAGCAGCTGGAGGCTGGCTAATGGAGGCTGGCTGCTGCTCCTCCACCCCGCCATCACCATCTGGAGGCTGGCTGCAGCTCCTGCACCCCGCCATCAGCTGCTGGAGGCTGCCTGGAGCTCCTGCACCCCGCCATCAGCTGCTGGAGGCTTCTGTTCCTCCACCCCGCCATCAGCAGCTGGAGGCTGGCTGCTGGAGGCTGGCTGCTGCTCCTCCACCCCGCCATCACCAGCTGGAGGCTGGCTGCAGCTCCTGCACCCCGCCATCAGCTGCTGGAGGCTGCCTGCAGCTCCTGCACCCCGCCATCAGCTGCTGGAGGCTGCCTGCAGCTCCTGCACCCCGCCATCAGCTGCTGGAGGCTGCCTGCAGCTCCTGCACTCCGCCATCAGCTGCTGGAGGCTGGCTGCAGCTCCTCCACCCCGCCATCAGCTGCTGGAGGCTGGCTTCTGCTCCTCCACCCCGCCACCAGCTGCTGGAGGCTGGCTGCTGCTCCTGCACCCCGCCATCAGCTGCTGGAGGCTGGCTGCTTGAGGCTGGCTGCTGCTCCTCCACCCCGCCATCACCAGCTGGAGGCGGGCTGCAGCTCCTGCACCCCGCCATCAGCTGCTGGAGGCTGCCTGGAGCTCCTGCACCCCGCCATCAGCTGCTGGAGGCTTCTGTTCCTCCACCCCGCCATCAGCAGCTGGAGGCTGGCTGCTGGAGGCTGGCTGCTGCTCCTCCACCCCGCCATCACCAGCTGGAGGCTGGCTGCAGCTCCTGCACCCCGCCATTAGCTGCTGGAGGCTGCCTGCAGCTCCTGCACCCCGCCATCAGCTGCTGGAGGCTGGCTGCTGCTCCTGCACCCCGCCATCAGCTGCTGGAGGCTGGCTGCTGCTCCTCCACCCCACCATGACCTGCTGGAGGCTGGCTGCAGCTCCTCCACCCCGCCATCAGCTGCTGGAGGCTGCCTGCAGCTCCTGCACCCCGCCATCAGCTGCTGGAGGCTGGCTGCAGCTCCTGCACCCCGCCATCAGCTGCTGGAGGTTGGCTGCAGCTCCTCCACCCCGCCATCAGCTGCTGGAGGCTGGCTGCTGCTCTGGCACCCCGCCATCAGCTGCTGGAGGCTTCTGTTCCTCCACCCCGCCATCAGCAGCTGGAGGCTGGCTTCTGCCCCTCCACCCCGCCACCAGCTGCTGGAGGCTGGCTGCTGCTCCTGCACCCCGCCATCAGCTGCTGGAGGCTTCTGTTCCTCCACCCCGCCATCAGCAGCTGGAGGCTGGCTGCTGGAGGCTGGCTGCTGCTCCTCCACCCCGCCATCACCAGCTGGAGGCTGGCTGCAGCTCCTGCACCCCGCCATCAGCTGCTGGAGGCTGCCTGCAGCTCCTGCACCCCGCCATCAGCTGCTGGAGGCTGGCTGCTGCTCCTCCACCCCGCCATCACCAGCTGGAGGCTGGCTGCTGCTCCTCCACCCCGCCATCACCAGCTGGAGGCTGGCTGCAGCTCCTGCACCCCGCCATCAGCTGCTGGAGGCTGCCTGCAGCTCCTGCACCCCGCCATCAGCTGCTGGAGGCTGGCTGCTTCTCCTCCACCCCGCCATCACCAGCTGGAGGCTGGCTGCAGCTCCTGCACCCCGCCATCAGCTGCTGGAGGCTGCCTGGAGCTCCTGCACCCCGCCATCAGCTGCTGGAGGCTTCTGTTCCTCCAACCCGCCATCAGCAGCTGGAGGCTGGCTGCTGGAGGCTGGCTGCTGCTCCTCCACCCCGCCATCACCAGCTGGAGGATGGCTGCAGCTCCTGCACCCCGCCATCAGCTGCTGGAGGCTGCCTGCAGCTCCTGCACCCCGCCATCAGCTGCTGGAGGCTGCCTGCAGCTCCTGCACCCCACCATCAGCAGCTGGAGGCTGGCTAATGGAGGCTGGCTGCTGCTCCTCCACCCCGCCATCACCATCTGGAGGCTGGCTGCAGCTCCTGCACCCCGCCATCAGCTGCTGGAGGCTGGCTGCAGCTCCTCCACCCCGCCATCAGCTGCTGGAGGCTGGCTTCTGCTCCTCCACCCCGCCACCAGCTGCTGGAGGCTGGCTGCTGCTCCTGCACCCCGCCATCAGCTGCTGGAGGCTTCCGTTCCTCCACCCCGCCATAAGCAGCTGGAGGCTGGCTGCTGGAGGCTGGCTGCTGCTCCTCCACCCCGCCATCACCAGCTGGAGGCTGGCTGCAGCTCCTGCACCCCGCCATCAGCTGCTGGAGGCTGCCTGGAGCTCCTGCACCCCGCCATCAGCTGCTGGAGGCTTCTGTTCCTCCACCCCGCCATCAGCAGCTGGAGGCTGGCTGCTGGAGGCTGGCTGCTGCTCCTCCACCCCGCCATCACCAGCTGGAGGCTGCCTGCAGCTCCTGCACCCCACCATCAGCTGCTGGAGGCTGCCTGCAGCTCCTGCACCCCGCCATCAGCTGCTGGAGGCTGGATGCAGCTCCTCCACCCCGCCATCAGCTGCTGGAGGCTGGCTTCTGCTCCTCCACCCCGCCATCAGCAGCTGGAGGCTGGCTAATGGAGGCTGGCTAATGGAGGCTGGCTGCTGCTCCTCCACCCCGCCATCACCAGCTGGAGGCTGGCTGCAGCTCCTGCACCCCGCCATCAGCTGCTGGAGGCTGCCTGCAGCTCCTGCACCCCGCCATCAGCTGCTGGAGGCTGGCTGCTTCTCCTCCACCCCGCCATCACCAGCTGGAGGCTGGCTGCAGCTCCTGCACCCCGCCATCAGCTGCTGGAGGCTGCCTGGAGCTCCTGCACCCCGCCATCAGCTGCTGGAGGCTTCTGTTCCTCCACCCCGCCATCAGCAGCTGGAGGCTGGCTGCTGGAGGCTGGCTGCTGCTCCTCCACCCCGCCATCACCAGCTGGAGGATGGCTGCAGCTCCTGCACCCCGCCATCAGCTGCTGGAGGCTGCCTGCAGCTCCTGCACCCCGCCATCAGCTGCTGGAGGCTGCCTGCAGCTCCTGCACCCCGCCATCAGCAGCTGGAGGCTGGCTAATGGTGGCTGGCTGCTGCTCCTCCACCCCGCCATCACCATCTGGAGGCTGGCTGCAGCTCCTGCACCCCGCCATCAGCTGCTGGAGGCTGGCTGCAGCTCCTCCACCCCGCCATCAGCTGCTGGAGGCTGGCTTCTGCTCCTCCACCCCGCCACCAGCTGCTGGAGGCTGGCTGCTGCTCCTGCACCCCGCCATCAGCTGCTGGAGGCTTCCGTTCCTCCACCCCGCCATCAGCAGCTGGAGGCTGGCTGCTGGAGGCTGGCTGCTGCTCCTCCACCCCGCCATCACCAGCTGGAGGCTGGCTGCAGCTCCTGCACCCCGCCATCAGCTGCTGGAGGCTGCCTGGAGCTCCTGCACCCCGCCATCAGCTGCTGGAGGCTTCTGTTCCTCCACCCCGCCATCAGCAGCTGGAGGCTGGCTGCTGGAGGCTGGATGCTGCTCCTCCACCCCGCCATCACCAGCTGGAGGCTGCCTGCAGCTCCTGCACCCCACCATCAGCTGCTGGAGGCTGCCTGCAGCTCCTGCACCCCGCCATCAGCTGCTGGAGGCTGGCTGCAGCTCCTCCACCCCGCCATCAGCTGCTGGAGGCTGGCTTCTGCTCCTCCACCCCGCCATCAGCAGCTGGAGGCTGGCTAATGGAGGCTGGCTGCTGCTCCTCCACCCCGCCATCACCATCTGGAGGCTGGCTGCAGCTCCTGCACCCCGCCATCAGCTGCTGGAGGCTGCCTGGAGCTCCTGCACCCCGCCATCAGCTGCTGGAGGCTTCTGTTCCTCCACCCCGCCATCAGCAGCTGGAGGCTGGCTGCTGGAGGCTGGCTGCTGCTCCTCCACCCCGCCATCACCAGCTGGAGGCTGGCTGCAGCTCCTGCACCCCGCCATCAGCTGCTGGAGGCTGCCTGCAGCTCCTGCACCACGCCATCAGCTGCTGGAGGCTGCCTGCAGCTCCTGCACCCCGCCATCAGCTGCTGGAGGCTGCCTGCAGCTCCTGCACGCCGCCATCAGCTGCTGGAGGCTGGCTGCAGCTCCTCCACCCCGCCATCAGCTGCTGGAGGCTGGCTTCTGCTCCTCCACCCCGCCACCAGCTGCTGGAGGCTGGCTGCTGCTCCTGCACCCCGCCATCAGCTGCTGGAGGCTTCTGTTCCTCCACCCCGCCATCAGCAGCTGGAGGCTGGCTGCTTGAGGCTGGCTGCTGCTCCTCCACCCCGCCATCACCAGCTGGAGGCTGGCTGCAGCTCCTGCACCCCGCCATCAGCTGCTGGAGGCTGCCTGGAGCTCCTGCAGCCCGCCATCAGCTGCTGGAGGCTTCTGTTCCTCCACCCCGCCATCAGCAGCTGGAGGCTGGCTGCTGGAGGCTGGCTGCTGCTCCTCCACCCCGCCATCACCAGCTGGAGGCTGGCTGCAGCTCCTGCAACACGCCATCAGCTGCTGGAGGCTGCCTGCAGCTCCTGCACCCCGCCATCAGCTGCTGGAGGCTGGCTGCTGCTCCTGCACCCCGCCATCAGCTGCTGGAGGCTGGCTGCTGCTCCTCCACCCCACCATGACCTGCTGGAGGCTGGCTGCAGCTCCTCCACCCCGCCATCAGCTGCTGGAGGCTGCCTGCAGCTCCTGCACCCCGCCATCAGCTGCTGGAGGCTGGCTGCAGCTCCTGCACCCCGCCATCAGCTGCTGGAGGTTGGCTGCAGCTCCTCCACCCCGCCATCAGCTGCTGGAGGCTGGCTGCTGCTCCGGCACCCCGCCATCAGCTGCTGGAGGCTTCTGTTCCTCCACCCCGCCATCAGCAGCTGGAGGCTGGCTTCTGCCCCTCCACCCCGCCACCAGCTGCTGGAGGCTGGCTGCTGCTCCTGCACCCCGCCATCAGCTGCTGGAGGCTTCTGTTCCTCCACCCCGCCATCAGCAGCTGGAGGCTGGCTGCTGCTCCTCCACCCCGCCATCACCAGCTGGAGGCTGGCTGCAGCTCCTGCACCCCGCCATCAGCTGCTGGAGGCTGCCTGGAGCTCCTGCACCCCGCCATCAGCTGCTGGAGGCTTCTGTTCCTCCACCCCACCATCAGCAGCTGGAGGCTGGCTGCTGGAGGCTGGCTGCTGCTCCTCCACCCCGCCATCACCAGCTGGAGGCTGGCTGCAGCTCCTGCACCCCGCCATCAGCTGCTGGAGGCTGCCTGCAGCTCCTGCACCCCGCCATCAGCTGCTGGAGGCTGGCTGCTGCTCCTCCACCCCGCCATCACCAGCTGGAGGCTGGCTGCAGCTCCTCCACCCCGCCATCAGCTGCTGGAGGCTGCCTGGAGCTCCTGCACCCCGCCATCAGCTGCTGGAGGCTTCTGTTCCTCCACCCCGCCATCAGCATCTGGAGGCTGGCTGCTGGAGGCTGGCTGCTGCTCCTCCACCCCGCCATCACCAGCTGGAGGCTGGCTGCAGCTCCTGCACCCCGCCATCAGCTGCTGGAGGCTGCCTGCAGCTCCTGCACCCCGCCATCAGCTGCTGGAGGCTGGCTGCTTCTCCTCCACCCCGCCATCACCAGCTGGAGGCTGGCTGCAGCTCCTGCACCCCGCCATCAGCTGCTGGAGGCTGCCTGGAGCTCCTGCACCCCGCCATCAGCTGCTGGAGGCTGCCTGCAGCTCCTGCACCCCGCCATCAGCAGCTGGAGGCTGGCTAATGGAGGCTGGCTGCTGCTCCTCCACCCCGCCATCACCATCTGGAGGCTGGCTGCAGCTCCTGCACCCCGCCATCAGCTGCTGGAGGCTGCCTGGAGCTCCTGCACCCCGCCATCAGCTGCTGGAGGCTTCTGTTCCTCCACCCCGCCATCAGCAGCTGGAGGCTGGCTGCTGGAGGCTGGCTGCTGCTCCTCCACCCCGCCATCACCAGCTGGAGGCTGGCTGCAGCTCCTGCACCCCGCCATCAGCTGCTGGAGGCTGCCTGCAGCTCCTGCACCCCGCCATCAGCTGCTGGAGGCTTCTGTTCCTCCACCCCGCCATCAGCAGCTGGAGGCTGGCTGCTGGAGGCTGGCTGCTGCTCCTCCACCCCGCCATCACCAGCTGGAGGCTGGCTGCAGCTCCTGCACCCCGCCATCAGCTGCTGGAGGCTGCCTGCAGCTCCTGCACCCTGCCATCAGCTGCTGGAGGCTGGCTGCTGCTCCAGCACCCCGCCATCAGCTGCTGGAGGCTGGCTGCTGCTCCTCCACCCCACCATGACCTGCTGGAGGCTGGCTGCAGCTCCTCCACCCCGCCATCAGCTGCTGGAGGCTGCCTGCAGCTCCTGCACCCCGCCATCAGCTGCTGGAGGCTGGCTGCAGCTCCTGCACCCCGCCATCAGCTGCTGGAGGCTGGCTGCAGCTCCTCCACCCCGCCATCAGCTGCTGGAGGCTTCTGTTCCTCCACCCCGCCATCAGCAGCTGGAGGCTGGCTTCTGCTCCTCCACCCCGCCACCAGCTGCTGGAGGCTGGCTGCTGCTCCTGCACCCCGCCATCAGCTGCTGGAGGCTTCTGTTCCTCCACCCCGCCATCAGCAGCTGGAGGCTGGCTGCTGGAGGCTGGCTGCTGCTCCTCCACCCCGCCATCACCAGCTGGAGGCTGGCTGCAGCTCCTGCACCCCGCCATCAGCTGCTGGAGGCTGCCTGCAGCTCCTGCACCCCGCCATCAGCTGCTGGAGGCTGCCTGCAGCTCCTGCACCCCGCCATCAGCTGCTGGAGGCTGCCTGCAGCTCCTGCACCCCGCCATGAGCTGCTGGAGGCTGGCTGCAGCTCCTCCACCCCGCCATCAGCTGCTGGAGGCTGGCTTCTGCTCCTCCACCCCGCCACCAGCTGCTGGAGGCTGGCTGCTGCTCCTGCACCCCGCCATCAGCTGCTGGAGGCTTCTGTTCATCCACCCCGCCATCAGCAGCTGGAGGCTGGCTGCTTGAGGCTGGCTGCTGCTCCTCCACCCCGCCATCACCAGCTGGAGGCTGGCTGCAGCTCCTGCACCCCGCCATCAGCTGCTGGAGGCTGCCTGCAGCTCCTGCACCCCGCCATCAGCTGCTGGAGGCTGGCTGCTGCTCCAGCACCCCGCCATCAGCTGCTGGAGGCTGGCTGCTGCTCCTCCACCCCACCATGACCTGCTGGAGGCTGGCTGCAGCTCCTCCACCCCGCCATCAGCTGCTGGAGGCTGCCTGCAGCTCCTGCACCCCGCCATCAGCTGCTGGAGGCTGGCTGCAGCTCCTGCACCCCGCCATCAGCTGCTGGAGGCTGGCTGCAGCTCCTCCACCCCGCCATCAGCTGCTGGAGGCTTCTGTTCCTCCACCCCGCCATCAGCAGCTGGAGGCTGGCTTCTGCTCCTCCACCCCGCCACCAGCTGCTGGAGGCTGGCTGCTGCTCCTGCACCCCGCCATCAGCTGCTGGAGGCTTCTGTTCCTCCACCCCGCCATCAGCAGCTGGAGGCTGGCTGCTGGAGGCTGGCTGCTGCTCCTCCACCCCGCCATCACCAGCTGGAGGCTGGCTGCAGCTCCTGCACCCCGCCATCAGCTGCTGGAGGCTGCCTGGAGCTCCTGCACCCCGCCATCAGCTGCTGGAGGCTTCTGTTCCTCCACCCCACCATCAGCAGCTGGAGGCTGGCTGCTGGAGGCTGGCTGCTGCTCCTCCACCCCGCCATCACCAGCTGGAGGCTGGCTGCAGCTCCTGCACCCCGCCATCAGCTGCTGGAGGCTGCCTGCAGCTCCTGCACCCCGCCATCAGCTGCTGGAGGCTGGCTGCTGCTCCTCCACCCCGCCATCACCAGCTGGAGGCTGGCTGCAGCTCCTCCACCCCGCCATCAGCTGCTGGAGGCTGCCTGGAGCTCCTGCACCCCGCCATCAGCTGCTGGAGGCTTCTGTTCCTCCACCCCGCCATCAGCATCTGGAGGCTGGCTGCTGGAGGCTGGCTGCTGCTCCTCCACCCCGCCATCACCAGCTGGAGGCTGGCTGCAGCTCCTGCACCCCGCCATCAGCTGCTGGAGGCTGCCTGCAGCTCCTGCACCCCGCCATCAGCTGCTGGAGGCTGGCTGCTGCTCCTCCACCCCGCCATCACCAGCTGGAGGCTGGCTGCAGCTCCTGCACCCCGCCATCAGCTGCTGGAGGCTGCCTGGAGCTCCTGCACCCCGCCATCAGCTGCTGGAGGCTGGCTGCTGCTCCTCCACCCCGCCATCACCAGCTGGAGGCTGGCTGCAGCTCCTGCACCCCGCCATCAGCTGCTGGAGGCTGCCTGCAGCTCCTGCACCCCGCCATCAGCTGCTGGAGGCTTCTGTTCCTCCACCCCGCCATCAGCAGCTGGAGGCTGGCTGCTGGAGGCTGGCTGCTGCTCCTCCACCCCGCCATCACCAGCTGGAGGCTGGCTGCAGCTCCTGCACCCCGCCATCAGCTGCTGGAGGCTGCCTGGAGCTCCTGCACCCCGCCATCAGCTGCTGGAGGCTTCTGTTCCTCCACCCCGCCATCAGCAGCTGGAGGCTGGCTGCTGCTCCTCCACCCCGCCATCACCAGCTGGAGGCTGCCTGCAGCTCCTGCACCCCGCCATCAGCTGCTGGAGGCTGGCTGCTGCTCCTCCACCCCACCATGACCTGCTGGAGGCTGGCTGCAGCTCCTCCACCCCGCCATCAGGTGCTGGAGGCTGCCTGCAGCTCCTGCACCCCGCCATCAGCTGCTGGAGGCTGCCTGCAGCTCCTGCACCCCGCCATCAGCTGCTGGAGGCTGGCTGCAGCTCCTCCACCCCGCCATCAGCTGCTGGAGGCTGGCTGCAGCTCCTCCACCCCGCCATCAGCTGCTGGAGGCTGGCTGCTGCTCCTGCACCCCGCCATCAGCTGCTGGAGGCTTCTGTTCCTCCACCCCGCCATCAGCAGCTGGAGGCTGGCTGCAGCTCCTGCACCCCGCCATCAGCTGCTGGAGGCTGGCTGCTGCTCCAGCACCCCGCCATCAGCTGCTGGAGGCTGGCTGCTGCTCCTCCACCCCACCATGACCTGCTGGAGGCTGGCTGCAGCTCCTCCACCCCGCCATCAGCTGCTGGAGGCTGCCTGCAGCTCCTGCACCCCGCCATCAGCTGCTGGAGGCTGGCTGCTGCTCCAGCACCCCGCCATCAGCTGCTGGAGGCTGGCTGCTGCTCCTCCACCCCACCATGACCTGCTGGAGGCTGGCTGCAGCTCCTCCACCCCGCCATCAGCTGCTGGAGGCTGCCTGCAGCTCCTGCACCCCGCCATCAGCTGCTGGAGGCTGGCTGCAGCTCCTGCACCCCGCCATCAGCTGCTGGAGGCTGGCTGCAGCTCCTGCACCCCGCCATCAGCTGCTGGAGGCTGGCTGCAGCTCCTCCACCCCGCCATCAGCTGCTGGAGGCTTCTGTTCCTCCACCCCGCCATCAGCAGCTGGAGGCTGGCTTCTGCTCCTCCACCCCGCCACCAGCTGCTGGAGGCTGGCTGCTGCTCCTGCACCCCGCCATCAGCTGCTGGAGGCTTCTGTTCCTCCACCCCACCATCAGCAGCTGGAGGCTGGCTGCTGGAGGCTGGCTGCTGCTCCTCCACCCCGCCATCACCAGCTGGAGGCTGGCTGCAGCTCCTGCACCCCGCCATCAGGTGCTGGAGGCTGCCTGCAGCTCCTGCACCCCGCCATCAGCTGCTGGAGGCTGCCTGCAGCTCCTGCACCCCGCCATCAGCTGCTGGAGGCTGGCTGCAGCTCCTCCACCCCGCCATCAGCTGCTGGAGGCTGGCTGCAGCTCCTCCACCCCGCCATCAGCTGCTGGAGGCTGGCTGCTGCTCCTGCACCCCGCCATCAGCTGCTGGAGGCTTCTGTTCCTCCACCCCGCCATCAGCAGCTGGAGGCTGGCTGCAGCTCCTGCACCCCGCCATCAGCTGCTGGAGGCTGGCTGCTGCTCCAGCACCCCGCCATCAGCTGCTGGAGGCTGGCTGCTGCTCCTCCACCCCACCATGACCTGCTGGAGGCTGGCTGCAGCTCCTCCACCCCGCCATCAGCTGCTGGAGGCTGCCTGCAGCTCCTGCACCCCGCCATCAGCTGCTGGAGGCTGGCTGCTGCTCCAGCACCCCGCCATCAGCTGCTGGAGGCTGGCTGCTGCTCCTCCACCCCACCATGACCTGCTGGAGGCTGGCTGCAGCTCCTCCACCCCGCCATCAGCTGCTGGAGGCTGCCTGCAGCTCCTGCACCCCGCCATCAGCTGCTGGAGGCTGGCTGCAGCTCCTGCACCCCGCCATCAGCTGCTGGAGGCTGGCTGCAGCTCCTGCACCCCGCCATCAGCTGCTGGAGGCTGGCTGCAGCTCCTCCACCCCGCCATCAGCTGCTGGAGGCTTCTGTTCCTCCACCCCGCCATCAGCAGCTGGAGGCTGGCTTCTGCTCCTCCACCCCGCCACCAGCTGCTGGAGGCTGGCTGCTGCTCCTGCACCCCGCCATCAGCTGCTGGAGGCTTCTGTTCCTCCACCCCACCATCAGCAGCTGGAGGCTGGCTGCTGGAGGCTGGCTGCTGCTCCTCCACCCCGCCATCACCAGCTGGAGGCTGGCTGCAGCTCCTGCACCCCGCCATCAGCTGCTGGAGGCTGCCTGCAGCTCCTGCACCCCGCCATCAGCTGCTGGAGGCTGGCTGCTGCTCCTCCACCCCGCCATCACCAGCTGGAGGCTGGCTGCAGCTCCTCCACCCCGCCATCAGCTGCTGGAGGCTGCCTGGAGCTCCTGCACCCCGCCATCAGCTGCTGGAGGCTTCTGTTCCTCCACCCCGCCATCAGCATCTGGAGGCTGGCTGCTGGAGGCTGGCTGCTGCTCCTCCACCCCGCCATCACCAGCTGGAGGCTGGCTGCAGCTCCTGCACCCCGCCATCAGCTGCTGGAGGCTGCCTGCAGCTCCTGCACCCCGCCATCAGCTGCTGGAGGCTGGCTGCTGCTCCTCCACCCCGCCATCACCAGCTGGAGGCTGGCTGCAGCTCCTGCACCCCGCCATCAGCTGCTGGAGGCTGCCTGGAGCTCCTGCACCCCGCCATCAGCTGCTGGAGGCTTCTGTTCCTCCACCCCGCCATCAGCAGCTGGAGGCTGGCTGCTGGAGGCTGGCTGCTGCTCCTCCACCCCGCCATCACCAGCTGGAGGATGGCTGCAGCTCCTGCACCCCGCCATCAGCTGCTGGAGGCTGCCTGCAGCTCCTGCACCCCGCCATCAGCTGCTGGAGGCTTCTGTTCCTCCACCCCGCCATCAGCAGCTGGAGGCTGGCTGCTGGAGGCTGGCTGCTGCTCCTCCACCCCGCCATCACCAGCTGGAGGCTGGCTGCAGCTCCTGCACCCCGCCATCAGCTGCTGGAGGCTGCCTGGAGCTCCTGCACCCCGCCATCAGCTGCTGGAGGCTTCTGTTCCTCCACCCCGCCATCAGCAGCTGGAGGCTGGCTGCTGCTCCTCCACCCCGCCATCACCAGCTGGAGGCTGCCTGCAGCTCCTGCACCCCGCCATCAGCTGCTGGAGGCTGGCTGCTGCTCCTCCACCCCACCATGACCTGCTGGAGGCTGGCTGCAGCTCCTCCACCCCGCCATCAGGTGCTGGAGGCTGCCTGCAGCTCCTGCACCCCGCCATCAGCTGCTGGAGGCTGCCTGCAGCTCCTGCACCCCGCCATCAGCTGCTGGAGGCTGGCTGCAGCTCCTCCACCCCGCCATCAGCTGCTGGAGGCTGGCTGCTGCTCCAGCACCCCGCCATCAGCTGCTGGAGGCTGGCTGCTGCTCCTCCACCCCACCATGACCTGCTGGAGGCTGGCTGCAGCTCCTCCACCCCGCCATCAGCTGCTGGAGGCTGCCTGCAGCTCCTGCACCCCGCCATCAGCTGCTGGAGGCTGGCTGCAGCTCCTCCACCCCGCCATCAGCTGCTGGAGTCTTCTGTTCCTCCACCCCGCCATCAGCAGCTGGAGGCTGGCTTCTGCTCCTCCACCCCGCCACCAGCTGCTGGAGGCTGGCTGCTGCTCCTGCACCCCGCCATCAGCTGCTGGAGGCTTCTGTTCCTCCACCCCGCCATCAGCAGCTGGAGGCTGGCTGCTGGAGGCTGGCTGCTGCTCCTCCACCCCGCCATCACCAGCTGGAGGCTGGCTGCAGCTCCTGCACCCCGCCATCAGCTGCTGGAGGCTGCCTGGAGCTCCTGCACCCCGCCATCAGCTGCTGGAGGCTTCTGTTCCTCCACCCCACCATCAGCAGCTGGAGGCTGGCTGCTGGAGGCTGGCTGCTGCTCCTCCACCCCGCCATCACCAGCTGGAGGCTGGCTGCAGCTCCTGCACCCCGCCATCAGCTGCTGGAGGCTGCCTGCAGCTCCTGCACCCCGCCATCAGCTGCTGGAGGCTGGCTGCTGCTCCTCCACCCCGCCATCACCAGCTGGAGGCTGGCTGCAGCTCCTCCACCCCGCCATCAGCTGCTGGAGGCTGCCTGGAGCTCCTGCACCCCGCCATCAGCTGCTGGAGGCTTCTGTTCCTCCACCCCGCCATCAGCATCTGGAGGCTGGCTGCTGGAGGCTGGCTGCTGCTCCTCCATCCCGCCATCACCAGCTGGAGGCTGGCTGCAGCTCCTGCACCCCGCCATCAGCTGCTGGAGGCTGCCTGCAGCTCCTGCACCCCGCCATCAGCTGCTGGAGGCTGGCTGCTGCTCCTCCACCCCGCCATCACCAGCTGGAGGCTGGCTGCAGCTCCTGCACCCCGCCATCAGCTGCTGGAGGCTGCCTGGAGCTCCTGCACCCCGCCATCAGCTGCTGGAGGCTTCTGTTCCTCCACCCCGCCATCAGCAGCTGGAGGCTGGCTGCTGGAGGCTGGCTGCTGCTCCTCCACCCCGCCATCACCAGCTGGAGGATGGCTGCAGCTCCTGCACCCCGCCATCAGTTGCTGGAGGCTGCCTGCAGCTCCTGCACCCCGCCATCAGCTGCTGGAGGCTTCTGTTCCTCCACCCCGCCATCAGCAGCTGGAGGTTGGCTGCTGGAGGCTGGCTGCTGCTCCTCCACCCCGCCATCACCAGCTGGAGGCTGGCTGCAGCTCCTGCACCCCGCCATCAGCTGCTGGAGGCTGCCTGGAGCTCCTGCACCCCGCCATCAGCTGCTGGAGGCTTCTGTTCCTCCACCCCGCCATCAGCAGCTGGAGGCTGGCTGCTGCTCCTCCACCCCGCCATCACCAGCTGGAGGCTGCCTGCAGCTCCTGCACCCCGCCATCAGCTGCTGGAGGCTGGCTGCTGCTCCTCCACCCCACCATGACCTGCTGGAGGCTGGCTGCAGCTCCTCCACCCCGCCATCAGGTGCTGGAGGCTGCCTGCAGCTCCTGCACCCCGCCATCAGCTGCTGGAGGCTGCCTGCAGCTCCTGCACCCCGCCATCAGCTGCTGGAGGCTGGCTGCAGCTCCTCCACCCCGCCATCAGCTGCTGGAGGCTGGCTTCTGCTCCTCCACCCCGCCACCAGCTGCTGGAGGCTGGCTGCTGCTCCTGCACCCCGCCATCAGCTGCTGGAGGCTTCTGTTCCTCCACCCCGCCATCACCAGCTGGAGGCTGGCTGCAGCTCCTGCACCCCGCCATCAGCTGCTGGAGGCTGCCTGGAGCTCCTGCACCCCGCCATCAGCTGCTGGAGGCTTCTGTTCCTCCACCCCGCCATCAGCAGGTGGAGGCTGGCTGCTGGAGGCTGGCTGCTGCTCCTCCACCCCGCCATCACCAGCTGGAGGCTGGCTGCAGCTCCTGCACCCCGCCATCAGCTGCTGGAGGCTGCCTGCAGCTCCTTCTCCCCGCCATCAGCTGCTGGAGGCTGGCTGCTGCTCCTGCACGCCGCCATCAGCTGCTGGAGGCTGGCTGCTGCTCCTCCACCCCACCATGACTTGCTGGAGGCTGGCTGCAGCTCCTCCACCCCGCCATCAGCTGCTGGAGGCTGCCTGCAGCTCCTGCACCCCGCCATCAGCTGCTGGAGGCTGCCTGCAGCTCCTGCACCCCGCCATCAGCTGCTGGAGGCTGGCTGCAGCTCCTCCACCCCGCCATCAGCTGCTGGAGGCTGCCTGCAGCTCCTGCACCCCGCCATCAGCTGCTGGAGGCTGGCTGCAGCTCCTGCACCCCGCCATCAGCTGCTGGAGGCTGCCTGCAGCTCCTGCACCCCGCCATCACCAGCTGGAGGCTGCCTGCAGCTCCTGCACCCCACCATCAGCTGCTGGAGGCTGCCTGCAGCTCCTGCACCCCGCCATCAGCTGCTGGAGGCTGGCTGCAGCTCCTCCACCCCGCCATCAGCTGCTGGAGGCTGGCTTCTGCTCCTCCAACCCGCCATCAGCAGCTGGAGGCTGGCTAATGGAGGCTGGCTGCTGCTCCTCCACCCCGCCATCACCATCTGGAGGCTGGCTGCAGCTCCTGCACCCCGCCATCAGCTGCTGGAGGCTGCCTGGAGCTCCTGCACCCCGCCATCAGCTGCTGGAGGCTTCTGTTCCTCCACCCCGCCATCAGCAGCTGGAGGCTGGCTGCTGGAGGCTGGCTGCTTCTCCTCCACCCCGCCATCACCAGCTGGAGGCTGGCTGCAGCTCCTGCACCCCGCCATCAGCTGCTGGAGGATGCCTGCAGCTCCTGCACCCCGCCATCAGCTGCTGGAGGCTTCTGTTCCTCCACCCCGCCATCAGCAGCTGGAGGCTGGCTGCTGGAGGCTGGCTGCTGCTCCTCCACCCCGCCATCACCAGCTGGAGGCTGGCTGCAGCTCCTGCACCCCGCCATCAGCTGCTGGATGCTGCCTGCAGCTCCTGCACCCCGCCATCAGCTGCTGGAGGCTGCCTGCAGCTCCTGCACCCCGCCATCAGCTGCTGGAGGCTGCCTGCAGCTCCTGCACGCCGCCATCAGCTGCTGGAGGCTGGCTGCAGCTCCTCCACCCCGCCATCAGCTGCTGGAGGCTGGCTTCTGCTCCTCCACCCCGCCACCAGCTGCTGGAGGCTGGCTGCTGCTCCTGCACCCCGCCATCAGTTGCTGGAGGCTTCTGTTCCTCCACCCCGCCATCAGCAGCTGGAGGCTGGCTGCTTGAGGCTGGCTGCTGCTCCTCCACCCCGCCATCACCAGCTGGAGGCTGGCTGCAGCTCCTGCACCCCGCCATCAGCTGCTGGAGGCTGCCTGGAGCTCCTGCACCCCGCCATCAGCTGCTGGAGGCTTCTGTTCCTCCACCCCGCCATCAGCAGCTGGAGGCTGGCTGCTGGAGGCTGGCTGCTGCTCCTCCACCCCGCCATCACCAGCTGGAGGCTGGCTGCAGCTCCTGCACCCCACCATCAGCTGCTGGAGGCTGCCTGCAGCTCCTGCACCCCGCCATCAGCTGCTGGAGGCTGGCTGCTGCTCCTGCACCCCGCCATCAGCTGCTGGAGGCTGGCTGCTGCTCCTCCACCCCACCATGACCTGCTGGAGGCTGGCTGCAGCTCCTCCACCCCGCCATCAGCTGCTGGAGGCTGCCTGCAGCTCCTGCACCCCGCCATCAG
Source organism: Nothobranchius furzeri (assembly GCF_043380555.1). NCBI lineage: Eukaryota > Metazoa > Chordata > Actinopteri > Cyprinodontiformes > Nothobranchiidae > Nothobranchius > Nothobranchius furzeri. The sequence goes on from NW_027223039.1 coordinate 586,670, forward strand.
CTGCTGGAGGCTGGCTGCAGCTCCTGCACCCCGCCATCAGCTGCTGGAGGCTGGCTGCAGCTCCTCCACCCCGCCATCAGCTGCTGGAGGCTGGCTGCTGCTCCGGCACCCCGCCATCAGCTGCTGGAGGCTTCTGTTCCTCCACCCCGCCATCAGCAGCTGGAGGCTGGCTTCTGCTCCTCCACCCCGCCACCAGCTGCTGGAGGCTGGCTGCTGCTCCTGCACCCCGCCAACAGCTGCTGGAGGCTTCTGTTCCTCCACCCCGCCATCAGCAGCTGGAGGCTGGCTGCTGGAGGCTGGCTGCTGCTCCTCCACCCCGCCATCACCAGCTGGAGGCTGGCTGCAGCTCCTGCACCCCGCCATCAGCTGCTGGAGGCTGCCTGGAGCTCCTGCACCCCGCCATCAGCTGCTGGAGGCTTCTGTTCCTCCACCCCACCATCAGCAGCTGGAGGCTGGCTGCTGGAGGCTGGCTGCTGCTCCTCCACCCCGCCATCACCAGCTGGAGGCTGGCTGCAGCTCCTGCACCCCGCCATCAGCTGCTGGAGGCTGCCTGCAGCTCCTGCACCCCGCCATCAGCTGCTGGAGGCTGGCTGCTGCTCCTCCACCCCGCCATCACCAGCTGGAGGCTGGCTGCAGCTCCTCCACCCCGCCATCAGCTGCTGGAGGCTGCCTGGAGCTCCTGCACCCCGGCATCAGCTGCTGGAGGCTTCTGTTCCTCCACCCCGCCATCAGCATCTGGAGGCTGGCTGCTGGAGGCTGGCTGCTGCTCCTCCACCCCGCCATCACCAGCTGGAGGCTGGCTGCAGCTCCTGCACCCCACCATCAGCTGCTGGAGGCTGCCTGCAGCTCCTGCACCCCGCCATCAGCTGCTGGAGGCTGGCTGCTGCTCCTCCACCCCGCCATCACCAGCTGGAGGCTGGCTGCAGCTCCTGCACCCCGCCATCAGCTGCTGGAGGCTGCCTGGAGCTCCTGCACCCCGCCATCAGCTGCTGGAGGCTTCTGTTCCTCCACCCCGCCATCAGCAGCTGGAGGCTGGCTGCTGGAGGCTGGCTGCTGCTCCTCCACCCCGCCATCACCAGCTGGAGGATGGCTGCAGCTCCTGCACCCCGCCATCAGCTGCTGGAGGCTGCCTGCAGCTCCTGCACCCCGCCATCAGCTGCTGGAGGCTTCTGTTCCTCCACCCCGCCATCAGCAGCTGGAGGCTGGCTGCTGGAGGCTGGCTGCTGCTCCTCCACCCCGCCATCACCAGCTGGAGGCTGGCTGCAGCTCCTGCACCCCGCCATCAGCTGCTGGAGGCTGCCTGGAGCTCCTGCACCCCGCCATCAGCTGCTGGAGGCTTCTGTTCCTCCACCCCGCCATCAGCAGCTGGAGGCTGGCTGCTGGAGGCTGGCTGCTGCTCCTCCACCCCGCCATCACCAGCTGGAGGCTGCCTGCAGCTCCTGCACCCCGCCATCAGCTGCTGGAGGCTGGCTGCTGCTCCTCCACCCCACCATGACCTGCTGGAGGCTGGCTGCAGCTCCTCCACCCCGTCATCAGGTGCTGGAGGCTGCCTGCAGCTCCTGCACCCCGCCATCAGCTGCTGGAGGCTGCCTGCAGCTCCTGCACCCCGCCATCAGCTGCTGGAGGCTGGCTGCAGCTCCTCCACCCCGCCATCAGCTGCTGGAGGCTGGCTTCTGCTCCTCCACCCCGCCACCAGCTGCTGGAGGCTGGCTGCTGCTCCTGCACCCCGCCATTAGCTGCTGGAGGCTTCTGTTCCTCCACCCCGCCATCAGCAGCTGGAGGCTGGCTGCTGGAGGCTCGCTGCTGCTCCTCCACCCCGCCATCACCAGCTGTAGGCTGGCTGCAGCTCCTGCACCCCGCCATAAGCTGCTGGAGGCTGCCTGGAGCTCCTGCACCCCGCCATCAGCTGCTGGAGGCTTCATTTCCTCCACCCCGCCATCAGCAGCTGGAGGCTGGCTGCTGGAGGCTGGCTGCTGCTCCTCCACCCCGCAATCACCAGCTGGAGGCTGGCTGCAGCTCCTGCACCCCGCCACCAGCTGCTGGAGGCTGCCTGCAGCTCCTGCACCCCGCCATCAGCTGCTGGAGGCTGGCTGCTGCTCCTGCACCCCGCCATCAGCCGCTGGAGGCTGGCTGCTGCTCCTCCACCCCACCATGACCTGCTGGAGGCTGGCTGCAGCTCCTCTACCCCGCCATCAGCTGCTGGAGGCTGCCTGCAGCTCCTGCACCCCGCCATCAGCTGCTGGAGGCTGCCTGCAGCTCCTGCACCCCGCCATCAGCTTCTGGAGGCTGGCTGCTGCTCCTCCACCCCGCCATCACCAGCTGGAGGCTGGCTGCAGCTCCTGCACACCGCCTTTAGCTGCTGGAGGCTGCCTGCAGCTCCTGCACCCCGCCATCAGCTGCTGGAGGCTGCCTGCAGCTCCTGCACCCCGCCATCAGCTGCTGGAGGCTGGCTGCTGCTCCTCCACCCCGCCATCACCAGCTGGAGGCTGGCTGCAGCTCCTGCACCCTGCCATCAGCTGCTGGAGGCTGCCTGCTGCTCCTGCACCCCGCCATCAGCTGCTGGAGGCTTCTGTTCCTCCACCCCGCCATCAGCAGCTGGAGGCTGGCTGCTGGAGGCTGGATGCTGCTCCTCCACCCCGCCATCACCAGCTGGAGGCTGGCTGCAGCTCCTGCACCCCGCCATCAGCTGCTGGAGGCTGCCTGGAGCTCCTGCACCCCGCCATCAGCTGCTGGAGGCTGGCTGCTGCTCCTGCACCCCGCCATCAGCTGCTGGAGGCTGGCTGCTGCTCCTCCACCCCACCATGACCTGCTGGAGGCTGGCTGCAGCTCCTCCACCCCGCCATCAGCTGCTGGAGGCTGCCTGCAGCTCCTGCACCCCGCCATCAGCTGCTGGAGGCTGCCTGCAGCTCCTGCACCCCGCCATCAGCTGCTGGAGGCTGGCTGCAGCTCCTCCACCCCGCCATCAGCTGCTGGAAGCTGGCTTCTGCTCCTCCACCCCGCCACCAGCTGCTGGAGGCTGGCTGCTGCTCCGGCACCCCGCCATCAGCTGCTGGAGGCTTCTGTTCCTCCACCCCGCCATCAGCAGCTGGAGGCTGGCTGCTGGAGGCTGGCTGCTGCTCCTCCACCCCGCCATCACCAGCTGGAGGCTGGCTGCAGCTCCTGCACCCCGCCATCAGCTGCTGGAGGCTGCCTGGAGCTCCTGCACCCCGCCATCAGCTGCTGGAGGCTTGTGTTCCTCCACCCCGCCATCAGCAGCTGGAGGCTGGCTGCTGGAGGCTGGCTGCTGCTCCTCCACCCCGCCATCACCAGCTGGAGGCTGGCTGCAGCTCCTGCACCCCGCCATCAGCTGCTGGAGGCTGCCTGCAGCTCCTGCACCCCGCCATCAGCTGCTGGAGGCTGGCTGCTGCTCCTGCACCCCGCCATCAGCTGCTGGAGGCTGGCTGCTGCTCCTCCACCCCACCATGACCTGCTGGAGGCTGGCTGCAGCTCCTCCACCCCGCCATCAGCTGCTGGAGGCTGCCTGCAGCTCCTGCACCCCGCCATCAGCTGCTGGAGGCTGCCTGCAGCTCCTGCACCCCGCCATCAGCTGCTGGAGGCTGGCTGCAGCTCCTCCACCCCGCCATCAGCTGCTGGAGGCTGGCTTCTGCTCCTCCACCCCGCCACCAGCTGCTGGAGGCTGGCTGCTGCTCCGGCACCCCGCCATCAGATGCTGGAGGCTTCTGTTCCTCCACCCCGCCATCAGCAGCTGGAGGCTGGCTGCTGGACGCTGCCTGCTGCTCCTCCACCCCGCCATCACCAGCTGGAGGCTGGCTGCAGCTCCTGCACCCCGCCATCAGCTGCTGGAGGCTGCCTGGAGCTCCTGCATCCCGCCATCAGCTGCTGGAGGCTTCTGTTCCTCCACCCCGCCATCAGCTGCTGGAGGCTTCTGTTCCTCCACCCCGCCATCAGCAGCTGGAGGCTGGCTGCTGGAGGCTGGCTGCTGCTCCTCCACCCCGCCATCACCAGCTGGAGGCTAGCTGCAGCTCCTGCACCCCGCCATCAGCTGCTGGAGGCTGCCTGCAGCTCCTGCACCCTGCCATCAGCTGCTGGAGGCTGGCTGCTGCTCCAGCACCCCGCCATCAGCTGCTGGAGGCTGGCTGCTGCTCCTCCACCCCACCATGACCTGCTGGAGGCTGGCTGCAGCTCCTCCACCCCGCCATCAGCTGCTGGAGGCTGCCTGCAGCTCCTGCACCCCGCCATCAGCTGCTGGAGGCTGGCTGCAGCTCCTGCACCCCGCCATCAGCTGCTGGAGGCTGGCTGCAGCTCCTCCACCCCGCCATCAGCTGCTGGAGGCTTCTGTTCCTCCACCCCGCCATCAGCAGCTGGAGGCTGGCTTCTGCTCCTCCACCCCGCCACCAGCTGCTGGAGGCTGGCTGCTGCTCCTGCACCCCGCCATCAGCTGCTGGAGGCTTCTGTTCCTCCACCCCGCCATCAGCAGCTGGAGGCTGGCTGCTGGAGGCTGGCTGCTGCTCCTCCACCCCGCCATCACCAGCTGGAGGTTGCCTGCAGCTCCTGCACCCCGCCATCAGCTGCTGGAGGCTGCCTGCAGCTCCTGCACCCCGCCATCAGCTGCTGGAGGCTGCCTGCAGCTCCTGCACCCCGCCATCAGCTGCTGGAGGCTGCCTGCAGCTCCTGCACCCCGCCATGAGCTGCTGGAGGCTGGCTGCAGCTCCTCCACCCCGCCATCAGCTGCTGGAGGCTGGCTTCTGCTCCTCCACCCCGCCACCAGCTGCTGGAGGCTGGCTGCTGCTCCTGCACCCCGCCATCAGCTGCTGGAGGCTTCTGTTCATCCACCCCGCCATCAGCAGCTGGAGGCTGGCTGCTTGAGGCTGGCTGCTGCTCCTCCACCCCGCCATCACCAGCTGGAGGCTGGCTGCAGCTCCTGCACCCCGCCATCAGCTGCTGGAGGCTGCCTGCAGCTCCTGCACCCCGCCATCAGCTGCTGGAGGCTGGCTGCTGCTCCAGCACCCCGCCATCAGCTGCTGGAGGCTGGCTGCTGCTCCTCCACCCCACCATGACCTGCTGGAGGCTGGCTGCAGCTCCTCCACCCCGCCATCAGCTGCTGGAGGCTGCCTGCAGCTCCTGCACCCCGCCATCAGCTGCTGGAGGCTGGCTGCAGCTCCTGCACCCCGCCATCAGCTGCTGGAGGCTTCTGTTCCTCCACCCCGCCATCAGCAGCTGGAGGCTGGCTTCTGCTCCTCCACCCCGCCACCAGCTGCTGGAGGCTGGCTGCTGCTCCTGCACCCCGCCATCAGCTGCTGGAGGCTTCTGTTCCTCCACCCCGCCATCAGCAGCTGGAGGCTGGCTGCTGGAGGCTGGCTGCTGCTCCTCCACCCCGCCATCACCAGCTGGAGGCTGGCTGCAGCTCCTGCACCCCGCCATCAGCTGCTGGAGGCTGCCTGGAGCTCCTGCACCCCGCCATCAGCTGCTGGAGGCTTCTGTTCCTCCACCCCACCATCAGCAGCTGGAGGCTGGCTGCTGGAGGCTGGCTGCTGCTCCTCCACCCCGCCATCACCAGCTGGAGGCTGGCTGCAGCTCCTGCACCCCGCCATCAGCTGCTGGAGGCTGCCTGCAGCTCCTGCACCCCGCCATCAGCTGCTGGAGGCTGGCTGCTGCTCCTCCACCCCGCCATCACCAGCTGGAGGCTGGCTGCAGCTCCTGCACCCCGCCATCAGCTGCTGGAGGCTGCCTGGAGCTCCTGCACCCCGCCATCAGCTGCTGGAGGCTTCTGTTCCTCCACCCCGCCATCAGCAGCTGGAGGCTGGCTGCTGGAGGCTGGCTGCTGCTCCTCCACCCCGCCATCACCAGCTGGAGGATGGCTGCAGCTCCTGCACCCCGCCATCAGCTGCTGGAGGCTGCCTGCAGCTCCTGCACCCCGCCATCAGCTGCTGGAGGCTTCTGTTCCTCCACCCCGCCATCAGCAGCTGGAGGCTGGCTGCTGGAGGCTGGCTGCTGCTCCTCCACCCCGCCATCACCAGCTGGAGGCTGGCTGCAGCTCCTGCACCCCGCCATCAGCTGCTGGAGGCTGCCTGGAGCTCCTGCACCCCGCCATCAGCTGCTGGAGGCTTCTGTTCCTCCACCCCGCCATCAGCAGCTGGAGGCTGGCTGCTGCTCCTCCACCCCGCCATCACCAGCTGGAGGCTGCCTGCAGCTCCTGCACCCCGCCATCAGCTGCTGGAGGCTGGCTGCTGCTCCTCCACCCCACCATGACCTGCTGGAGGCTGGCTGCAGCTCCTCCACCCCGCCATCAGGTGCTGGAGGCTGCCTGCAGCTCCTGCACCCCGCCATCAGCTGCTGGAGGCTGCCTGCAGCTCCTGCACCCCGCCATCAGCTGCTGGAGGCTGGCGGCAGCTCCTCCACCCCGCCATCAGCTGCTGGAGGCTGGCTTCTGCTCCTCCACCCCGCCACCAGCTGCTGGAGGCTGGCTGCTGCTCCTGCACCCCGCCATCAGCTGCTGGAGGCTTCTGTTCCTCCACCCCGCCATCAGCAGCTGGAGGCTGGCTGCAGCTCCTGCACCCCGCCATCAGCTGCTGGAGGCTGGCTGCTGCTCCAGCACCCCGCCATCAGCTGCTGGAGGCTGGCTGCTGCTCCTCCACCCCACCATGACCTGCTGGAGGCTGGCTGCAGCTCCTCCACCCCGCCATCAGCTGCTGGAGGCTGCCTGCAGCTCCTGCACCCCGCCATCAGCTGCTGGAGGCTGGCTGCAGCTCCTGCACCCCGCCATCAGCTGCTGGAGGCTGGCTGCAGCTCCTCCACCCCGCCATCAGCTGCTGGAGGCTTCTGTTCCTCCACCCCGCCATCAGCAGCTGGAGGCTGGCTTCTGCTCCTCCACCCCGCCACCAGCTGCTGGAGGCTGGCTGCTGCTCCTGCACCCCGCCATCAGCTGCTGGAGGCTTCTGTTCCTCCACCCCGCCATCAGCAGCTGGAGGCTGGCTGCTGGAGGCTGGCTGCTGCTCCTCCACCCCGCCATCACCAGCTGGAGGCTGGCTGCAGCTCCTGCACCCCGCCATCAGCTGCTGGAGGCTGCCTGGAGCTCCTGCACCCCGCCATCAGCTGCTGGAGGCTTCTGTTCCTCCACCCCACCATCAGCAGCTGGAGGCTGGCTGCTGGAGGCTGGCTGCTGCTCCTCCACCCCGCCATCACCAGCTGGAGGCTGGCTGCAGCTCCTGCACCCCGCCATCAGCTGCTGGAGGCTGCCTGCAGCTCCTGCACCCCGCCATCAGCTGCTGGAGGCTGGCTGCTGCTCCTCCACCCCGCCATCACCAGCTGGAGGCTGGCTGCAGCTCCTCCACCCCGCCATCAGCTGCTGGAGGCTGCCTGGAGCTCCTGCACCCCGCCATCAGCTGCTGGAGGCTTCTGTTCCTCCACCCCGCCATCAGCATCTGGAGGCTGGCTGCTGGAGGCTGGCTGCTGCTCCTCCACCCCGCCATCACCAGCTGGAGGCTGGCTGCAGCTCCTGCACCCCGCCATCAGCTGCTGGAGGCTGCCTGCAGATCCTGCACCCCGCCATCAGCTGCTGGAGGCTGGCTGCTGCTCCTCCACCCCGCCATCACCAGCTGGAGGATGGCTGCAGCTCCTGCACCCCGCCATCAGCTGCTGGAGGCTTCTGTTCCTCCACCCCGCCATCAGCAGCTGGAGGCTGGCTGCTGCTCCTCCACCCCGCCATCACCAGCTGGAGGCTGGCTGCAGCTCCTGCACCCCGCCATCAGCTGCTGGAGGCTGCCTGGAGCTCCTGCACCCCGCCATCAGCTGCTGGAGGCTTCTGTTCCTCCACCCCGCCATCAGCAGCTGGAGGCTGGCTGCTGCTCCTCCACCCCGCCATCACCAGCTGGAGGCTGCCTGCAGCTCCTGCACCCCGCCATCAGCTGCTGGAGGCTGGCTGCTGCTCCTCCACCCCACCATGACCTGCTGGAGGCTGGCTGCAGCTCCTCCACCCCGCCATCAGGTGCTGGAGGCTGCCTGCAGCTCTTGCACCCCGCCATCAGCTGCTGGAGGATGCCTGCAGCTCCTGCACCCCGCCATCAGCTGCTGGAGGCTGGCTGCAGCTCCTCCACCCCGCCATCAGCTGCTGGAGGCTGGCTTCTGCTCCTCCACCCCGCCACCAGCTGCTGGAGGCTGGCTGCTGCTCCTGCACCCCGCCATCAGCTGCTGGAGGCTTCTGTTCCTCCACCCCGCCATCACCAGCTGGAGGCTGGCTGCAGCTCCTGCACCCCGCCATCAGCTGCTGGAGGCTGCCTGGAGCTCCTGCACCCCGCCATCAGCTGCTGGAGGCTTCTGTTCCTCCACCCCGCCATCAGCAGGTGGAGGCTGGCTGCTGGAGGCTGGCTGCTGCTCCTCCACCCCGCCATCACCAGCTGGAGGCTGGCTGCAGCTCCTGCACCCCGCCATCAGCTGCTGGAGGCTGCCTGCAGCTCCTTCTCCCCGCCATCAGCTGCTGGAGGCTGGCTGCTGCTCCTCCACCCCACCATGACTTGCTGGAGGCTGGCTGCAGCTCCTCCACCCCGCCATCAGCTGCTGGAGGCTGCCTGCAGCTCCTGCACCCCGCCATCAGCTGCTGGAGGCTGCCTGCAGCTCCTGCACCCCGCCATCAGCTGCTGGAGGCTGGCTGCAGCTCCTCCACCCCGCCATCAGCTGCTGGAGGCTGGCTTCTGCTCCTCCACCCCGCCACCAGCTGCTGGAGGCTGGCTGCTGCTCCTGCACCCCGCCATCAGCTGCTGGAGGCTTCCGTTCCTCCAACCCGCCATCAGCAGCTGGAGGCTGGCTGCTGGAGGCTGGCTGCTGCTCCTCCACCCCGCCATCACCAGCTGGAGGCTGGCTGCAGCTCCTGCACCCCGCCATCAGCTGCTGGAGGCTGCCTGGAGCTCCTGCACCCCGCCATCAGCTGCTGGAGGCTTCTGTTCCTCCACCCCGCCATCAGCAGCTGGAGGCTGGCTGCTGGAGGCTGGCTGCTGCTCCTCCACCCCGCCATCACCAGCTGGAGGCTGCCTGCAGCTCCTGCACCCCACCATCAGCTGCTGGAGGCTGCCTGCAGCTCCTGCACCCCGCCATCAGCTGCTGGAGGCTGGCTGCAGCTCCTCCACCCCGCCATCAGCTGCTGGAGGCTGGCTTCTGCTCCTCCACCCCGCCATCAGCAGCTGGAGGCTGGCTAATGGAGGCTGGCTGCTGCTCCTCCACCCCGCCATCACCATCTGGAGGCTGGCTGCAGCTCCTGCACCCCGCCATCAGCTGCTGGAGGCTGCCTGGAGCTCCTGCACCCCGCCATCAGCTGCTGGAGGCTTCTGTTCCTCCACCCCGCCATCAGCAGCTGGAGGCTGGCTGCTGCTCCTCCACCCCGCCATCACCAGCTGGAGGCTGGCTGCAGCTCCTGCACCCCGCCATCAGCTGCTGGAGGATGCCTGCAGCTCCTGCACCCCGCCATCAGCTGCTGGAGGCTTCTGTTCCTCCACCCCGCCATCAGCAGCTGGAGGCTGGCTGCTGGAGGCTGGCTGCTGCTCCTCCACCCCGCCATCACCAGCTGGAGGCTGGCTGCAGCTCCTGCACCCCGCCATCAGCTGCTGGAGGCTGCCTGCAGCTCCTGCACCCCGCCATCAGCTGCTGGAGGCTGCCTGCAGCTCCTGCACCCCGCCATCAGCTGCTGGAGGCTGCCTGCAGCTCCTGCACGCCGCCATCAGCTGCTGGAGGCTGGCTGCAGCTCCTCCACCCCGCCATCAGCTGCTGGAGGCTGTCTTCTGCTCCTCCACCCCGCCACCAGCTGCTGGAGGCTGGCTGCTGCTCCTGCACCCCGCCATCAGTTGCTGGAGGCTTCTGTTCCTCCACCCCGCCATCAGCAGCTGGAGGCTGGCTGCTTGAGGCTGGCTGCTGCTCCTCCACCCCGCCATCACCAGCTGGAGGCTGGCTGCAGCTCCTGCACCCCGCCATCAGCTGCTGGAGGCTGCCTGGAGCTCCTGCACCCCGCCATCAGCTGCTGGAGGCTTCTGTTCCTCCACCCCGCCATCAGCAGCTGGAGGCTGGCTGCTGGAGGCTGGCTGCTGCTCCTCCACCCCGCCATCACCAGCTGGAGGCTGGCTGCAGCTCCTGCACCCCGCCATCAGCTGCTGGAGGCTGCCTGCAGCTCCTGCACCCCGCCATCAGCTGCTGGAGGCTGGCTGCTGCTCCTGCACCCCGCCATCAGCTGCTGGAGGCTGGCTGCTGCTCCTCCACCCCACCATGACCTGCTGGAGGCTGGCTGCAGCTCCTCCACCCCGCCATCAGCTGCTGGAGGCTGGCTGCAGCTCCTCCACCCCGCCATCAGCTGCTGGAGGCTGGCTGCAGCTCCTGCACCCCGCCATCAGCTGCTGGAGGCTGGCTGCAGCTCCTCCACCCCGCCATCAGCTGCTGGAGGCTGGCTGCTGCTCCTCCACCCCGCCATCAGCTGCTGGAGGCTTCTGTTCCTCCACCCCGCCATCAGCAGCTGGAGGCTGGCTTCTGCTCCTCCACCCCGCCACCAGCTGCTGGAGGCTGGCTGCTGCTCCTGCACCCCGCCATCAGCTGCTGGAGGCTTCTGTTCCTCCACCCCGCCATCAGCAGCTGGAGACTGGCTGCTGGAGGCTGGCTGCTGCTCCTCCACCCCGCCATCACCAGCTGGAGGCTGGCTGCAGCTCCTGCACCCCGCCATCAGCTGCTGGAGGCTGCCTGGTGCTCCTGCACCCCGCCATCAGCTGCTGGAGGCTTCTGTTCCTCCACCCCACCATCAGCAGCTGGAGGCTGGCTGCTGCTCCTCCACCCCGCCATCACCAGCTGGAGGCTGGCTGCAGCTCCTGCACCCCGCCATCAGCTGCTGGAGGCTGCCTGCAGCTCCTGCACCCCGCCATCAGCTGCTGGAGGCTGGCTGCTGCTCCTCCACCCCGCCATCACCAGCTGGAGGCTGGCTGCAGCTCCTCCACCCCGCCATCAGCTGCTGGAGGCTGCCTGGAGCTCCTGCACCACGCCATCAGCTGCTGGAGGCTTCTGTTCCTCCACCCCGCCATCAGCATCTGGAGGCTGGATGCTGGAGGCTGGCTGCTGCTCCTCCACCCCGCCATCACCAGCTGGAGGCTGGCTGCAGCTCCTGCACCCCGCCATCAGCTGCTGGAGGCTGCCTGCAGCTCCTGCACCCCGCCATCAGCTGCTGGAGGCTGGCTGCTGCTCCTCCACCCCGCCATCACCAGCTGGAGGCTGGCTGCAGCTCCTGCACCCCGCCATCAGCTGCTGGAGGCTGCCTGGAGCTCCTGCACCCCGCCATCAGCTGCTGGAGGCTTCTGTTCCTCCACCCCGCCATCAGCAGCTGGAGGCTGGCTGCTGGAGGCTGGCTGCTGCTCCTCCACCCCGCCATCACCAGCTGGAGGATGGCTGCAGCTCCTGCACCCCGCCATCAGCTGCTGGAGGCTGCCTGCAGCTCCTGCACCCCGCCATCAGCTGCTGGAGGCTTCCTGCAGCTCCTGCACCCCGCCATCAGCTGCTGGAGGCTGCCTGCAGCTCCTGCACGCCGCCATCAGCTGCTGGAGGCTGGCTGCAGCTCCTCCACCCCGCCATCAGCTGCTGGAGGCTGTCTTCTGCTCCTCCACCCCGCCACCAGCTGCTGGAGGCTGGCTGCTGCTCCTGCACCCCGCCATCAGTTGCTGGAGGCTTCTGTTCCTCCACCCCGCCATCAGCAGCTGGAGGCTGGCTGCTTGAGGCTGGCTGCTGCTCCTCCACCCCGCCATCACCAGCTGGAGGCTGGCTGCAGCTCCTGCACCCCGCCATCAGCTGCTGGAGGCTGCCTGGAGCTCCTGCACCCCGCCATCAGCTGCTGGAGGCTTCTGTTCCTCCACCCCGCCATCAGCAGCTGGAGGCTGGCTGCTGGAGGCTGGCTGCTGCTCCTCCACCCCGCCATCACCAGCTGGAGGCTGGCTGCAGCTCCTGCACCCCGCCATCAGCTGCTGGAGGCTGGCTGCTGCTCCTCCACCCCACCATGACCTGCTGGAGGCTGGCTGCAGCTCCTCCACCCCGCCATCAGCTGCTGGAGGCTGCCTGCAGCTCCTGCACCCCGCCATCAGCTGCTGGAGGCTGGCTGCAGCTCCTGCACCCCGCCATCAGCTGCTGGAGGTTGGCTGCAGCTCCTCCACCCCGCCATCAGCTGCTGGAGGCTGGCTGCTGCTCTGGCACCCCGCCATCAGCTGCTGGAGGCTTCTGTTCCTCCACCCCGCCATCAGCAGCTGGAGGCTGGCTTCTGCCCCTCCACCCCGCCACCAGCTGCTGGAGGCTGGCTGCTGCTCCTGCACCCCGCCATCAGCTGCTGGAGGCTTCTGTTCCTCCACCCCGCCATCAGCAGCTGGAGGCTGGCTGCTGGAGGCTGGCTGCTGCTCCTCCACCCCGCCATCACCAGCTGGAGGCTGGCTGCAGCTCCTGCACCCCGCCATCAGCTGCTGGAGGCTGCCTGCAGCTCCTGCACCCCGCCATCAGCTGCTGGAGGCTGGCTGCTGCTCCTACATCCCGCCATCACCAGCTGGAGGCTGGCTGCTGCTCCTCCACCCCGCCATCACCAGCTGGAGGCTGGCTGCAGCTCCTGCACCCCGCCATCAGCTGCTGGAGGCTGCCTGCAGCTCCTGCACACCGCCATCAGCTGCTGGAGGCTGGCTGCTTCTCCTCCACCCCGCCATCACCAGCTGGAGGCTGGCTGCAGCTCCTGCACCCCGCCATCAGCTGCTGGAGGCTGCCTGGAGCTCCTGCACCCCGCCATCAGCTGCTGGAGGCTTCTGTTCCTCCAACCCGCCATCAGCAGCTGGAGGCTGGCTGCTGGAGGCTGGCTGCTGCTCCTCCACCCCGCCATCACCAGCTGGAGGATGGCTGCAGCTCCTGCACCCCGCCATCAGCTGCTGGAGGCTGCCTGCAGCTCCTGCACCCCGCCATCAGCTGCTGGAGGCTGCCTGCAGCTCCTGCACCCCACCATCAGCAGCTGGAGGCTGGCTAATGGAGGCTGGCTGCTGCTCCTCCACCCCGCCATCACCATCTGGAGGCTGGCTGCAGCTCCTGCACCCCGCCATCAGCTGCTGGAGGCTGGCTGCAGCTCCTCCACCCCGCCATCAGCTGCTGGAGGCTGGCTTCTGCTCCTCCACCCCGCCACCAGCTGCTGGAGGCTGGCTGCTGCTCCTGCACCCCGCCATCAGCTGCTGGAGGCTTCCGTTCCTCCACCCCGCCATAAGCAGCTGGAGGCTGGCTGCTGGAGGCTGGCTGCTGCTCCTCCACCCCGCCATCACCAGCTGGAGGCTGGCTGCAGCTCCTGCACCCCGCCATCAGCTGCTGGAGGCTGCCTGGAGCTCCTGCACCCCGCCATCAGCTGCTGGAGGCTTCTGTTCCTCCACCCCGCCATCAGCAGCTGGAGGCTGGCTGCTGGAGGCTGGCTGCTGCTCCTCCACCCCGCCATCACCAGCTGGAGGCTGCCTGCAGCTCCTGCACCCCACCATCAGCTGCTGGAGGCTGCCTGCAGCTCCTGCACCCCGCCATCAGCTGCTGGAGGCTGGCTGCAGCTCCTCCACCCCGCCATCAGCTGCTGGAGGCTGGCTTCTGCTCCTCCACCCCGCCATCAGCAGCTGGAGGCTGGCTAATGGAGGCTGGCTAATGGAGGCTGGCTGCTGCTCCTCCACCCCGCCATCACCAGCTGGAGGCTGGCTGCAGCTCCTGCACCCCGCCATCAGCTGCTGGAGGCTGCCTGCAGCTCCTGCACCCCGCCATCAGCTGCTGGAGGCTGGCTGCTTCTCCTCCACCCCGCCATCACCAGCTGGAGGCTGGCTGCAGCTCCTGCACCCCGCCATCAGCTGCTGGAGGCTGCCTGGAGCTCCTGCACCCCGCCATCAGCTGCTGGAGGCTTCTGTTCCTCCACCCCGCCATCAGCAGCTGGAGGCTGGCTGCTGGAGGCTGGCTGCTGCTCCTCCACCCCGCCATCACCAGCTGGAGGCTGGCTGCAGCTCCTGCACCCCGCCATCAGCTGCTGGAGGCTGCCTGCAGCTCCTGCACCACGCCATCAGCTGCTGGAGGCTGCCTGCAGCTCCTGCACCCCGCCATCAGCTGCTGGAGGCTGCCTGCAGCTCCTGCACGCCGCCATCAGCTGCTGGAGGCTGGCTGCAGCTCCTCCACCCCGCCATCAGCTGCTGGAGGCTGGCTTCTGCTCCTCCACCCCGCCACCAGCTGCTGGAGGCTGGCTGCTGCTCCTGCACCCCGCCATCAGCTGCTGGAGGCTTCTGTTCCTCCACCCCGCCATCAGCAGCTGGAGGCTGGCTGCTTGAGGCTGGCTGCTGCTCCTCCACCCCGCCATCACCAGCTGGAGGCTGGCTGCAGCTCCTGCACCCCGCCATCAGCTGCTGGAGGCTGCCTGGAGCTCCTGCAGCCCGCCATCAGCTGCTGGAGGCTTCTGTTCCTCCACCCCGCCATCAGCAGCTGGAGGCTGGCTGCTGGAGGCTGGCTGCTGCTCCTCCACCCCGCCATCACCAGCTGGAGGCTGGCTGCAGCTCCTGCAACACGCCATCAGCTGCTGGAGGCTGCCTGCAGCTCCTGCACCCCGCCATCAGCTGCTGGAGGCTGGCTGCTGCTCCTGCACCCCGCCATCAGCTGCTGGAGGCTGGCTGCTGCTCCTCCACCCCACCATGACCTGCTGGAGGCTGGCTGCAGCTCCTCCACCCCGCCATCAGCTGCTGGAGGCTGCCTGCAGCTCCTGCACCCCGCCATCAGCTGCTGGAGGCTGGCTGCAGCTCCTGCACCCCGCCATCAGCTGCTGGAGGTTGGCTGCAGCTCCTCCACCCCGCCATCAGCTGCTGGAGGCTGGCTGCTGCTCCGGCACCCCGCCATCAGCTGCTGGAGGCTTCTGTTCCTCCACCCCGCCATCAGCAGCTGGAGGCTGGCTTCTGCCCCTCCACCCCGCCACCAGCTGCTGGAGGCTGGCTGCTGCTCCTGCACCCCGCCATCAGCTGCTGGAGGCTTCTGTTCCTCCACCCCGCCATCAGCAGCTGGAGGCTGGCTGCTGCTCCTCCACCCCGCCATCACCAGCTGGAGGCTGGCTGCAGCTCCTGCACCCCGCCATCAGCTGCTGGAGGCTGCCTGGAGCTCCTGCACCCCGCCATCAGCTGCTGGAGGCTTCTGTTCCTCCACCCCACCATCAGCAGCTGGAGGCTGGCTGCTGGAGGCTGGCTGCTGCTCCTCCACCCCGCCATCACCAGCTGGAGGCTGGCTGCAGCTCCTGCACCCCGCCATCAGCTGCTGGAGGCTGCCTGCAGCTCCTGCACCCCGCCATCAGCTGCTGGAGGCTGGCTGCTGCTCCTCCACCCCGCCATCACCAGCTGGAGGCTGGCTGCAGCTCCTCCACCCCGCCATCAGCTGCTGGAGGCTGCCTGGAGCTCCTGCACCCCGCCATCAGCTGCTGGAGGCTTCTGTTCCTCCACCCCGCCATCAGCATCTGGAGGCTGGCTGCTGGAGGCTGGCTGCTGCTCCTCCACCCCGCCATCACCAGCTGGAGGCTGGCTGCAGCTCCTGCACCCCGCCATCAGCTGCTGGAGGCTGCCTGCAGCTCCTGCACCCCGCCATCAGCTGCTGGAGGCTGGCTGCTTCTCCTCCACCCCGCCATCACCAGCTGGAGGCTGGCTGCAGCTCCTGCACCCCGCCATCAGCTGCTGGAGGCTGCCTGGAGCTCCTGCACCCCGCCATCAGCTGCTGGAGGCTGCCTGCAGCTCCTGCACCCCGCCATCAGCAGCTGGAGGCTGGCTAATGGAGGCTGGCTGCTGCTCCTCCACCCCGCCATCACCATCTGGAGGCTGGCTGCAGCTCCTGCACCCCGCCATCAGCTGCTGGAGGCTGCCTGGAGCTCCTGCACCCCGCCATCAGCTGCTGGAGGCTTCTGTTCCTCCACCCCGCCATCAGCAGCTGGAGGCTGGCTGCTGGAGGCTGGCTGCTGCTCCTCCACCCCGCCATCACCAGCTGGAGGCTGGCTGCAGCTCCTGCACCCCGCCATCAGCTGCTGGAGGCTGCCTGCAGCTCCTGCACCCCGCCATCAGCTGCTGGAGGCTTCTGTTCCTCCACCCCGCCATCAGCAGCTGGAGGCTGGCTGCTGGAGGCTGGCTGCTGCTCCTCCACCCCGCCATCACCAGCTGGAGGCTGGCTGCAGCTCCTGCACCCCGCCATCAGCTGCTGGAGGCTGCCTGCAGCTCCTGCACCCCGCCATCAGCTGCTGGAGGCTGCCTGCA
Organism: Nothobranchius furzeri; assembly: GCF_043380555.1. NCBI lineage: Eukaryota > Metazoa > Chordata > Actinopteri > Cyprinodontiformes > Nothobranchiidae > Nothobranchius > Nothobranchius furzeri. Next base: position 602,935 of record NW_027223039.1, read on the forward strand.
GCTCCTGCACCCCGCCATCAGCTGCTGGAGGCTGCCTGCAGCTCCTGCACCCCGCCATGAGCTGCTGGAGGCTGGCTGCAGCTCCTCCACCCCGCCATCAGCTGCTGGAGGCTGGCTTCTGCTCCTCCACCCCGCCACCAGCTGCTGGAGGCTGGCTGCTGCTCCTGCACCCCGCCATCAGCTGCTGGAGGCTTCTGTTCCTCCACCCCGCCATCAGCATCTGGAGGCTGGCTGCTTGAGGCTGGCTGCTGCTCCTCCACCCCGCCGTCACCAGCTGGAGGCTGGCTGCAGCTCCTGCACCCCGCCATCAGCTGCTGGAGGCTGCCTGGAGCTCCTGCACCCCGCCATCAGCTGCTGGAGGCTTCTGTTCCTCCACCCCGCCATCAGCAGCTGGAGGCTGGCTGCTGGAGGCTGGCTGCTGCTCCTCCACCCCGCCATCACCAGCTGGAGGCTGGCTGCAGCTCCTGCACCCCGCCATCAGCTGCTGGAGGCTGCCTGCAGCTCCTGCACCCTGCCATCAGCTGCTGGAGGCTGGCTGCTGCTCCAGCATCCCGCCATCAGCTGCTGGAGGCTGGCTGCTGCTCCTCCACCCCACCATGACCTGCTGGAGGCTGGCTGCAGCTCCTCCACCCCGCCATCAGCTGCTGGAGGCTGCCTGCAGCTCCTGCACCCCGCCATCAGCTGCTGGAGGCTGGCTGCAGCTCCTGCACCCCGCCATCAGCTGCTGGAGGCTGGCTGCAGCTCCTCCACCCCGCCATCAGCTGCTGGAGGCTTCTGTTCCTCCACCCCGCCATCAGCAGCTGGAGGCTGGCTTCTGCTCCTCCACCCCGCCACCAGCTGCTGGAGGCTGGCTGCTGCTCCTGCACCCCGCCATCAGCTGCTGGAGGCTTCTGTTCCTCCACCCCGCCATCAGCAGCTGGAGGCTGGCTGCTGGAGGCTGGCTGCTGCTCCTCCACCCCGCCATCACCAGCTGGAGGCTGGCTGCAGCTCCTGCACCCCGCCATCAGCTGCTGGAGGCTGCCTGCAGCTCCTGCACCCCGCCATCAGCTGCTGGAGGCTGCCTGCAGCTCCTGCACCCCGCCATCAGCTGCTGGAGGCTGCCTGCAGCTCCTGCACCCCGCCATGAGCTGCTGGAGGCTGGCTGCAGCTCCTCCACCCCGCCATCAGCTGCTGGAGGCTGGCTTCTGCTCCTCCACCCCGCCACCAGCTGCTGGAGGCTGGCTGCTGCTCCTGCACCCCGCCATCAGCTGCTGGAGGCTTCTGTTCATCCACCCCGCCATCAGCAGCTGGAGGCTGGCTGCTTGAGGCTGGCTGCTGCTCCTCCACCCCGCCATCACCAGCTGGAGGCTGGCTGCAGCTCCTGCACCCCGCCATCAGCTGCTGGAGGCTGCCTGCAGCTCCTGCACCCCGCCATCAGCTGCTGGAGGCTGGCTGCTGCTCCAGCACCCCGCCATCAGCTGCTGGAGGCTGGCTGCTGCTCCTCCACCCCACCATGACCTGCTGGAGGCTGGCTGCAGCTCCTCCACCCCGCCATCAGCTGCTGGAGGCTGCCTGCAGCTCCTGCACCCCGCCATCAGCTGCTGGAGGCTGGCTGCAGCTCCTGCACCCCGCCATCAGCTGCTGGAGGCTGGCTGCAGCTCCTCCACCCCGCCATCAGCTGCTGGAGGCTTCTGTTCCTCCACCCCGCCATCAGCAGCTGGAGGCTGGCTTCTGCTCCTCCACCCCGCCACCAGCTGCTGGAGGCTGGCTGCTGCTCCTGCACCCCGCCATCAGCTGCTGGAGGCTTCTGTTCCTCCACCCCGCCATCAGCAGCTGGAGGCTGGCTGCTGGAGGCTGGCTGCTGCTCCTCCACCCCGCCATCACCAGCTGGAGGCTGGCTGCAGCTCCTGCACCCCGCCATCAGCTGCTGGAGGCTGCCTGGAGCTCCTGCACCCCGCCATCAGCTGCTGGAGGCTTCTGTTCCTCCACCCCACCATCAGCAGCTGGAGGCTGGCTGCTGGAGGCTGGCTGCTGCTCCTCCACCCCGCCATCACCAGCTGGAGGCTGGCTGCAGCTCCTGCACCCCGCCATCAGCTGCTGGAGGCTGCCTGCAGCTCCTGCACCCCGCCATAAGCTGCTGGAGGCTGGCTGCTGCTCCTCCACCCCGCCATCACCAGCTGGAGGCTGGCTGCAGCTCCTCCACCCCGCCATCAGCTGCTGGAGGCTGCCTGGAGCTCCTGCACCCCGCCATCAGCTGCTGGAGGCTTCTGTTCCTCCACCCCGCCATCAGCATCTGGAGGCTGGCTGCTGGAGGCTGGCTGCTGCTCCTCCACCCCGCCATCACCAGCTGGAGGCTGGCTGCAGCTCCTGCACCCCGCCATCAGCTGCTGGAGGCTGCCTGCAGCTCCTGCACCCCGCCATCAGCTGCTGGAGGCTGGCTGCTGCTCCTCCACCCCGCCATCACCAGCTGGAGGCTGGCTGCAGCTCCTGCACCCCGCCATCAGCTGCTGGAGGCTGCCTGGAGCTCCTGCACCCCGCCATCAGCTGCTGGAGGCTGGCTGCTGCTCCTCCACCCCGCCATCACCAGCTGGAGGCTGGCTGCAGCTCCTGCACCCCGCCATCAGCTGCTGGAGGCTGCCTGCAGCTCCTGCACCCCGCCATCAGCTGCTGGAGGCTTCTGTTCCTCCACCCCGCCATCAGCAGCTGGAGGCTGGCTGCTGGAGGCTGGCTGCTGCTCCTCCACCCCGCCATCACCAGCTGGAGGCTGGCTGCAGCTCCTGCACCCCGCCATCAGCTGCTGGAGGCTGCCTGGAGCTCCTGCACCCCGCCATCAGCTGCTGGAGGCTTCTGTTCCTCCACCCCGCCATCAGCAGCTGGAGGCTGGCTGTTGCTCCTCCACCCCGCCATCACCAGCTGGAGGCTGCCTGCAGCTCCTGCACCCCGCCATCAGCTGCTGGAGGCTGGCTGCTGCTCCTCCACCCCACCATGACCTGCTGGAGGCTGGCTGCAGCTCCTCCACCCCGCCATCAGGTGCTGGAGGCTGCCTGCAGCTCCTGCACCCCGCCATCAGCTGCTGGAGGCTGCCTGCAGCTCCTGCACCCCGCCATCAGCTGCTGGAGGCTGGCTGCAGCTCCTCCACCCCGCCATCAGCTGCTGGAGGCTGGCTGCAGCTCCTCCACCCCGCCATCAGCTGCTGGAGGCTGGCTGCTGCTCCTGCACCCCGCCATCAGCTGCTGGAGGCTTCTGTTCCTCCACCCCGCCATCAGCAGCTGGAGGCTGGCTGCAGCTCCTGCACCCCGCCATCAGCTGCTGGAGGCTGGCTGCTGCTCCAGCACCCCGCCATCAGCTGCTGGAGGCTGGCTGCTGCTCCTCCACCCCACCATGACCTGCTGGAGGCTGGCTGCAGCTCCTCCACCCCGCCATCAGCTGCTGGAGGCTGCCTGCAGCTCCTGCACCCCGCCATCAGCTGCTGGAGGCTGGCTGCTGCTCCAGCACCCCGCCATCAGCTGCTGGAGGCTGGCTGCTGCTCCTCCACCCCACCATGACCTGCTGGAGGCTGGCTGCAGCTCCTCCACCCCGCCATCAGCTGCTGGAGGCTGCCTGCAGCTCCTGCACCCCGCCATCAGCTGCTGGAGGCTGGCTGCAGCTCCTGCACCCCGCCATCAGCTGCTGGAGGCTGGCTGCAGCTCCTGCACCCCGCCATCAGCTGCTGGAGGCTGGCTGCAGCTCCTCCACCCCGCCATCAGCTGCTGGAGGCTTCTGTTCCTCCACCCCGCCATCAGCAGCTGGAGGCTGGCTTCTGCTCCTCCACCCCGCCACCAGCTGCTGGAGGCTGGCTGCTGCTCCTGCACCCCGCCATCAGCTGCTGGAGGCTTCTGTTCCTCCACCCCACCATCAGCAGCTGGAGGCTGGCTGCTGGAGGCTGGCTGCTGCTCCTCCACCCCGCCATCACCAGCTGGAGGCTGGCTGCAGCTCCTGCACCCCGCCATCAGCTGCTGGAGGCTGCCTGCAGCTCCTGCACCCCGCCATCAGCTGCTGGAGGCTGGCTGCTGCTCCTCCACCCCGCCATCACCAGCTGGAGGCTGGCTGCAGCTCCTCCACCCCGCCATCAGCTGCTGGAGGCTGCCTGGAGCTCCTGCACCCCGCCATCAGCTGCTGGAGGCTTCTGTTCCTCCACCCCGCCATCAGCATCTGGAGGCTGGCTGCTGGAGGCTGGCTGCTGCTCCTCCACCCCGCCATCACCAGCTGGAGGCTGGCTGCAGCTCCTGCACCCCGCCATCAGCTGCTGGAGGCTGCCTGCAGCTCCTGCACCCCGCCATCAGCTGCTGGAGGCTGGCTGCTGCTCCTCCACCCCGCCATCACCAGCTGGAGGCTGGCTGCAGCTCCTGCACCCCGCCATCAGCTGCTGGAGGCTGCCTGGAGCTCCTGCACCCCGCCATCAGCTGCTGGAGGCTTCTGTTCCTCCACCCCGCCATCAGCAGCTGGAGGCTGGCTGCTGGAGGCTGGCTGCTGCTCCTCCACCCCGCCATCACCAGCTGGAGGATGGCTGCAGCTCCTGCACCCCGCCATCAGCTGCTGGAGGCTGCCTGCAGCTCCTGCACCCCGCCATCAGCTGCTGGAGGCTTCTGTTCCTCCACCCCGCCATCAGCAGCTGGAGGCTGGCTGCTGGAGGCTGGCTGCTGCTCCTCCACCCCGCCATCACCAGCTGGAGGCTGGCTGCAGCTCCTGCACCCCGCCATCAGCTGCTGGAGGCTGCCTGGAGCTCCTGCACCCCGCCATCAGCTGCTGGAGGCTTCTGTTCCTCCACCCCGCCATCAGCAGCTGGAGGCTGGCTGCTGCTCCTCCACCCCGCCATCACCAGCTGGAGGCTGCCTGCAGCTCCTGCACCCCGCCATCAGCTGCTGGAGGCTGGCTGCTGCTCCTCCACCCCACCATGACCTGTTGGAGGCTGGCTGCAGCTCCTCCACCCCGCCATCAGGTGCTGGAGGCTGCCTGCAGCTCCTGCACCCCGCCATCAGCTGCTGGAGGCTGCCTGCAGCTCCTGCACCCCGCCATCAGCTGCTGGAGGCTGGCTGCAGCTCCTCCACCCCGCCATCAGCTGCTGGAGGCTGGCTGCTGCTCCAGCACCCCGCCATCAGCTGCTGGAGGCTGGCTGCTGCTCCTCCACCCCACCATGACCTGCTGGAGGCTGGCTGCAGCTCCTCCACCCCGCCATCAGCTGCTGGAGGCTGCCTGCAGCTCCTGCACCCCGCCATCAGCTGCTGGAGGCTGGCTGCAGCTCCTCCACCCCGCCATCAGCTGCTGGAGGCTTCTGTTCCTCCACCCCGCCATCAGCAGCTGGAGGCTGGCTTCTGCTCCTCCACCCCGCCACCAGCTGCTGGAGGCTGGCTGCTGCTCCTGCACCCCGCCATCAGCTGCTGGAGGCTTCTGTTCCTCCACCCCGCCATCAGCAGCTGGAGGCTGGCTGCAGCTCCTGCACCCCGCCATCAGCTGCTGGAGGCTGGCTGCTGCTCCAGCACCCCGCCATCAGCTGCTGGAGGCTGGCTGCTGCTCCTCCACCCCACCATGACCTGCTGGAGGCTGGCTGCAGCTCCTCCACCCCGCCATCAGCTGCTGGAGGCTGCCTGCAGCTCCTGCACCCCGCCATCAGCTGCTGGAGGCTGGCTGCTGCTCCAGCACCCCGCCATCAGCTGCTGGAGGCTGGCTGCTGCTCCTCCACCCCACCATGACCTGCTGGAGGCTGGCTGCAGCTCCTCCACCCCGCCATCAGCTGCTGGAGGCTGCCTGCAGCTCCTGCACCCCGCCATCAGCTGCTGGAGGCTGGCTGCAGCTCCTGCACCCCGCCATCAGCTGCTGGAGGCTGGCTGCAGCTCCTGCACCCCGCCATCAGCTGCTGGAGGCTGGCTGCAGCTCCTCCACCCCGCCATCAGCTGCTGGAGGCTTCTGTTCCTCCACCCCGCCATCAGCAGCTGGAGGCTGGCTTCTGCTCCTCCACCCCGCCACCAGCTGCTGGAGGCTGGCTGCTGCTCCTGCACCCCGCCATCAGCTGCTGGAGGCTTCTGTTCCTCCACCCCACCATCAGCAGCTGGAGGCTGGCTGCTGGAGGCTGGCTGCTGCTCCTCCACCCCGCCATCACCAGCTGGAGGCTGGCTGCAGCTCCTGCACCCCGCCATCAGCTGCTGGAGGCTGCCTGCAGCTCCTGCACCCCGCCATCAGCTGCTGGAGGCTGGCTGCTGCTCCTCCACCCCGCCATCACCAGCTGGAGGCTGGCTGCAGCTCCTCCACCCCGCCATCAGCTGCTGGAGGCTGCCTGGAGCTCCTGCACCCCGCCATCAGCTGCTGGAGGCTTCTGTTCCTCCACCCCGCCATCAGCATCTGGAGGCTGGCTGCTGGAGGCTGGCTGCTGCTCCTCCACCCCGCCATCACCAGCTGGAGGCTGGCTGCAGCTCCTGCACCCCGCCATCAGCTGCTGGAGGCTGCCTGCAGCTCCTGCACCCCGCCATCAGCTGCTGGAGGCTGGCTGCTGCTCCTCCACCCCGCCATCACCAGCTGGAGGCTGGCTGCAGCTCCTGCACCCCGCCATCAGCTGCTGGAGGCTGCCTGGAGCTCCTGCACCCCGCCATCAGCTGCTGGAGGCTTCTGTTCCTCCACCCCGCCATCAGCAGCTGGAGGCTGGCTGCTGGAGGCTGGCTGCTGCTCCTCCACCCCGCCATCACCAGCTGGAGGATGGCTGCAGCTCCTGCACCCCGCCATCAGCTGCTGGAGGCTGCCTGCAGCTCCTGCACCCCGCCATCAGCTGCTGGAGGCTTCTGTTCCTCCACCCCGCCATCAGCAGCTGGAGGCTGGCTGCTGGAGGCTGGCTGCTGCTCCTCCACCCCGCCATCACCAGCTGGAGGCTGGCTGCAGCTCCTGCACCCCGCCATCAGCTGCTGGAGGCTGCCTGGAGCTCCTGCACCCCGCCATCAGCTGCTGGAGGCTTCTGTTCCTCCACCCCGCCATCAGCAGCTGGAGGCTGGCTGCTGCTCCTCCACCCCGCCATCACCAGCTGGAGGCTGCCTGCAGCTCCTGCACCCCGCCATCAGCTGCTGGAGGCTGGCTGCTGCTCCTCCACCCCACCATGACCTGCTGGAGGCTGGCTGCAGCTCCTCCACCCCGCCATCAGGTGCTGGAGGCTGCCTGCAGCTCCTGCACCCCGCCATCAGCTGCTGGAGGCTGCCTGCAGCTCCTGCACCCCGCCATCAGCTGCTGGAGGCTGGCTGCAGCTCCTCCACCCCGCCATCAGCTGCTGGAGGCTGGCTGCTGCTCCAGCACCCCGCCATCAGCTGCTGGAGGCTGGCTGCTGCTCCTCCACCCCACCATGACCTGCTGGAGGCTGGCTGCAGCTCCTCCACCCCGCCATCAGCTGCTGGAGGCTGCCTGCAGCTCCTGCACCCCGCCATCAGCTGCTGGAGGCTGGCTGCAGCTCCTCCACCCCGCCATCAGCTGCTGGAGGCTTCTGTTCCTCCACCCCGCCATCAGCAGCTGGAGGCTGGCTTCTGCTCCTCCACCCCGCCACCAGCTGCTGGAGGCTGGCTGCTGCTCCTGCACCCCGCCATCAGCTGCTGGAGGCTTCTGTTCCTCCACCCCGCCATCAGCAGCTGGAGGCTGGCTGCTGGAGGCTGGCTGCTGCTCCTCCACCCCGCGATCACCAGCTGGAGGCTGGCTGCAGCTCCTGCACCCCGCCATCAGCTGCTGGAGGCTGCCTGGAGCTCCTGCACCCCGCCATCAGCTGCTGGAGGCTTCTGTTCCTCCACCCCACCATCAGCAGCTGGAGGCTGGCTGCTGGAGGCTGGCTGCTGCTCCTCCACCCCGCCATCACCAGCTGGAGGCTGGCTGCAGCTCCTGCACCCCGCCATCAGCTGCTGGAGGCTGCCTGCAGCTCCTGCACCCCGCCATCAGCTGCTGGAGGCTGGCTGCTGCTCCTCCACCCCGCCATCACCAGCTGGAGGCTGGCTGCAGCTCCTCCACCCCGCCATCAGCTGCTGGAGGCTGCCTGGAGCTCCTGCACCCCGCCATCAGCTGCTGGAGGCTTCTGTTCCTCCACCCCGCCATCAGCATCTGGAGGCTGGCTGCTGGAGGCTGGCTGCTGCTCCTCCATCCCGCCATCACCAGCTGGAGGCTGGCTGCAGCTCCTGCACCCCGCCATCAGCTGCTGGAGGCTGCCTGCAGCTCCTGCACCCCGCCATCAGCTGCTGGAGGCTGGCTGCTGCTCCTCCACCCCGCCATCACCAGCTGGAGGCTGGCTGCAGCTCCTGCACCCCGCCATCAGCTGCTGGAGGCTGCCTGGAGCTCCTGCACCCCGCCATCAGCTGCTGGAGGCTTCTGTTCCTCCACCCCGCCATCAGCAGCTGGAGGCTGGCTGCTGGAGGCTGGCTGCTGCTCCTCCACCCCGCCATCACCAGCTGGAGGATGGCTGCAGCTCCTGCACCCCGCCATCAGTTGCTGGAGGCTGCCTGCAGCTCCTGCACCCCGCCATCAGCTGCTGGAGGCTTCTGTTCCTCCACCCCGCCATCAGCAGCTGGAGGTTGGCTGCTGGAGGCTGGCTGCTGCTCCTCCACCCCGCCATCACCAGCTGGAGGCTGGCTGCAGCTCCTGCACCCCGCCATCAGCTGCTGGAGGCTGCCTGGAGCTCCTGCACCCCGCCATCAGCTGCTGGAGGCTTCTGTTCCTCCACCCCGCCATCAGCAGCTGGAGGCTGGCTGCTGCTCCTCCACCCCGCCATCACCAGCTGGAGGCTGCCTGCAGCTCCTGCACCCCGCCATCAGCTGCTGGAGGCTGGCTGCTGCTCCTCCACCCCACCATGACCTGCTGGAGGCTGGCTGCAGCTCCTCCACCCCGCCATCAGGTGCTGGAGGCTGCCTGCAGCTCCTGCACCCCGCCATCAGCTGCTGGAGGCTGCCTGCAGCTCCTGCACCCCGCCATCAGCTGCTGGAGGCTGGCTGCAGCTCCTCCACCCCGCCATCAGCTGCTGGAGGCTGGCTTCTGCTCCTCCACCCCGCCACCAGCTGCTGGAGGCTGGCTGCTGCTCCTGCACCCCGCCATCAGCTGCTGGAGGCTTCTGTTCCTCCACCCCGCCATCACCAGCTGGAGGCTGGCTGCAGCTCCTGCACCCCGCCATCAGCTGCTGGAGGCTGCCTGGAGCTCCTGCACCCCGCCATCAGCTGCTGGAGGCTTCTGTTCCTCCACCCCGCCATCAGCAGGTGGAGGCTGGCTGCTGGAGGCTGGCTGCTGCTCCTCCACCCCGCCATCACCAGCTGGAGGCTGGCTGCAGCTCCTGCACCCCGCCATCAGCTGCTGGAGGCTGCCTGCAGCTCCTTCTCCCCGCCATCAGCTGCTGGAGGCTGGCTGCTGCTCCTGCACGCCGCCATCAGCTGCTGGAGGCTGGCTGCTGCTCCTCCACCCCACCATGACTTGCTGGAGGCTGGCTGCAGCTCCTCCACCCCGCCATCAGCTGCTGGAGGCTGCCTGCAGCTCCTGCACCCCGCCATCAGCTGCTGGAGGCTGCCTGCAGCTCCTGCACCCCGCCATCAGCTGCTGGAGGCTGGCTGCAGCTCCTCCACCCCGCCATCAGCTGCTGGAGGCTGGCTTCTGCTCCTCCACCCCGCCACCAGCTGCTGGAGGCTGGCTGCTGCTCCTGAACCCTGCCATCAGCTGCTGGAGGCTTCCGTTCCTCCAACCCGCCATCAGCAGCTGGAGGCTGGCTGCTGGAGGCTGGCTGCTGCTCCTCCACCCCGCCATCACCAGCTGGAGGCTGGCTGCAGCTCCTGCACCCCGCCATCAGCTGCTGGAGGCTGCCTGGAGCTCCTGCACCCCGCCATCAGCTGCTGGAGGCTTCTGTTCCTCCACCCCCCCATCAGCAGCTGGAGGCTGGCTGCTGGAGGCTGGCTGCTGCTCCTCCACCCCGCCATCACCAGCTGGAGGCTGCCTGCAGCTCCTGCACCCCACCATCAGCTGCTGGAGGCTGCCTGCAGCTCCTGCACCCCGCCATCAGCTGCTGGAGGCTGGCTGCAGCTCCTCCACCCCGCCATCAGCTGCTGGAGGCTGGCTTCTGCTCCTCCAACCCGCCATCAGCAGCTGGAGGCTGGCTAATGGAGGCTGGCTGCTGCTCCTCCACCCCGCCATCACCATCTGGAGGCTGGCTGCAGCTCCTGCACCCCGCCATCAGCTGCTGGAGGCTGCCTGGAGCTCCTGCACCCCGCCATCAGCTGCTGGAGGCTTCTGTTCCTCCACCCCGCCATCAGCAGCTGGAGGCTGGCTGCTGGAGGCTGGCTGCTTCTCCTCCACCCCGCCATCACCAGCTGGAGGCTGGCTGCAGCTCCTGCACCCCGCCATCAGCTGCTGGAGGATGCCTGCAGCTCCTGCACCCCGCCATCAGCTGCTGGAGGCTTCTGTTCCTCCACCCCGCCATCAGCAGCTGGAGGCTGGCTGCTGGAGGCTGGCTGCTGCTCCTCCACCCCGCCATCACCAGCTGGAGGCTGGCTGCAGCTCCTGCACCCCGCCATCAGCTGCTGGAGGCTGCCTGCAGCTCCTGCACCCCGCCATCAGCTGCTGGAGGCTGCCTGCAGCTCCTGCACCCCGCCATCAGCTGCTGGAGGCTGCCTGCAGCTCCTGCACGCCGCCATCAGCTGCTGGAGGCTGGCTGCAGCTCCTCCACCCCGCCATCAGCTGCTGGAGGCTGGCTTCTGCTCCTCCACCCCGCCACCAGCTGCTGGAGGCTGGCTGCTGCTCCTGCACCCCGCCATCAGTTGCTGGAGGCTTCTGTTCCTCCACCCCGCCATCAGCAGCTGGAGGCTGGCTGCTTGAGGCTGGCTGCTGCTCCTCCACCCCGCCATCACCAGCTGGAGGCTGGCTGCAGCTCCTGCACCCCGCCATCAGCTGCTGGAGGCTGCCTGGAGCTCCTGCACCCCGCCATCAGCTGCTGGAGGCTTCTGTTCCTCCACCCCGCCATCAGCAGCTGGAGGCTGGCTGCTGGAGGCTGGCTGCTGCTCCTCCACCCCGCCATCACCAGCTGGAGGCTGGCTGCAGCTCCTGCACCCCGCCATCAGCTGCTGGAGGCTGCCTGCAGCTCCTGCACCCCGCCATCAGCTGCTGGAGGCTGGCTGCTGCTCCTGCACCCCGCCATCAGCTGCTGGAGGCTGGCTGCTGCTCCTCCACCCCACCATGACCTGCTGGAGGCTGGCTGCAGCTCCTCCACCCCGCCATCAGCTGCTGGAGGCTGCCTGCAGCTCCTGCACCCCGCCATCAGCTGCTGGAGGCTGGCTGCAGCTCCTGCACCCCGCCATCAGCTGCTGGAGGCTGGCTGCAGCTCCTCCACCCCGCCATCAGCTGCTGGAGGCTGGCTGCTGCTCCGGCACCCCGCCATCAGCTGCTGGAGGCTTCTGTTCCTCCACCCCGCCATCAGCAGCTGGAGGCTGGCTTCTGCTCCTCCACCCCGCCACCAGCTGCTGGAGGCTGGCTGCTGCTCCTGCACCCCGCCAACAGCTGCTGGAGGCTTCTGTTCCTCCACCCCGCCATCAGCAGCTGGAGGCTGGCTGCTGGAGGCTGGCTGCTGCTCCTCCACCCCGCCATCACCAGCTGGAGGCTGGCTGCAGCTCCTGCACCCCGCCATCAGCTGCTGGAGGCTGCCTGGAGCTCCTGCACCCCGCCATCAGCTGCTGGAGGCTTCTGTTCCTCCACCCCACCATCAGCAGCTGGAGGCTGGCTGCTGGAGGCTGGCTGCTGCTCCTCCACCCCGCCATCACCAGCTGGAGGCTGGCTGCAGCTCCTGCACCCCGCCATCAGCTGCTGGAGGCTGCCTGCAGCTCCTGCACCCCGCCATCAGCTGCTGGAGGCTGGCTGCTGCTCCTCCACCCCGCCATCACCAGCTGGAGGCTGGCTGCAGCTCCTGCACCCCGCCATCAGCTGCTGGAGGCTGCCTGGAGCTCCTGCACCCCGCCATCAGCTGCTGGAGGCTTCTGTTCCTCCACCCCACCATCAGCAGCTGGAGGCTGGCTGCTGGAGGCTGGCTGCTGCTCCTCCACCCCGCCATCACCAGCTGGAGGCTGGCTGCAGCTCCTGCACCCCGCCATCAGCTGCTGGAGGCTGCCTGCAGCTCCTGCACCCCGCCATCAGCTGCTGGAGGCTGGCTGCTGCTCCTCCACCCCGCCATCACCAGCTGGAGGCTGGCTGCAGCTCCTGCACCCCACCATCAGCTGCTGGAGGCTGCCTGCAGCTCCTGCACCCCGCCATCAGCTGCTGGAGGCTGGCTGCTGCTCCTCCACCCCGCCATCACCAGCTGGAGGCTGGCTGCAGCTCCTGCACCCCGCCATCAGCTGCTGGAGGCTGCCTGGAGCTCCTGCACCCCGCCATCAGCTGCTGGAGGCTTCTGTTCCTCCACCAAGCCATCAGCAGCTGGAGGCTGGCTGCTGGAGGCTGGCTGCTGCTCCTCCACCCCGCCATCACCAGCTGGAGGATGGCTGCAGCTCCTGCACCCCGCCATCAGCTGCTGGAGGCTGCCTGCAGCTCCTGCACCCCGCCATCAGCTGCTGGAGGCTTCTGTTCCTCCACCCCGCCATCAGCAGCTGGAGGCTGGCTGCTGGAGGCTGGCTGCTGCTCCTCCACCCCGCCATCACCAGCTGGAGGCTGGCTGCAGCTCCTGCACCCCGCCATCAGCTGCTGGAGGCTGCCTGGAGCTCCTGCACCCCGCCATCAGCTGCTGGAGGCTTCTGTTCCTCCACCCCGCCATCAGCAGCTGGAGGCTGGCTGCTGGAGGCTGGCTGCTGCTCCTCCACCCCGCCATCACCAGCTGGAGGCTGCCTGCAGCTCCTGCACCCCGCCATCAGCTGCTGGAGGCTGGCTGCTGCTCCTCCACCCCACCATGACCTGCTGGAGGCTGGCTGCAGCTCCTCCACCCCGCCATCAGGTGCTGGAGGCTGCCTGCAGCTCCTGCACCCCGCCATCAGCTGCTGGAGGCTGCCTGCAGCTCCTGCACCCCGCCATCAGCTGCTGGAGGCTGGCTGCAGCTCCTCCACCCCGCCATCAGCTGCTGGAGGCTGGCTTCTGCTCCTCCACCCCGCCACCAGCTGCTGGAGGCTGGCTGCTGCTCCTGCACCCCGCCATTAGCTGCTGGAGGCTTCTGTTCCTCCACCCCGCCATCAGCAGCTGGAGGCTGGCTGCTGGAGGCTCGCTGCTGCTCCTCCACCCCGCCATCACCAGCTGTAGGCTGGCTGCAGCTCCTGCACCCCGCCATAAGCTGCTGGAGGCTGCCTGGAGCTCCTGCACCCCGCCATCAGCTGCTGGAGGCTTCATTTCCTCCACCCCGCCATCAGCAGCTGGAGGCTGGCTGCTGGAGGCTGGCTGCTGCTCCTCCACCCCGCAATCACCAGCTGGAGGCTGGCTGCAGCTCCTGCACCCCGCCACCAGCTGCTGGAGGCTGCCTGCAGCTCCTGCACCCCGCCATCAGCTGCTGGAGGCTGGCTGCTGCTCCTGCACCCCGCCATCAGCCGCTGGAGGCTGGCTGCTGCTCCTCCACCCCACCATGACCTGCTGGAGGCTGGCTGCAGCTCCTCTACCCCGCCATCAGCTGCTGGAGGCTGCCTGCAGCTCCTGCACCCCGCCATCAGCTGCTGGAGGCTGCCTGCAGCTCCTGCACCCCGCCATCAGCTTCTGGAGGCTGGCTGCTGCTCCTCCACCCCGCCATCACCAGCTGGAGGCTGGCTGCAGCTCCTGCACACCGCCATCAGCTGCTGGAGGCTGCCTGCAGCTCCTGCACCCCGCCATCAGCTGCTGGAGGCTGCCTGCAGCTCCTGCACCCCGCCATCAGCTGCTGGAGGCTGGCTGCTGCTCCTCCACCCCGCCATCACCAGCTGGAGGCTGGCTGCAGCTCCTGCACCCTGCCATCAGCTGCTGGAGGCTGCCTGCTGCTCCTGCACCCCGCCATCAGCTGCTGGAGGCTTTTGTTCCTCCACCCCGCCATCAGCAGCTGGAGGCTGGCTGCTGGAGGCTGGATGCTGCTCCTCCACCCCGCCATCACCAGCTGGAGGCTGGCTGCAGCTCCTGCACCCCGCCATCAGCTGCTGGAGGCTGCCTGGAGCTCCTGCACCCCGCCATCAGCTGCTGGAGGCTGGCTGCTGCTCCTGCACCCCGCCATCAGCTGCTGGAGGCTGGCTGCTGCTCCTCCACCCCACCATGACCTGCTGGAGGCTGGCTGCAGCTCCTCCACCCCGCCATCAGCTGCTGGAGGCTGCCTGCAGCTCCTGCACCCCGCCATCAGCTGCTGGAGGCTGCCTGCAGCTCCTGCACCCCGCCATCAGCTGCTGGAGGCTGGCTGCAGCTCCTCCACCCCGCCATCAGCTGCTGGAAGCTGGCTTCTGCTCCTCCACCCCGCCACCAGCTGCTGGAGGCTGGCTGCTGCTCCGGCACCCCGCCATCAGCTGCTGGAGGCTTCTGTTCCTCCACCCCGCCATCAGCAGCTGGAGGCTGGCTGCTGGAGGCTGGCTGCTGCTCCTCCACCCCGCCATCACCAGCTGGAGGCTGGCTGCAGCTCCTGCACCCCGCCATCAGCTGCTGGAGGCTGCCTGGAGCTCCTGCACCCCGCCATCAGCTGCTGGAGGCTTGTGTTCCTCCACCCCGCCATCAGCAGCTGGAGGCTGGCTGCTGGAGGCTGGCTGCTGCTCCTCCACCCCGCCATCACCAGCTGGAGGCTGGCTGCAACGCCTGCACCCCGCCATCAGCTGCTGGAGGCTGCCTGCAGCTCCTGCACCCCGCCATCAGCTGCTGGAGGCTGGCTGCTGCTCCTGCACCCCGCCATCAGCTGCTGGAGGCTGGCTGCTGCTCCTCCACCCCACCATGACCTGCTGGAGGCTGGCTGCAGCTCCTCCACCCCGCCATCAGCTGCTGGAGGCTGCCTGCAGCTCCTGCACCCCGCCATCAGCTGCTGGAGGCTGCCTGCAGCTCCTGCACCCCGCCATCAGCTGCTGGAGGCTGGCTGCAGCTCCTCCACCCCGCCATCAGCTGCTGGAGGCTGGCTTCTGCTCCTCCACCCCGCCACCAGCTGCTGGAGGCTGGCTGCTGCTCCGGCACCCCGCCATCAGATGCTGGAGGCTTCTGTTCCTCCACCCCGCCATCAGCAGCTGGAGGCTGGCTGCTGGACGCTGGCTGCTGCTCCTCCACCCCGCCATCACCAGCTGGAGGCTGGCTGCAGCTCCTGCACCCCGCCATCAGCTGCTGGAGGCTGCCTGGAGCTCCTGCATCCCGCCATCAGCTGCTGGAGGCTTCTGTTCCTCCACCCCGCCATCAGCTGCTGGAGGCTTCTGTTCCTCCACCCCGCCATCAGCAGCTGGAGGCTGGCTGCTGGAGGCTGGCTGCTGCTCCTCCACCCCGCCATCACCAGCTGGAGGCTAGCTGCAGCTCCTGCACCCCGCCATCAGCTGCTGGAGGCTGCCTGCAGCTCCTGCACCCTGCCATCAGCTGCTGGAGGCTGGCTGCTGCTCCAGCACCCCGCCATCAGCTGCTGGAGGCTGGCTGCTGCTCCTCCACCCCACCATGACCTGCTGGAGGCTGGCTGCAGCTCCTCCACCCCGCCATCAGCTGCTGGAGGCTGCCTGCAGCTCCTGCACCCCGCCATCAGCTGCTGGAGGCTGGCTGCAGCTCCTGCACCCCGCCATCAGCTGCTGGAGGCTGGCTGCAGCTCCTCCACCCCGCCATCAGCTGCTGGAGGCTTCTGTTCCTCCACCCCGCCATCAGCAGCTGGAGGCTGGCTTCTGCTCCTCCACCCCGCCACCAGCTGCTGGAGGCTGGCTGCTGCTCCTGCACCCCGCCATCAGCTGCTGGAGGCTTCTGTTCCTCCACCCCGCCATCAGCAGCTGGAGGCTGGCTGCTGGAGGCTGGCTGCTGCTCCTCCACCCCGCCATCACCAGCTGGAGGTTGCCTGCAGCTCCTGCACCCCGCCATCAGCTGCTGGAGGCTGCCTGCAGCTCCTGCACCCCGCCATCAGCTGCTGGAGGCTGCCTGCAGCTCCTGCACCCCGCCATCAGCTGCTGGAGGCTGCCTGCAGCTCCTGCACCCCGCCATGAGCTGCTGGAGGCTGGCTGCAGCTCCTCCACCCCGCCATCAGCTGCTGGAGGCTGGCTTCTGCTCCTCCACCCCGCCACCAGCTGCTGGAGGCTGGCTGCTGCTCCTGCACCCCGCCATCAGCTGCTGGAGGCTTCTGTTCATCCACCCCGCCATCAGCAGCTGGAGGCTGGCTGCTTGAGGCTGGCTGCTGCTCCTCCACCCCGCCATCACCAGCTGGAGGCTGGCTGCAGCTCCTGCACCCCGCCATCAGCTGCTGGAGGCTGCCTGCAGCTCCTGCACCCCGCCATCAGCTGCTGGAGGCTGGCTGCTGCTCCAGCACCCCGCCATCAGCTGCTGGAGGCTGGCTGCTGCTCCTCCACCCCACCATGACCTGCTGGAGGCTGGCTGCAGCTCCTCCACCCCGCCATCAGCTGCTGGAGGCTGCCTGCAGCTCCTGCACCCCGCCATCAGCTGCTGGAGGCTGGCTGCAGCTCCTGCACCCCGCCATCAGCTGCTGGAGGCTGGCTGCAGCTCCTCCACCCCGCCATCAGCTGCTGGAGGCTTCTGTTCCTCCACCCCGCCATCAGCAGCTGGAGGCTGGCTTCTGCTCCTCCACCCCGCCACCAGCTGCTGGAGGCTGGCTGCTGCTCCTGCACCCCGCCATCAGCTGCTGGAGGCTTCTGTTCCTCCACCCCGCCATCAGCAGCTGGAGGCTGGCTGCTGGAGGCTGGCTGCTGCTCCTCCACCCCGCCATCACCAGCTGGAGGCTGGCTGCAGCTCCTGCACCCCGCCATCAGCTGCTGGAGGCTGCCTGGAGCTCCTGCACCCCGCCATCAGCTGCTGGAGGCTTCTGTTCCTCCACCCCACCATCAGCAGCTGGAGGCTGGCTGCTGGAGGCTGGCTGCTGCTCCTCCACCCCGCCATCACCAGCTGGAGGCTGGCTGCAGCTCCTGCACCCCGCCATCAGCTGCTGGAGGCTGCCTGCAGCTCCTGCACCCCGCCATCAGCTGCTGGAGGCTGGCTGCTGCTCCTCCACCCCGCCATCACCAGCTGGAGGCTGGCTGCAGCTCCTCCACCCCGCCATCAGCTGCTGGAGGCTGCCTGGAGCTCCTGCACCCCGCCATCAGCTGCTGGAGGCTTCTGTTCCTCCACCCCGCCATCAGCATCTGGAGGCTGGCTGCTGGAGGCTGGCTGCTGCTCCTCCAACCCGCCATCACCAGCTGGAGGCTGGCTGCAGCTCCTGCACCCCGCCATCAGCTGCTGGAGGCTGCCTGCAGCTCCTGCACCCCGCCATCAGCTGCTGGAGGCTGGCTGCTGCTCCTCCACCCCGCCATCACCAGCTGGAGGCTGGCTGCAGCTCCTGCACCCCGCCATCAGCTGCTGGAGGCTGCCTGGAGCTCCTGCACCCCGCCATCAGCTGCTGGAGGCTTCTGTTCCTCCACCCCGCCATCAGCAGCTGGAGGCTGGCTGCTGGAGGCTGGCTGCTGCTCCTCCACCCCGCCATCACCAGCTGGAGGATGGCTGCAGCTCCTGCACCCCGCCATCAGCTGCTGGAGGCTGCCTGCAGCTCCTGCACCCCGCCATCAGCTGCTGGAGGCTTCTGTTCCTCCACCCCGCCATCAGCAGCTGGAGGCTGGCTGCTGGAGGCTGGCTGCTGCTCCTCCACCCCGCCATCACCAGCTGGAGGCTGGCTGCAGCTCCTGCACCCCGCCATCAGCTGCTGGAGGCTGCCTGGAGCTCCTGCACCCCGCCATCAGCTGCTGGAGGCTTCTGTTCCTCCACCCCGCCATCAGCAGCTGGAGGCTGGCTGCTGCTCCTCCACCCCGCCATCACCAGCTGGAGGCTGCCTGCAGCTCCTGCACCCCGCCATCAGCTGCTGGAGGCTGGCTGCTGCTCCTCCACCCCACCATGACCTGCTGGAGGCTGGCTGCAGCTCCTCCACCCCGCCATCAGGTGCTGGAGGCTGCCTGCAGCTCCTGCACCCCGCCATCAGCTGCTGGAGGCTGCCTGCAGCTCCTGCACCCCGCCATCAGCTGCTGGAGGCTGGCGGCAGCTCCTCCACCCCGCCATCAGCTGCTGGAGGCTGGCTTCTGCTCCTCCACCCCGCCACCAGCTGCTGGAGGCTGGCTGCTGCTCCTGCACCCCGCCATCAGCTGCTGGAGGCTTCTGTTCCTCCACCCCGCCATCAGCAGCTGGAGGCTGGCTGCAGCTCCTGCACCCCGCCATCAGCTGCTGGAGGCTGGCTGCTGCTCCAGCACCCCGCCATCAGCTGCTGGAGGCTGGCTGCTGCTCCTCCACCCCACCATGACCTGCTGGAGGCTGGCTGCAGCTCCTCCACCCCGCCATCAGCTGCTGGAGGCTGCCTGCAGCTCCTGCACCCCGCCATCAGCTGCTGGAGGCTGGCTGCAGCTCCTGCACCCCGCCATCAGCTGCTGGAGGCTGGCTGCAGCTCCTCCACCCCGCCATCAGCTGCTGGAGGCTTCTGTTCCTCCACCCCGCCATCAGCAGCTGGAGGCTGGCTTCTGCTCCTCCACCCCGCCACCAGCTGCTGGAGGCTGGCTGCTGCTCCTGCACCCCGCCATCAGCTGCTGGAGGCTTCTGTTCCTCCACCCCGCCATCAGCAGCTGGAGGCTGGCTGCTGGAGGCTGGCTGCTGCTCCTCCACCCCGCCATCACCAGCTGGAGGCTGGCTGCAGCTCCTGCACCCCGCCATCAGCTGCTGGAGGCTGCCTGGAGCTCCTGCACCCCGCCATCAGCTGCTGGAGGCTTCTGTTCCTCCACCCCACCATCAGCAGCTGGAGGCTGGCTGCTGGAGGCTGGCTGCTGCTCCTCCACCCCGCCATCACCAGCTGGAGGCTGGCTGCAGCTCCTGCACCCCGCCATCAGCTGCTGGAGGCTGCCTGCAGCTCCTGCACCCCGCCATCAGCTGCTGGAGGCTGGCTGCTGCTCCTCCACCCCGCCATCACCAGCTGGAGGCTGGCTGCAGCTCCTCCACCCCGCCATCAGCTGCTGGAGGCTGCCTGGAGCTCCTGCACCCCGCCATCAGCTGCTGGAGGCTGGCTGCTGCTCCTCCACCCCGCCATCACCAGCTGGAGGATGGCTGCAGCTCCTGCACCCCGCCATCAGCTGCTGGAGGCTTCTGTTCCTCCACCCCGCCATCAGCAGCTGGAGGCTGGCTGCTGCTCCTCCACCCCGCCATCACCAGCTGGAGGCTGGCTGCTGCTCCTCCACCCCGCCATCACCAGCTGGAGGCTGCCTGCAGCTCCTGCACCCCGCCATCAGCTGCTGGAGGCTGGCTGCTGCTCCTCCACCCCACCATGACCTGCTGGAGGCTGGCTGCAGCTCCTCCACCCCGCCATCAGGTGCTGGAGGCTGCCTGCAGCTCTTGCACCCCGCCATCAGCTGCTGGAGGCTGCCTGCAGCTCCTGCACCCCGCCATCAGCTGCTGGAGGCTGGCTGCAGCTCCTCCACCCCGCCATCAGCTGCTGGAGGCTGGCTTCTGCTCCTCCACCCCGCCACCAGCTGCTGGAGGCTGGCTGCTGCTCCTGCACCCCGCCATCAGCTGCTGGAGGCTTCTGTTCCTCCACCCCGCCATCACCAGCTGGAGGCTGGCTGCAGCTCCTGCACCCCGCCATCAGCTGCTGGAGGCTGCCTGGAGCTCCTGCACCCCGCCATCAGCTGCTGGAGGCTTCTGTTCCTCCACCCCGCCATCAGCAGGTGGAGGCTGGCTGCTGGAGGCTGGCTGCTGCTCCTCCACCCCGCCATCACCAGCTGGAGGCTGGCTGCAGCTCCTGCACCCCGCCA
Source organism: Nothobranchius furzeri (assembly GCF_043380555.1). Lineage (NCBI taxonomy): Eukaryota > Metazoa > Chordata > Actinopteri > Cyprinodontiformes > Nothobranchiidae > Nothobranchius > Nothobranchius furzeri. The sequence continues at coordinate 622,788 of NW_027223039.1, forward strand.
TCAGCTGCTGGAGGCTGCCTGCAGCTCCTTCTCCCCGCCATCAGCTGCTGGAGGCTGGCTGCTGCTCCTCCACCCCACCATGACTTGCTGGAGGCTGGCTGCAGCTCCTCCACCCCGCCATCAGCTGCTGGAGGCTGCCTGCAGCTCCTGCACCCCGCCATCAGCTGCTGGAGGCTGCCTGCAGCTCCTGCACCCCGCCATCAGCTGCTGGAGGCTGGCTGCAGCTCCTCCACCCCGCCATCAGCTGCTGGAGGCTGGCTTCTGCTCCTCCACCCCGCCACCAGCTGCTGGAGGCTGGCTGCTGCTCCTGCACCCCGCCATCAGCTGCTGGAGGCTTCCGTTCCTCCAACCCGCCATCAGCAGCTGGAGGCTGGCTGCTGGAGGCTGGCTGCTGCTCCTCCACCCCGCCATCACCAGCTGGAGGCTGGCTGCAGCTCCTGCACCCCGCCATCAGCTGCTGGAGGCTGCCTGGAGCTCCTGCACCCCGCCATCAGCTGCTGGAGGCTTCTGTTCCTCCACCCCGCCATCAGCAGCTGGAGGCTGGCTGCTGGAGGCTGGCTGCTGCTCCTCCACCCCGCCATCACCAGCTGGAGGCTGCCTGCAGCTCCTGCACCCCACCATCAGCTGCTGGAGGCTGCCTGCAGCTCCTGCACCCCGCCATCAGCTGCTGGAGGCTGGCTGCAGCTCCTCCACCCCGCCATCAGCTGCTGGAGGCTGGCTTCTGCTCCTCCACCCCGCCATCAGCAGCTGGAGGCTGGCTAATGGAGGCTGGCTGCTGCTCCTCCACCCCGCCATCACCATCTGGAGGCTGGCTGCAGCTCCTGCACCCCGCCATCAGCTGCTGGAGGCTGCCTGGAGCTCCTGCACCCCGCCATCAGCTGCTGGAGGCTTCTGTTCCTCCACCCCGCCATCAGCAGCTGGAGGCTGGCTGCTGCTCCTCCACCCCGCCATCACCAGCTGGAGGCTGGCTGCAGCTCCTGCACCCCGCCATCAGCTGCTGGAGGATGCCTGCAGCTCCTGCACCCCGCCATCAGCTGCTGGAGGCTTCTGTTCCTCCACCCCGCCATCAGCAGCTGGAGGCTGGCTGCTGGAGGCTGGCTGCTGCTCCTCCACCCCGCCATCACCAGCTGGAGGCTGGCTGCAGCTCCTGCACCCCGCCATCAGCTGCTGGAGGCTGCCTGCAGCTCCTGCACCCCGCCATCAGCTGCTGGAGGCTGCCTGCAGCTCCTGCACCCCGCCATCAGCTGCTGGAGGCTGCCTGCAGCTCCTGCACGCCGCCATCAGCTGCTGGAGGCTGGCTGCAGCTCCTCCACCCCGCCATCAGCTGCTGGAGGCTGTCTTCTGCTCCTCCACCCCGCCACCAGCTGCTGGAGGCTGGCTGCTGCTCCTGCACCCCGCCATCAGTTGCTGGAGGCTTCTGTTCCTCCACCCCGCCATCAGCAGCTGGAGGCTGGCTGCTTGAGGCTGGCTGCTGCTCCTCCACCCCGCCATCACCAGCTGGAGGCTGGCTGCAGCTCCTGCACCCCGCCATCAGCTGCTGGAGGCTGCCTGGAGCTCCTGCACCCCGCCATCAGCTGCTGGAGGCTTCTGTTCCTCCACCCCGCCATCAGCAGCTGGAGGCTGGCTGCTGGAGGCTGGCTGCTGCTCCTCCACCCCGCCATCACCAGCTGGAGGCTGGCTGCAGCTCCTGCACCCCGCCATCAGCTGCTGGAGGCTGCCTGCAGCTCCTGCACCCCGCCATCAGCTGCTGGAGGCTGGCTGCTGCTCCTGCACCCCGCCATCAGCTGCTGGAGGCTGGCTGCTGCTCCTCCACCCCACCATGACCTGCTGGAGGCTGGCTGCAGCTCCTCCACCCCGCCATCAGCTGCTGGAGGCTGCCTGCAGCTCCTGCACCCCGCCATCAGCTGCTGGAGGCTGGCTGCAGCTCCTGCACCCCGCCATCAGCTGCTGGAGGCTGGCTGCAGCTCCTCCACCCCGCCATCAGCTGCTGGAGGCTGGCTGCTGCTCCTCCACCCCGCCATCAGCTGCTGGAGGCTTCTGTTCCTCCACCCCGCCATCAGCAGCTGGAGGCTGGCTTCTGCTCCTCCACCCCGCCACCAGCTGCTGGAGGCTGGCTGCTGCTCCTGCACCCCGCCATCAGCTGCTGGAGGCTTCTGTTCCTCCACCCCGCCATCAGCAGCTGGAGGCTGGCTGCTGGAGGCTGGCTGCTGCTCCTCCACCCCGCCATCACCAGCTGGAGGCTGGCTGCAGCTCCTGCACCCCGCCATCAGCTGCTGGAGGCTGCCTGGTGCTCCTGCACCCCGCCATCAGCTGCTGGAGGCTTCTGTTCCTCCACCCCACCATCAGCAGCTGGAGGCTGGCTGCTGCTCCTCCACCCCGCCATCACCAGCTGGAGGCTGGCTGCAGCTCCTGCACCCCGCCATCAGCTGCTGGAGGCTGCCTGGAGCTCCTGCACCCCGCCATCAGCTGCTGGAGGCTTCTGTTCCTCCACCCCGCCATCAGCAGCTGGAGGCTGGCTGCTGCTCCTCCACCCCGCCATCACCAGCTGGAGGCTGGCTGCAGCTCCTGCACCCCGCCATCAGCTGCTGGAGGATGCCTGCAGCTCCTGCACCCCGCCATCAGCTGCTGGAGGCTTCTGTTCCTCCACCCCGCCATCAGCAGCTGGAGGCTGGCTGCTGGAGGCTGGCTGCTGCTCCTCCACCCCGCCATCACCAGCTGGAGGCTGGCTGCAGCTCCTGCACCCCGCCATCAGCTGCTGGAGGCTGCCTGCAGCTCCTGCACCCCGCCATCAGCTGCTGGAGGCTGCCTGCAGCTCCTGCACCCCGCCATCAGCTGCTGGAGGCTGCCTGCAGCTCCTGCACGCCGCCATCAGCTGCTGGAGGCTGGCTGCAGCTCCTCCACCCCGCCATCAGCTGCTGGAGGCTGTCTTCTGCTCCTCCACCCCGCCACCAGCTGCTGGAGGCTGGCTGCTGCTCCTGCACCCCGCCATCAGTTGCTGGAGGCTTCTGTTCCTCCACCCCGCCATCAGCAGCTGGAGGCTGGCTGCTTGAGGCTGGCTGCTGCTCCTCCACCCCGCCATCACCAGCTGGAGGCTGGCTGCAGCTCCTGCACCCCGCCATCAGCTGCTGGAGGCTGCCTGGAGCTCCTGCACCCCGCCATCAGCTGCTGGAGGCTTCTGTTCCTCCACCCCGCCATCAGCAGCTGGAGGCTGGCTGCTGGAGGCTGGCTGCTGCTCCTCCACCCCGCCATCACCAGCTGGAGGCTGGCTGCAGCTCCTGCACCCCGCCATCAGCTGCTGGAGGCTGCCTGCAGCTCCTGCACCCCGCCATCAGCTGCTGGAGGCTGGCTGCTGCTCCTGCACCCCGCCATCAGCTGCTGGAGGCTGGCTGCTGCTCCTCCACCCCACCATGACCTGCTGGAGGCTGGCTGCAGCTCCTCCACCCCGCCATCAGCTGCTGGAGGCTGCCTGCAGCTCCTGCACCCCGCCATCAGCTGCTGGAGGCTGGCTGCAGCTCCTGCACCCCGCCATCAGCTGCTGGAGGCTGGCTGCAGCTCCTCCACCCCGCCATCAGCTGCTGGAGGCTGGCTGCTGCTCCTCCACCCCGCCATCAGCTGCTGGAGGCTTCTGTTCCTCCACCCCGCCATCAGCAGCTGGAGGCTGGCTTCTGCTCCTCCACCCCGCCACCAGCTGCTGGAGGCTGGCTGCTGCTCCTGCACCCCGCCATCAGCTGCTGGAGGCTTCTGTTCCTCCACCCCGCCATCAGCAGCTGGAGGCTGGCTGCTGGAGGCTGGCTGCTGCTCCTCCACCCCGCCATCACCAGCTGGAGGCTGGCTGCAGCTCCTGCACCCCGCCATCAGCTGCTGGAGGCTGCCTGGTGCTCCTGCACCCCGCCATCAGCTGCTGGAGGCTTCTGTTCCTCCACCCCACCATCAGCAGCTGGAGGCTGGCTGCTGCTCCTCCACCCCGCCATCACCAGCTGGAGGCTGGCTGCAGCTCCTGCACCCCGCCATCAGCTGCTGGAGGCTGCCTGCAGCTCCTGCACCCCGCCATCAGCTGCTGGAGGCTGGCTGCTGCTCCTCCACCCCGCCATCACCAGCTGGAGGCTGGCTGCAGCTCCTCCACCCCGCCATCAGCTGCTGGAGGCTGCCTGGAGCTCCTGCACCACGCCATCAGCTGCTGGAGGCTGCCTGGAGCTCCTGCACCCCGCCATCAGCTGCTGGAGGCTTCTGTTCCTCCACCCCGCCATCAGCTGCTGGAGGCTTCTGTTCCTCCACCCCACCATCAGCAGCTGGAGGCTGGCTGCTGCTCCTCCACCCCGCCATCACCAGCTGGAGGCTGGCTGCAGCTCCTGCACCCCGCCATCAGCTGCTGGAGGCTGCCTGCAGCTCCTGCACCCCGCCATCAGCTGCTGGAGGCTGGCTGCTGCTCCTCCACCCCGCCATCACCAGCTGGAGGCTGGCTGCAGCTCCTGCACCCCGCCATCAGCTGCTGGAGGCTGCCTGCAGCTCCTGCACCCCGCCATCAGCTGCTGGAGGCTGGCTGCTGCTCCTCCACCCCGCCATCACCAGCTGGAGGCTGGCTGCAGCTCCTCCACCCCGCCATCAGCTGCTGGAGGCTGCCTGGAGCTCCTGCACCCCGCCATCAGCTGCTGGAGGCTGCCTGGAGCTCCTGCACCCCGCCATCAGCTGCTGGAGGCTTCTGTTCCTCCACCCCGCCATCAGCAGCTGGAGGCTGGCTGCTGGAGGCTGGCTGCTGCTCCTCCACCCCGCCATCACCAGCTGGAGGATGGCTGCAGCTCCTGCACCCCGCCATCAGCTGCTGGAGGCTGCCTGCAGCTCCTGCACCCCGCCATCAGCTGCTGGAGGCTGCCTGCAGCTCCTGCACCCCGCCATCAGCTGCTGGAGGCTGCCTGCAGCTCCTGCACGCCGCCATCAGCTGCTGGAGGCTGGCTGCAGCTCCTCCACCCCGCCATCAGCTGCTGGAGGCTGTCTTCTGCTCCTCCACCCCGCCACCAGCTGCTGGAGGCTGGCTGCTGCTCCTGCACCCCGCCATCAGTTGCTGGAGGCTTCTGTTCCTCCACCCCGCCATCAGCAGCTGGAGGCTGGCTGCTTGAGGCTGGCTGCTGCTCCTCCACCCCGCCATCACCAGCTGGAGGCTGGCTGCAGCTCCTGCACCCCGCCATCAGCTGCTGGAGGCTGCCTGGAGCTCCTGCACCCCGCCATCAGCTGCTGGAGGCTTCTGTTCCTCCACCCCGCCATCAGCAGCTGGAGGCTGGCTGCTGGAGGCTGGCTGCTGCTCCTCCACCCCGCCATCACCAGCTGGAGGCTGGCTGCAGCTCCTGCACCCCGCCATCAGCTGCTGGAGGCTGCCTGCAGCTCCTGCACCCCGCCATCAGCTGCTGGAGGCTGGCTGCTGCTCCTGCACCCCGCCATCAGCTGCTGGAGGCTGGCTGCTGCTCCTCCACCCCACCATGACCTGCTGGAGGCTGGCTGCAGCTCCTCCACCCCGCCATCAGCTGCTGGAGGCTGCCTGCAGCTCCTGCACCCCGCCATCAGCTGCTGGAGGCTGGCTGCAGCTCCTGCACCCCGCCATCAGCTGCTGGAGGCTGGCTGCAGCTCCTCCACCCCGCCATCAGCTGCTGGAGGCTGGCTGCTGCTCCGGCACCCCGCCATCAGCTGCTGGAGGCTTCTGTTCCTCCACCCCGCCATCAGCAGCTGGAGGCTGGCTTCTGCTCCTCCACCCCGCCACCAGCTGCTGGAGGCTGGCTGCTGCTCCTGCACCCCGCCATCAGCTGCTGGAGGCTTCTGTTCCTCCACCCCGCCATCAGCAGCTGGAGGCTGGCTGCTGGAGGCTGGCTGCTGCTCCTCCACCCCGCCATCACCAGCTGGAGGCTGGCTGCAGCTCCTGCACCCCGCCATCAGCTGCTGGAGGCTGCCTGGTGCTCCTGCACCCCGCCATCAGCTGCTGGAGGCTTCTGTTCCTCCACCCCACCATCAGCAGCTGGAGGCTGGCTGCTGCTCCTCCACCCCGCCATCACCAGCTGGAGGCTGGCTGCAGCTCCTGCACCCCGCCATCAGCTGCTGGAGGCTGCCTGCAGCTCCTGCACCCCGCCATCAGCTGCTGGAGGCTGGCTGCTGCTCCTCCACCCCGCCATCACCAGCTGGAGGCTGGCTGCAGCTCCTCCACCCCGCCATCAGCTGCTGGAGGCTGCCTGGAGCTCCTGCACCCCGCCATCAGCTGCTGGAGGCTTCTGTTCCTCCACCCCGCCATCAGCATCTGGAGGCTGGCTGCTGGAGGCTGGCTGCTGCTCCTCCACCCCGCCATCACCAGCTGGAGGCTGGCTGCAGCTCCTGCACCCCGCCATCAGCTGCTGGAGGCTGCCTGCAGCTCCTGCACCCCGCCATCAGCTGCTGGAGGCTGCCTGCAGCTCCTGCACCCCGCCATCAGCTGCTGGAGGCTTCTGTTCCTCCACCCCGCCATCAGCAGCTGGAGGCTGGCTGCTGGAGGCTGGCTGCTGCTCCTCCACCCCGCCATCACCAGCTGGAGGCTGCCTGCAGCTCCTGCACCCCGCCATCAGCTGCTGGAGGCTGGCTGCTGCTCCTCCACCCCACCATGACCTGCTGGAGGCTGGCTGCAGCTCCTCCACCCCGCCATCAGGTGCTGGAGGCTGCCTGCAGCTCCTGCACCCCGCCATCAGCTGCTGGAGGCTGCCTGCAGCTCCTGCACCCCGCCATCAGCTGCTGGAGGCTGGCTGCAGCTCCTCCACCCCGCCATCAGCTGCTGGAGGCTGGCTTCTGCTCCTCCACCCCGCCACCAGCTGCTGGAGGCTGGCTGCTGCTCCTGCACCCCGCCATCAGCTGCTGGAGGCTTCTGTTCCTCCACCCCGCCATCAGCAGCTGGAGGCTGGCTGCTGGAGGCTGGCTGCTGCTCCTCCACCCCGCCATCAGCTGCTGGAGGCTGCCTGGAGCTCCTGCACCCCGCCATCAGCTGCTGGAGGCTTCTGTTCCTCCACCCCGCCATCAGCAGCTGGAGGCTGGCTGCTGCTCCTCCACCCCGCCATCACCAGCTGGAGGCTGGCTGCAGCTCCTGCACCCCGCCATCAGCTGCTGGAGGCTGCCTGCAGCTCCTTCTCCCCGCCATCAGCTGCTGGAGGCTGGCTGCTGCTCCTGCACCCCACCATCAGCTGCTGGAGGCTGGCTGCTGCTCCTGCACCCCACCATCAGCTGCTGGAGGCTGGCTGCTGCTCCTCCACCCCACCATGACTTGCTGGAGGCTGGCTGCAGCTCCTGCACCCCGCCATCAGCTGCTGGAGGCTGCCTGCAGCTCCTGCACCCCGCCATCAGCTGCTGGAGGCTGCCTGCAGCTCCTGCACCCCGCCATCAGCTGCTGGAGGCTGGCTGCAGCTCCTCCACCCCGCCATCAGCTGCTGGAGGCTGGCTTCTGCTCCTCCACCCCGCCATCAGCTGCTGGAGGCTTCTGTTCCTCCACCCCGCCATCAGCAGCTGGAGGCTGGCTGCTGGAGGCTCGCTGCTGCTCCTCCACCCCGCCATCACCAGCTGTAGGCTGGCTGCAGCTCCTGCACCCCGCCATAAGCTGCTGGAGGCTGCCTGGAGCTCCTGCACCCCGCCATCAGCTGCTGGAGGCTTCATTTCCTCCACCCCGCCATCAGCAGCTGGAGGCTGGCTGCTGGAGGCTGGCTGCTGCTCCTCAACCCCGCAATCACCAGCTGGAGGCTGGCTGCAGCTCCTGCACCCCGCCACCAGCTGCTGGAGGCTGCCTGCAGCTCCTGCACCCCGCCATCAGCTGCTGGAGGCTGGCTGCTGCTCCTGCACCCCGCCATCAGCCGCTGGAGGCTGGCTGCTGCTCCTCCACCCCACCATGACCTGCTGGAGGCTGGCTGCAGCTCCTCCACCCCGCCATCAGCTGCTGGAGGCTGCCTGCAGCTCCTGCACCCCGCCATCAGCTGCTGGAGGCTGCCTGCAGCTCCTGCACCCCGCCATCAGCTTCTGGAGGCTGGCTGCTGCTCCTCCACCCCACCATCACCAGCTGGAGGCTGGCTGCAGCTCCTGCACCCCGCCATCAGCTGCTGGAGGCTGCCTGCAGCTCCTGCACCCCGCCATC